>NW_026870967.1:1500000-1800000 GCF_033118175.1 Dama dama | reverse complement strand
GTCTCTGGCTCCCCCGAGCTCTCTGCCGGTGCAGGGGTCAGGAACAGACGTGTGCATGTGGTTCTGCCTTGGTCTGGGAGTGTGGACCCACTGCCTGGACCCCAGGCTCAGGGACAAGGGCCCGGAGAGAGCAACACCCCGAAGCGCTTTTCTCCCGGGCTTGGGAGCATTGTGCGTGCCTGGCGGAAACAGCGGGCGGGAGTGCTTGCAAACCGGCCTTTGGAGGCAGCCGGGGAGGTCTTCCAGCGGGAGAGTGCCGGTTGTGCTCAGACGCCCCACAGGCCAGGGGCAGGACCCAGCAGTGTCCCTGCCCCTGGCAGCCTTGCCCAGACCTTTCTGGCCTCCGGGGGTACTACCCCACCAAGGGGCAGGCTGCGGGGACTGGGTCCAGACATGCCCGGGCGCCTCCCCAGGCTCATCCCCGCTGGTGCCTTTCCCCTGGGCCTAGGCCTTGGTTAAGGCCTCCTTGGAGAGGAGGTTGCTGGCAGGGGCTGTCTCCACACTGCAAGGTGCTGGAGCTCAGAGGGCCTCGTCAGCGGGAAGGGACCAGCAAGGGGCTGGATGCCCAAGACGTCTTTGGCCCAGCAGCCTCAGGGCAGCAGGGAGAGCAAGAGGCCCAACTTGCCCCTAGGTCGGCTCTGCCCCTTCCCACACAGGCAGCCAACCCAGGAGCTGCCTGACAGACACTGGCTCCCCCGAGCACTCTGCCGGTGCAGGGGTCAGGAACAGACGTGTGCATGTGCTTCTGCCTTGGTCTGGGAGTGTGGACCCACTGCCTGGACCCCAGGCTCAGGGACAAGGGCCCGGAGAGAGCAACACCCCGAAGCGCTTTTCTCCCGGGCTTGGGAGCATTGTGCGTGCCTGGCGGGAACACCGGGCGGGAGTGTTGGCAAACCGGCCTTTGGAGGCAGCCGGGGAGGTCTTCCAGTGGGAGAGGGCCGGTTGTGCTCAGAGGCCCCACAGGCCAGGGGCAGGACCCAGCAGGGCCCCTGCCCCTGGCCAGCCTTGCCCAGACCTTCCTGGCCTCCGGGGGTACTGCCCCACCACGGGGCAGGCTGCGGGGACTGGGTCCAGACATGTCCGTGCGCCTCCCCAGGGTCATCCCTGCTGGTGCCTTTCCCCTGGGCCTAGGCCTCGGTTGAGGCCTCTTTGGAGAGGAGGTTGCTGGCAGGGGCTGTCTCCACACTGCAAGGTGCTGGAGCTCAGAGGGCCTCGTCAGAGGGAAGGGACCAGCAAGGGGCTAGATGCCCAAGACCTCTTTGACCCAGCAGCCTCAGGGCAGCAGGGAGAGCAAGAGGCCCGACTTGCCCCTAGGTCGGCTCTGCCCCGTCCCACACAGGCAGCCAGCCCAGAAGCAGCCTGGCAGTCTCTGGCTCCCCCGAGCTCTCTGCCAGTGTAGGGGGCAGGAAAAGCCGTGTTCATGTCGTTCTGTCTTGGCCTGGGAGTGTGTTGCCCCTGCCTGGCCCCCAGGCTCAGGGGCAAGGGCCCGGAGAGAGCACCACCCCAAAGGGCTTTTCTCCCGGGCTTGGGAGCATTGTGCGTGCCTAGCGGGAACAGCGGGCGGGAGTGCTTGGAAACCGGCCTTTGGAGGCAGACGGGGAGGTCTTCCAGTGGGAGAGGGCCGGTTGTGCTCAGACGCCCCACAGGCCAGGGGCAGGACCCAGCGCTGTCGCTGCCCCTGGCAGCCTTGCACAGACCTTCCTGGCCTCCGGGGGTACTGCCCCACCAAGGGGCAGGCTGCGGGGACTGGGTCCAGACATGCCCGGGCGCCTCCCCAGGCTCATCCCCGCTGGTGCCTTTCCCCTGGGCCTAGGCCTCGGTTGAGGCCTCATTGGAGAGGAGGTTGCTGGCAGGGGCTGTCTCCACACTGCAAGGTGCTGGAGCTCAGAGGGCCTCGTCAGAGGGAAGGGACCAGCAAGGGGCTGGATGCCCAAGAACTCTTTGGCCCTGCAGCCTCAGGGCAGCAGGTATAGGAAGAGGCCCAACTTGCCCCTAGGTCGGCTCTGCCCCTTCCCACACAGGCGGCCAGCCCAGCAGCTGCCTGACAGTATCTGGCTCCCCCGAGCTCTCTGCCGGTGCAGGGGTCAGGACCAGACGTGTGCATGTGGTTCTGCCTTGGTCTGGGAGTGTGGACACACTGCCTAGCCCCCAGGCTCAGGGGCAAGGGCCCGGAGAGAGCAACACCCCGAAGCGCTTTTCTCCCGGGCTTGGGAGCATTGTGCGTGACTGGCGGGAACAGCGGGCGGGAGGGTTGGCAAACCGGGCTTTGGAGGCAGCCCGGGAGGTCTTCCAGTGGGAGAGGGCCGGTTGTGCTCAGAGGCCCCACAGGCCAGGGTCAGGACCCAGCAGGGCCCCTGCCCCTGGCCAGCCTTGCCCAGACCTTCCTGGCCTCCGGGGGTACTACCCCACCAAGGAGCAGGCTGCGGGGTATGGGTCCAGACATGCCCGGGTGCCTCCCCAGGCTCATCCCCGATGGTGCCTTTCCCCTGGGCCTAGGCCTCGGTTGAGGCCTCCTTGGAGAGGAGGTTGCTGGCAGGGGCTGTCTCCACACTGCAAGGTGCTGGAGCTCAGAGGGCCTCGTCAGAGGGAAGGGACCAGCAAGGGGCTGGATGCCCAAGACCTCTTTGGCCCAGCAGCCTCAGGGCAGCAGGGAGAGCAAGAGGCCCAACTTGCCCCTAGGTCGGCTCTGCCCCTTCCCACACAGGCGGCCAGCCCAGCAGCTGCCAGACAGACTCTGGCTCCCCCCAGCTCTCTGCCGGTGAAGGGGTCAGGAACAGACGTGTGCATGTGGTTCTGCCTTGGCCTGGGAGTGTGGACCCCCTGCCTGGCCCCCAGGCTCAGGGGCAAGGGCCCGGAGAGAGCACCACCCCGAAGCGCTTTTCTCCCGGGCTTGGGAGCATTGTACACGCCTGCTGGGAACAGTGGGCGGGAGCGCTTGCAAACCGGCCTTTGGAGGCAGCCGGGGGGTCTTCCAGCGCGAGAGTGCCGGTTGTACTCAGACGCCCCACAGGCCAGGGGCAGGACCCAGTAGGGTCCCTGCAGCTGGCAGCCTTGCCCAGAACTTCCTGGCCTCCGGGGGTACTGCTCCACCAAGGGGCAGGCTGCGGGGACTGGGTCCAGACATGCCCGTGCGCCTCCGCTGGCTCATTCCCGCTGGTGCCTTTCCCCTGGGCCTAGGCCTCGGTTGAGGCCTCCTTGGAGAGGAGGTTGCTGGCAGGGGCTGTCTCCACACTGCAAGGTGCTGGAGCTCAGAGGGCCTCGTCAGAGGGAAGGGACCAGCAAGGGGCTGGATGCCCAAGACCTCTTTGGCCCAGCAGCCTCAGGGCAGCAGGGAGAGGAAGAGGCCCAACTTGCCCCTAGGTCGGCTCTGCCCCTTCCCACACAGGCGGCCAGCCCAGCAGCTGCCTGACAGACTCTGGCTCCCCCAAGCTCTCTGCCGGTGCAGGGGACAGGAACAGACGTGGGCATGTGGTTCTGCCTTGGCCTGGGAGTGTGTTCCCCCTGCCTTGCCCCCAGGCTCAGGGGCAAGGGCCCAGAGAGAGCACCACCCCGAAGCGCTTTTCTCCCAGACTTGGGAGCATTGTGCGAGTCTGGCGTGTACAGCGGGCGGGAGTGTTTGCAAACAGGAATTTGGAGGCAGCCGGGGAGGTCTTCCAGTGGGAGAGGGCCGGTTGTGCTCAGAGGCCTCACAGGCCAGGGGGAGGGCCCAGCAGGGCCCCTGCCCCTGGCCAGCCTTGCCCAGACCTTCCTGGCCTCCGGGGGTACTGCCCCACCAAGGGGCAGGCTGCGGGGACTGGGTCCACACATGGCCGTGCGCCTCCCCAGGATCATCCCCGCTGGTGCCTTTCCCCTGGGCGTAGGACTCGGTTGAGGCCTCTTTGGAGAGGAGGTTGCTGGCAGGGGCTGTCTCCACACTGCAAGGTGCTGGAGCTCAGAGGGCCTCGTCAGAGGGAAGGGACCAGCAAAGGGCTGGATGCCCAAGACCTCTTTGACCCAGCAGCCTCAGGGCAGCAGGGAGAGCAAGAGGCCCAACTTGCCCCTAGGTCGGCTCTGCCCCGTCCCACACAGGCAGCCAGCCCAGCAGTAGCCTGGCAGTCTCTGGCTCCCCCGAGCTCTCTGCCGGTGTAGGGGGCAGGAACAGACGTGTGCATGTCGTTCTGCCTTGGCCTGGGAGTGTGTTCCCCCTGCCTGGCCCCCAGGCTCAGGGGCAAGGGCCTGGAGAGAGCACCACCCCGAAGCGCTTTTCTCCCGGGCTTGGGAGCATTGTGCGTGCCTGGCGGGAACAGCGGGCGGGATTGCTTGCAAACCGGCCTTTGGAGGCAGACGGGGAGGTCTTCCAGCGGGAGAGTGCCGGTTGTGCTGAGACGCCCCACAGGCCAGGGGCAGGACCCAGCAGTGTCCCTGCCACTGGCAGCCTTGCCCAGACCTTCCTGGCCTCCGGGGGTACTACCCCACCAAGGGGCAGGCTGCGGGGACTGGGTCCAGACATGCCCGTGCGCCTCCACTGGCTCATTCCCGCTCGTGCCTTTCCCCTGGGCCTAGGCCTCGGTTGAGGCCTCCTTGGAGAGGAGGTTGCTGGCAGGGGCTGTCTCCACACTGCAAGGTGCTGGAGCTCAGAGGGCCTCGTCAGAGGGAAGGGACCAGCAAGGGGCTGGATGCCCAAGACCTCTTTGGCCCAGCAGCCTCAGGGCAGCAGGGAGAGGAAGAGGCCCAACTTGCCCCTAGGTCGGCTCTGCCCCTTCCCACACAGGCGGCCAGCCCAGCAGCTGCCTGACAGACTCTGGCTCCCCCGAGCTCTCTGCCGGTGCAGGGGTCAGGAACAGACGTGTGCATGTGGTTCTGCCTTGGTCTGGGAGTGTGGACCCACTGCCTGGCCCCCACGCTCAGGGGCAAGGGCCCGGAGAGAGCAACACCCCGAAGCGCTTTTCTCCCGGGCTTGGGAGAATTGTGCGTACCTGGCGGGAACAGAGGGCGGGAGTGTTGGCAAACCGGCCTTTGGAGGCAGCTGGGGAGGTCTTCCAGCGGGAGAGTGCCGGTTGTGCTCAGAGGCCCCACAGGCCAGGGGCAGGACCCAGCAGGGCGCTGCCCATGGCCAGCGTTGCCCAGACCTTCCTGGCCTCCGGGGGTACTGCCCCACCAAGGGGCAGGCTGCGGGGACTGGGTCCAGACATGTCCGTGCGCCTCCCCAGGGTCATCCCTGCTGGTGCCTTTCCCCTGGGCCTAGGCCTCGGTTGAGGCCTCTTTGGAGAGGAGGTTGCTGGCCGGGGCTGTCTCCACACTGCAAGGTGCTGGAGCTCAGAGGGCCTCGTCAGAGGGAAGGGACCAGCAAAGGGCTGGATGCCCAAGACCTCTTTGACCCAGGAGCCTCAGGGCAGCAGGGAGATCAAGAGGCCCGACTTGCCCCTAGGTCGGCTCTGCCCCGTCCCACACAAGCAGCCAGCCCAGCAGCAGCCTGGCAGTCTCTGGCTCCCCCGAGCTCTCTGCCGGTGTAGGGGGCAGGAAAAGCCGTGTTCATGTCGTACTGTCTTGGCCTGGGAGTGTGTTCCCCCTGCCTGGCCCCCAGGCTCAGGGGCAAGGGCCCGGAGAGAGCACCACCCCAAAGCGCTTTTCTCCCGGGCTTGGGAGCATTGTGCGTGCCTGGCGGGAACAGCGGGCGGGAGTGCTTGCAAACCGGCCTTTGGAGGCAGACGGGGAGGTCTTCCAGCGGGAGAGTGCCGGTTGTGCTCAGACGCCCCACAGGCCAGGGGCAGGACCCAGCGCTGTCGCTGCCCCTGGCAGCCTTGCACAGACCTTCCTGGCCTCCGGGGGTACTTCCCCACCAAGGGGCAGGCTGCGGGGACTGGGTCCAGACATGCCCGGGCGCCTCCCCTGGCTCATCCCCGCTGGTGCCTTTCCCCTGGGCCTAGGCCTCGGTTGAGGCCTCATTGGAGAGGAGGTTGCTGGCAGGGGCTGTCTCCACACTGCAAGGTGCTGGAGCTCAGAGGGCCTCGTCAGAGGGAAGGGACCAGCAAGGGGCTGGATGCCCAAGACCTCTTTGGCCCAGCAGCCTCAGGGCAGCAGGGAGAGGAAGAGGCCCAACTTGCCCCTAGGTCGGCTCTGCCCCTTCCCACACAGGCGGCCAGCCCAGCAGCTGCCTGACAGACTCTGGCTCCCCCAAGCTCTCTGCCGGTGCAGGGGTCAGGAACAGACGTGTGCATGTGGTTCTGCCTTGGTCTGGGAGTGTGGACACACTGCCTGGCCCCCAGGCTCAGGGGCAAGGGCCCGGAGAGAGCCACACCCCGAAGCGCTTTTCTCCCGGGCTTGGGAGCATTGTGCGTGACTGGCGGGAACAGCGGGCGGGAGGGTTGGCAAACCGGGCTTTGGAGGCAGCCCGGGAGGTCTTCCAGTGGGAGAGGGCCGGTTGTGCTCAGAGGCCCCACAGGCCAGGGTCAGGACCCAGCAGGGCCCCTGCCCCTGGCCAGCCTTGCCCAGACCTTCCTGGCCTCCGGGGGTACTACCCCACCAAGGGGCAGGCTGCGGGGACTGGGTCCAGACATGCCCGGGTGCCTCCCCAGGCTCACCCCGCTGGTGCCTTTCCCCTGGGCCTAGGCCTCGGTTGAGGCCTCCTTGGAGAGGAGGTTGCTGGCAGGGGCTGTCTCCACACTGCAAGGTGCTGGAGCTCAGAGGGCCTCGTCAGAGGGAAGGGACCAGCAAGGGGCTGGATGCCCAAGACCTCTTTGGCCCAGCAGCCTCAGGGCAGCAGGGAGAGCAAGAGGCCCAACTTGCCCCTAGGTCGGCTCTGCCCCTTCCCACACAGGCGGCCAGCCCAGCAGCTGCCTGACAGACTCTGGCTCCCCCCATCTCTCTGCCGGTGCAGGGGTCAGGAACAGACGTGTGCATGTGGTTCTGCCTTGGCCTGGGAGTGTGGACCCCCTGCCTGGCCTCCAGGCTCAGGGGCAAGGGCCCGGAGAGAGCACCACCGCGAAGCGCTTTTCTCCCGGTCTTGGGAGCATTGTACACGCCTGCTGGGAACAGTGGGCGGGAGCGCTTGCAAACCCGCCTTTGGAGGCAGCCGGGGAGGTCTTCCAGCGGGAGAGTGCCGGTTGTGCTCAGACGCCCCACAGGCCAGGGGCAGGACCCAGCAGTGTCCCTGCCACTGGCAGCCTTGCCCAGACCTTCCTGGCCTCCGGGGGTACTGCTCCACCAAGGGGCAGGCTGCGGGGACTGGGTCCAGACATGCCCGTGCGCCTCCACTGGCTCATTCCCGCTCGTGCCTTTCCCCTGTGCCTAGGCCTCGGTTGAGGCCTCCTTGGAGAGGAGGTTGCTGGCAGGGGCTGTCTCCACACTGCAAGGTGCTGGAGCTCAGAGGGCCTCGTCAGAGGGAAGGGACCAGCAAGGGGCTGGATGCCCAAGACCTCTTTGGCCCAGCAGCCTCAGGGCAGCAGGGAGAGGAAGAGGCCCAACTTGCCCCTAGGTCGGCTCTGCCCGTTCCCACACAGGCGGCCAGCCCAGCAGCTGCCTGACAGACTCTGGCTCCCCCCAGCTCTCTGCCGGTGCAGGGGTCAGGAACAGACGTGTGCATGTGGTTCTGCCTTGGTCTGGGAGTGTGGATCCACTGCCTGGCCCCCACGCTCAGGGGCAAGGGCCCGGAGAGAGCAACACCCCTAAGCGCTTTTCTCCCGGGCTTGGGAGAATTGTGCGTGCCTGGCGGGAACAGCGGGCGGGAGTGTTGGCAAACCGGCCTTTGGAGGCAGCCGGGGAGGTCTTCCAAGGGCCCGGAGAGAGCACCACCCCAAAATGCTTTTCTCCCGGGCTTGGGAGCATTGTGCGTGGCTGGTGGAAGCAGCGGGAATGAGTACTTACAAACCCGCCTTTGGAGGCAGCCGGGGAGGTCTTGAAAGTGCCCGGAGAGAGCACCACCCCGAAGCGCTTTTCTCCCGGGCTTGGGAGCATTGTGCGCGGCTGGCGGGAACAGCAGGCAGGAGTGCTTGCAAACTGGCCTTTGGAGGCAGCCGGGGAGGTCTTCCAAGGGCCCGGAGTGAGCACCACCCCAAAATGCTTTTCTCCCGGGCTTGGGAGCATTGTGCGCGGCCGGTGGGAACAACGGGCATGAGTGCTTGCAAACCGGCCTTTGGAGGCAGCCGGGGACGTCTTCCAAGGGCCCGGAGAGAGCACCACCCCGAAGCACTTTTCTCCCGGGTTGGGAGCATTGTGCGTGGCTGGCGGGAACAGCAGGAAGGAGTCCTTGCAAACCGGCCTTTGGAGGCAGCCGGGGAGGTCTTCCAGGGCCCGGTGTGAGCACCACCCCAAAAAGCTTTTCTCCCGGGCTTGGGAGCATTGTGCGCGGCTGGTGGGAACAGCGGGCATGAGTGCTTGCAAACTGGCCATTGGAGGCAGCCGGGGACGTCTTCCAAGGGCCTGTAGAGAGCACCACCCCAAAATGCTTTTCTCCCGGGCTTGGGAGCATTGTGCGTGGCTGGCGGGAACAGCAGGAAGGAGTCCTTGCAAACCGGCCTTTGGAGGCAGCCGGGGATGTCTTCCATGGGCCCGGAGAGAACACCACCCCGAAGCACTTTTCTCCCGGGTTGGGAGCATTGTGCGTGGCTGGAGGGAACAGCAGGAAGGAGTCCTTGCAAACCGGCCTTTGGAGGCAGCCGGGGAGGTCTTCCAAGGGCCTGTAGAGAGCACCACCCCGAAGCGCTTTTCTCCCGGGCTTGGGAGCATTGTGCGCGGCTGGTGGGAACAGCGGGCATGAGTGCTTGCAAACTGGCCATTGGAGGCAGCCGGGGAGGTCTTCCAAAGGCCTGTAGAGAGCACCAGCCCAAAATGCTTTTCTCCCGTGATTGGGAGCATTGTGCGTGGCTGGCGGGAACAGCAGGAAGGAGTCCTTGCAAACTGGCCTTTGGAGGCAGCCGGGGAGGTCTTCCAGGGCCCGGTGTGAGCACCACCCCGAAGCGCTTTTCTCCCGGGCTTGGGAGCATTGTGCACGGGTGGCGGGAACAGCAGGCAGGAGTGCTTGAAAACCGTCCTTTGGAGGCAGACGGGGAGGTCTTCCAGGGCCCGGTGTGAGCACCACCCCAAAATGCTTTTCTCCCGGGGTTGGGAGCATTGTGCGTGGCTGGTGGGAACAGCGGTGGGAGTGCTTGCAAACCGGCCTTTGGAGGCACCCCGGGAGGGCTTCCATGGGCACGGAGAGAACACCACCCCGAAGCGCTTTTCTCCGGGGTTTTGGAGGATTGTGCGTGGCTGGCGGGAACAGCGAGTGGGGGTGCTTGCAAACCGGCCTTTGGGGGCAGCCAGGGAGGTCCTCCATTGGCACGGAGAGAACACCACCCCAAAAAGCTTTTCTCCCGGGCTTGGGAGCATTGTGCGAGGCTGGCGGGAACAGCGGGCGGGAGTGCTTGCAAACCGGCCTTTGGAGGCAGCCGGGGACGTCTTCCAAGGGCCCGGAGAGAGCACCACCCCGAAGCACTTTTCTCCCGGGCTTGGGAGCATTGTGCGTGGCTGGCGGGAACAGCAGGAAGGAGTCCTTGCAAACCGGCCTTTGGAGGCAGCCGGGGATGTCTTCCAGTGGGAGAGGCCCGGTTGTGCTCAGAGGCCCCACAGGCCAGGGGCAGGACCCAGCAGGGCCCCTTCCCCTGGCCAGCCTTGCCCAGACCTTCCTGGCCTCCGGGGGTACTGCCCCACCAAGGGGCAGGCTGCGGGGACTGGGTCCAGACATGCTCGGGCGCCTCCCCTGGCTCATCCCCGCTGGTGCCTTTCCCCAGGGCCTAGGCCTCGGTTGAGGCCTCCTTGGAGAGGAGGTTGCTGGCAGGTGCTATCTCCACACTGCAAGGTGCTGGAGCTCAGAGGGCCTCGTCAGACGGAAGGGACCAGCAAAGGGCTGGATGCCCAAGACCTCTTTGACCCAGCAGCCTCAGGTGAGCAGGGAGAGCAAGAGGCCCAACTGGCCCCTAGGTCGGCTCTGCCACTTCCCACACAGGCGGCCAGCCCAGCAGCTGCCTGACAGACTCTGGCTCCCCCGAGCTCTCTGCCGGTGCAGGGGTCAGGAACAGACGTGTGCATGTCGTTCTGCCTTGGCCTGGGAGTGTGTTCCCCCTGCCTGGCCCCCAGGCTCAGGGACAAGGGCCCGGAGAGAGCACCACCCCGAAGCGCTTTTCTCCCGGGCTTGGGAGCATTGTGCGCGCCTGGAGGGAACAGTGGGCGGGAGTGTTGGCAAACCGGCCTTTGGAGGCAGCCGGGGAGGTCTTCCAGCGGGAGAGGGCCGGATGTGCTCAGAGGCCCCACAGGCCAGGGGCAGGACCCAGCAGGTCCCCTGCCCCTGACCAGCCTTTCCCAGACCTTCCTGGCCTCAGGGGGTACTGCCCCACCAAGGGTCAGGCTGCGGGGCCTGGGTCCAGACATGCCCGGGCGCCTCCCCAGGCTCATCCCCGCTGGTGCCTTTCCCCTGGGCCTAGGCCTCGGTTTAGGCCTCCTTGTAGAGGAGGTTGCTGGCAGGGGCTGTCTCCACACTGCAAGGTGCTGGAACTCAGAGGGCCTTGTCAGAGGGAACGGACCAGCAAGGGGCTGGATACCCAAGACCTCTTTGGCCCAGCAGCATCGGGGCAGCAGGGAGAGCAAGAGGCCCAAATTGCCCCTAGGTCGGCTATGCCCCTTCCCACACAGGCGACCAGCCCAGCAGCTGCCTGACATACTCTGGCTCCCCCGAGCTCTCTGCCGGTGCAGGGGGCAGATCAGAGGTGTGCATGTGTTTCTGCCTTGGCCTGGGAGTGTGTTCCCCCTGCCTTGCCCCCAGGCTCAGGGGCAAGGGCCCGGAGAGAGCACCACCCCAAATCGCTTTTCTCCCGGGCTTGGGAGCATTGTGCGAGCCTGGCGTGAACAGCGGGCGGGAGTGTTGGCAAACAGGACTTTGGAGGCAGCCGGGGAAGTCTTCCAGTGGGAGAGGGCCGGTTGTGCTCAGAGGCCCCACAGGCCAGGGGCAGGACCCAGCAGGGCCCCTGCCCCAGGCCAGCCTTGCCCAGACCTTCCTGGCCTCCGGGGGTACTGCCCCACCAAGGGGCAGGCTGCGGGGACTGGGTCCAGACATGCTCGGGCGCCTCCCCTGGCTCATCCCCGCTGGTGCCTTTCCCCTGGGCCTAGGCCTCGGTTGAGGCCTCCTTGGAGTGGAGGTTGCTGGCAGGTGCTGTCTCCACACTGCAAGGTGCTGGAGCTCAGAGGGCCTCGTCAGAGGGAAGGGACCAGCAAAGGGCTGGATGCCCAAGACCTCTTTGACCCAGCAGCCTCAGGGCAGCAGGGAGAGCAAGAGGCCCAACTTGCCCCTAGGTCGGCTCTGCCCCGTCCCACACAGGCAGCCAGCCCAGCAGCAGCCTGGCTGTCTCTGGCTCCCCCGAGCTCTCTGCCGGTGTAGGGGGCAGGAACAGACGTGTGCATGTCATTCTGCCTTGGCCTGGGAGTGTGTTCCCCCTGCCTGGCCCCCAGGCTCAGGGGCAAGGGCCCGGAGAGAGCACCACCCCGAAGTGCTTTTCTCCCGGGCTTGGGAGCATTGTGCGCGCCTGGTGGGAACAGTGGGCGGGAGTGTTGGCAAACAGGACTTTGGAGGCAGCCGGGGAGGTCTTCCAGCGGGAGAGGGCCGGATGTGCTCAGAGGCCCCACAGGCCAGAGGCAGGACCCAGCAGGTCCCCTGCCCCTGGCCAGCCTTTCCCAGACCTTCCTGGCCTCAGGGGGTACTGCCCCACCAAGGGGCAGGCTGCGGGGACTGGGTCCAGACATGCCCGGGCGCCTCCCCAGGCTCATCCCTGCTGGTGCCTTTCCCCTGGGCCTAGGCCTCGGTTTAGGCCTCCTTGGAGAGGAGGTTGCTGGCAGGGGCTGTCTCCACACTGCAAGGTGCTGGAGCTCAGAGGGCCTTGTCAGAGGGAAGGGACCCGCAAGGGGCTGGATGCCCAAGACCTCTTTGGCCCAGCAGCATCGGGGCAGCAGGGAGAGCAAGAGGCCCAACTTGCCCCTAGGTCGGCTCTGCCCCTTCCCACACAGACGGCCAGCCCAGCAGCTGCCTGACATGCTCTGGCTCCCCCAAGCTCTCTGCCGGTGCAGGGGGCAGATCAGAGGTGTGCATGTGTTTCTGCCGTGGCCTGGGAGTGTGTTCCCCCTGCCTGGCCCCCAGGCTCAGGGACAAGGGCCCGGAGAGAGCACCACCCCAAAGCGCTTTTCTCCCGGGCTTGGGAGCATTGTGCGAGGCTGGCGTGAACAGCGGGCGGGAGTGTTTGCAAACAGGACTTTGGAGGCAGCCGGGGAGGTCTTCCCGTGGGAGAGGGCCGGTTGTGCTCAGAGGCCCCACAGGCCAGGGGCAGGACCCAGCAGGTCCCCTGCCCCTGGCCAGCCTTGCCCAGACCTTCCTGGCCTCCGGGGGTACTGCCCCACCAAGGGGCAGGCTGCGGGGACTGGGTCCAGACATGCCCGGGCGCCTCCCCAGTCTCATCCCCGCTGGTGCCTTTCCCCTGGGCCTAGGCCTCGGTTGAGGCCTCCTTGGAGAGTTGGTTGCTGGCAGGGGCTGTCTCCACACTGCAAGGTGCTGGAGCTCAGAGGGCCTCGTCAGAGGGAAGGGACCAGCAAGGGGCTGGATGCCCAAGACGTCTTTGGCCCAGCAGCCTCAGGGCAGCAGGGAGAGCAAGAGGCCCAACTTGCCCCTAGGTCGGCTCTGCCACTTCCCACACAGGCGGCAAGCCCAGCAGCTGCCTGACAGACTCTGGCTCCCCCGAGCTCTCTGCCGGTGCAGGGGGCAGATCAGACGTGTGCATGTGGTTCTGCCTTGGCCTGGGAGTGTGGACACCCTGCCTTGCCCCCAGGCTCAGGGGCAAGGGCCCAGAGAGAGCACCACCCTGAAGCGCTTTTCTCCCGGGTTTAGGAGCATTGTGCACTCCTGCTGGGAACAGTGGGCGGGAGCGCTTGCAAACCGGCCTTTGGAGGCAGCCGGGGAGGTCTTCCAGTGGGAGAGGGCCGGTTGTGCTCAGAGGCCCCACAGGCCAGGGGCAGGACCCAGCAGGGCCCCTGCCCCTGGCCAGCCTTGCCCCGACCTTCCTGGCCTCCACGGGTACTGCCCCACCAAGGGGCAGGCTGCGGGGACTGGGTCCAGACATGCTCGGGCGCCTCCCCTGGCTCATCCCCGCTGGTGCCTTTCCCCTGGGCCTAGGCCTCGGTTGAGGCCTCCTTGGAGAGGAGGTTGCTGGCAGGGGCTGTCTCCACACTGCAAGGTGCTGGAGCTCAGAGGGCCTCGTCAGATGGAAGGGACCAGCAAAGGGCTGGATGCCCAAGACCTCTTTGGCCCAGCAGCCTCAGGGCAGCAGGGAGAGCAAGAGGCCCAACTTGCCCCTAGGTCGGCTCTGACCCGTCCCACACAGGCAGCCAGCCCAGCAGCAGCCTGGCAGTCTCTGGCTCCCCCGAGCTCTCTGCTGGTGGAGGGGGCAGGAACAGACGTGTGCATGTCCTTCTGCCTTGGCCTGGGAGTGTGTTCCCCCCGCATGGCCCCCAGGCTCAGGGGCAAGGGCCCGGAGAGAGCACCACCCCGAAGCGCTTTTCTCCTGGGCTTGGGAGCATTGTGCGTGCCTGTCGGGAACAGCGGGCGGGAGTGCTTGCAAACCGGCCTTTGGAGGCAGACGGGGAGGTCTTCCAGCGGGAGAGTGCCGGTTGTGCTCAGACGCCCCACAGGCCAGGGGCAGGACCCAGCAGTGTCCCTGCCCCTGGCAGCCTTGCCCAGACCTTCCTGGCCTCCGGGGGTACTACCCCACCAAGGGGCAGGCTGCGGGGACTGGGTCCAGACATGCCCGGGCGCCTCCCCAGGCTCATCCCCGCTGGTGCCTTTCCCCTGGGCCTAGGCCTTGGTTGAGGCCTCCTTGGAGAGGAGGTTGCTGGCAGGGGCTGTCTCCACACTGCAAGGTGCTGGAGCTCAGAGGGCCTCGTCAGCGGGAAGGGACCAGCAAGGGGCTGGATGCCCAAGACGTCTTTGGCCCAGCAGCCTCAGGGCAGCAGGGAGAGCAAGAGGCCCAACTTGCCCCTAGGTCGGCTCTGCCCCTTCCCACACAGGCAGCCAACCCAGGAGCTGCCTGACAGACACTGGCTCCCCCGAGCACTCTGCCAGTGCAGGGGTCAGGAACAGACGTGTGCATGTGGTTCTGCCTTGGTCTGGGAGTGTGGACCCACTGCCTGGACCCCAGGCTCAGGGACAAGGGCCCGGAGAGAGCAACACCCCGAAGCGCTTTTCTCCCGGGCTTGGGAGCATTGTGCGTGCCTGGCGGGAACAGCGGGCGGGAGTGTTGGCAAACCGGCCTTTGGAGGCAGCCGGGGAGGTCTTCCAGTGGGAGAGGGCCGGTTGTGCTCAGAGGCCCCACAGGCCAGGGGCAGGACCCAGCAGGGCCCCTGCCCCTGGCCAGCCTTGCCCAGACCTTCCTGGCCTCCGGGGGTACTGCCACACCAAGGGGCAGGCTGCGGGGACTGGGTCCAGACATGCCCGTGTGCCTCCACTGGCTCATCCCCGCTGGTGCCTTTCCCCTGGGCCTAGGCCTCGGTTGAGGCCTCCTTGGAGAGGAGGTTGCTGGCAGGGGCTGTCTCCACACTGCAAGGTGCTGGAGCTCAGAGGGCCTCGTCAGAGGGAAGGGACCAGTAAGGGGCTGGATGCCCAAGACGTCTTTGGCCCAGCAGCCTCAGGGCAGCTGGGAGAGCAAGAGGCCCAACTTGCCCCTAGGTCGGCTCTGCCCCTTCCCACACAGGCGGCCAACCCAGCAGCTGCCTGACAGACTCTGGCTCCCCCAAGCTCTCTGCCGGTGCAGGGGACAGGAACAGACGTGGGCATGTGGTTCTGCCTTGGCCTGGGAGTGTGTTCCCCATGCCTTGCCCCCAGGCTCAGGGGCAAGGGCCCGGAGAGAGCACCACCCCGAAGCGCTTTTCTCCCGGGCTTGGGAGCATTGTACACGCCTGCTGGGAACAGTGGGCGGGAGCGCTTGCAAACCGGCCTTTGGAGGCAGCCGGGGAGGTCTTCCAGCGGGAAAGTGCCGGTTGTGCACAGAGGCCCCACAGGCCAGGGGCAGGACCCAGCAGGGCCCCTGCCCCTGGCCAGCATTTCCCAGACCTTCCTGGCCTCCGGGGGTACTGCCCCACCACGGGGCAGGCTGCGGGGACTGGGTCCAGACATGTCCGTGCGCCTCCCCAGGGTCATCCCTGCTGGTGCCTTTCCCCTGGTCATAGGCCTCGGTTGAGGCCTCTTTGGAGAGGAGGTTGCTGGCAGGGGCTGTCTCCACACTGCAAGGTGCTGGAGCTCAGAGAGCCTCGTCAGAGGGAAGGGACCAGCAAAGGGCTGGATGCCCAAGACCTCTTTGACCCAGCAGCCTCAGGGCAGCAGGGAGAGCAAGAGGCCCGACTTGCCCCTAGGTCGGCTCTGCCCCGTCCCACACACTCAGCCAGCCCAGCAGCAGCCTGGCAGTCTCTGGCTCCCCCGAGCTCTCTGCCGGTGTAGGGGGCAGGAAAAGCCGTGTTCATGTCGTTCTGTCTTGGCCTGGGAGTGTGTTGCCGCTGCCTGGCCCCCAGGCTCAGGGGCAAGGGCCCGGAGAGAGCACCACCCCGAAGCACTTTTCTCCCGGGCTTGGGAGCATTGTGCGTGCCTGGCGGGAACAGCGGGCGGGAGTGCTTGCAAACCGTCTTTTGGAGGCAGACGGGGAGGTCTTCCAGCGGGAGAGTGCCGGTTGTGCTCAGACGCCCCACAGGCCAGGGGCAGGACCCAGCGCTGTCGCTGCCGCTGGCAGCCTTGCACAGACCTTCCTGGCCTCCGGGGGTACTGCCCCACCAAGGGGCAGGCTGCGGGGACTGGGTCCAGACATGCCCGGGCGCCTCCCCAGGCTCATCCCCGCTGGTGCCTTTCCCCTGGGCCTAGGCCTCGGTTGAGGCCTCATTGGAGAGGAGGTTGCTGGCAGGGGCTGTCTCCACACTGCAAGGTGCTGGAGCTCAGAGGGCCTCGTCAGAGGGAAGGGACCAGCAAGGGGCTGGATGCCCAAGACCTCTTTGGCCCAGCAGCCTCAGGGCAGCAGGGAGAGGAAGAGGCCCAACTTGCCCCTAGGTCGGCTCTGCCCCTTCCCACACAGGCGGCCAGCCCAGCAGCTGCCTGACAGACTCTGGCTCCCCCCAGCTCTCTGCCGGTGCAGGGGACAGGAACAGACGTGTGCATGTGGTTCTGCCTTGGCCTGGGAGTGTGGACCCCCTGCCTGGCCCCCAGGCTCAGGGGCAAGGGCCCGGAGAGAGCACCACCCCGAAGCGCTTTTCTCCCGGGCTTGGGAGCATTGTACACGCCTGCTGGGAACAGTGGGCGGGAGCGCTTGCAAACCGGCCTTTGGAGGCAGCGAGGGGGTCTTCCAGCGGGAGAGTGCCGGTTGTGCTCAGACGCCCCACAGGCCAGGGGCAGGACCCAGCAGGGCCCCTGCCCCTGGCAGCCTTGCCCAGACCTTCCTGGCCTCCGGGGGTACTGCTCCACCAAGGGGCAGGCTGCGGGGACTGGGTCCAGACATGCCCGTGCGCCTCCACTGGCTCATTCCCGCTGGTGCCTTTCCCCTGGGCCTAGGCCTCGGTTGAGGCCTCCTTGGAGAGGAGGTTGCTGGCAGGGGCTGTCTCCACACTGCAAGGTGCTGGAGCTCAGAGGGCCTCGTCAGAGGGAAGGGACCAGCAAAGGGCTGGATGCCCAAGACCTCTTTGGCCCAGCAGCCTCAGGGCAGCAGGGAGAGCAAGAGGCCCAACTTGCCCCTAGGTCGGCTCTGCCCCTTCCCACACAGGCGGCCAGCCCAGCAGCTGCCTGACAGACTCTGGCTCCCCCAAGCTCTCTGCCGGTGCAGGGGACAGGAACAGACGTGGGCATGTGGTTCTGCCTTGGCCTGGGAGTGTGTTCCCCCTGCCTTGCCCCCAGGCTCAGGGGCAAGGGCCCGGAGAGAGCATCACCCCGAAGCGCTTTTCTCCCGTGATTGGGAGCATTGTGCGAGCCTGGCGTGAACTGCGGGCGGGAGTGTTTGCAAACAGGAATTTGGAGGCAGCCGGGGTGGTCTTCCAGTGGGAGAGGGCCGGTTGTGCTCAGAGGCCTCACAGGCCAGGGGCAGGACCCAGCAGGGCCCCTGCCCCTGGCCAGCCTTACCCAGACCTTCCTGGCCTCCGGGGGTACTGCCCCACCAAGGGGCAGGCTGCGGGGACTGGGTCCAGACATGTCCGTGCGCCTCCCCAGGATCATCCCCGCTGGTGCCTTTCCCCTGGGCGTAGGCCTCGGTTGAGGCCTCTTTGGAGAGGAGGTTGCTGGCAGGGGCTGTCTCCACACTGCAAGGTGCTGGAGCTCAGAGGGCCTCGTCAGAGGGAAGGGACCAGCAAAGGGCTGGATGCCCAAGACCTCTTTGACCCAGCAGCCTCAGGGCAGCAGGGAGAGCAAAGGCCCAACTTGCCCCTAGGTCAGCTCTGCCACTTCCCACACAGGCGACTAGCCCAGCAGCTGCCTGACAGACTCTGGCTCCCCCCAGCTCTATGCCGGTGGAGGGGGCAGGAACAGACGTGTGCATGTGGTTCTGCCTTGGCCTGGGACTGTGGATCCCCTGCCTGGCCCCCAGGCTCAGGGGCAGGGGCCCGGAGAGACCACCACCCCGAATCGCTTTTCTCCCGGGCTTGGGAGCATTGTACACGCCTGCTGGGAACAGTGGGCGGGAGCGCTTGCAAACCGGCCTTTGGAGGCAGCCGGGGAGGTCTTCCAGCGGGAGAGGGCCGGTTGTGCTCAGAGGCCCCACAGGCTAGGGGCAGGACCCAGCAGGGCCCCTGCCCCTGGCCAGCATTGCCCAGACATTCCTGGCCTCCGGGGGTACTGCCCCACCAAGTGGCAGGCTGCGGGGACTGGGTCCAGACATGTCCGTGCGCCTCCCCAGGGTCATCCCTGCTGGTGCCTTTCCCCTGGGCCTAGGCCTCGGTTGAGGCCTCTTTGGAGAGGAGGTTGCTGGCAGGGGCTGTGCCCACACTGCAAGGTGCTGGAGCTCAGAGGGCCTCGTCAGAGGGAAGGGACCAGCAAAGGGCTGGATGCCCAAGACCTCTTTGACCCAGCAGCCTCAGGGCAGCAGGGAGAGCAAGAGGCCCGACTTGCCCCTAGGTCGGCTCTGCCCCGTCCCACACAGGCAGCCAGCCCAGCAGCAGCCTGGCAGTCTCTGGCTCCCCCGAGCTCTCTGCCGGTGTAGGGGGCAGGAAAAGCCGTGTTCATGTCGTTCTGTCTTGGCCTGGGAGTGTGTTGCCCCTGCTTGGCCCCCAGGCTCAGGGGCAAGGGCCCGGAGAGAGCACCACCCCGAAGCGCTTTTCTCCCGGGCTTGGGAGCATTGTGCGTGCCTGGCAGGAACAGCGGGCGGGAGTGCTTGCAAACCGGCCTTTGGAGGCAGACGGGGAGGTCTTCCAGCGGGAGAGTGCCGGTTGTGCTCAGACGCCCCACAGGCCAGGGGCAGGACCCAGCACTGTCCCTGCCCCTGGCAGCCTTGCACAGACCTTCCTGGCCTCCGGGGGTACTGCCCCACCAAGGGGCAGGCTGCGGGGACTGGGTCCAGACATGCCCGGGCCCTCCCCAGGCTCATCCCCGCTGGTGCCTTTCCCCTGGGCCTAGGCCTCGGTTGAGGCCTCATTGGAGAGGAGGTTGCTGGCAGGGGCTGTCTCCACACTGCAAGGTGCTGGAGCTCAGAGGGCCTCGTCAGAGGGAAGGGACCAGCAAGGGGCTGGATGCCCAAGACCTCTTTGGCCCAGCAGCCTCAGGGCAGCAGGGAGAGGAAGAGGCCCAACTTGCCCCTAGGTCGGCTCTGCCCCTTCCCACACAGGCGGCCAGCCCAGCAGCTGCCTGACAGACTCTGGCTCCCCCGAGCTCTCTGCCGGTGCAGGGATCAGGAACAGACGTGTGCATGTGGTTCTGCCTTGGTCTGGGAGTGTGGACACACTGCCTGGCCCCCAGGCTCAGGGGCAAGGGCCCGGAGAGAGCAACACCCCGAAGCGCTTTTCTCCCGGGCTTGGGAGCATTGTGCGTGCCTGGCGGGAACAGCGGGCGGGAGGGTTGGCAAACCGGGCTTTGGAGGCAGCCCGGGAGGTCTTCCAGTGGGAGAGGGCCGGTTGTGCTCAGAGGCCCCACAGGCCAGGGGCAGGACCCAGCAGGGCCCCTGCCCCTGGCCAGCCTTGCCCAGACCTTCCTGGCCTCCGGGGGTACTACCCCACCAAGGGGCAGGCTGCGGGGACTGGGTCCAGACATGCCCGGGTGCCTCCCCAGGCTCATCCCCGCTGGTGCCTTTCCCCTGGGCCTAGGCCTCGGTTGAGGCCTCCTTGGAGAGGAGGTTGCTGGCAGGGGCTATCTGCACACTGCAAGGTGCTGGAGCTCAGAGGGCCTCGTCAGAGGGAAGGGACCAGCAAGGGGCTGGATGCCCAAGACCTCTTTGGCCCAGCAGCCTCAGGGCAGCAGGGAGAGCAAGAGGCCCAACTTGCCCCTAGGTCGGCTCTGCCCCTTCCCACACAGGCGGCCAGCCCAGCAGCTGCCTGACAGACTCTGGCTCCCCCCAGCTCTCTGCCGGTGCAGGGGTCAGGAATAGACGTGTGCATGTGGTTCTGCCTTGGCCTGGGAGTGTGGATCCCCTGCCTGGCCCCCATGCTCAGGGGCAAGGGCCCGGAGAGAGCACCACCCCAAAGCGCTTTTCTCCCGGGCTTGGGAGCATTGTACACGCCTGCTGGGAACAGTGGGCGGGAGCGCTTGCAAACGGGCCTTTGGAGGCAGCCGGGGAGGTCTTCCAGCGGGAGAGTGCCGGTTGTGCTCAGACGCCCCACAGGCCAGGGGCAGGACCCAGCAGGGTCCCTGCCCCTGGCAGCCTTGCCCAGACCTTCCTGGCCTTCGGGGGTACTGCTCCACCAAGGGGCAGGCTGCGGGGACTGGGTCCAGACATGCCCGTGCGCCTCCACTGGCTCATTCCCGCTGGTGCCTTTCCCCTGGGCCTAGGCCTCGGTTGAGGCCTCCTTGGAGAGGAGGTTGCTGGCAGGGGCTGTCTCCACACTGCAAGGTGCTGGAGCTCAGAGGGCCTCGTCAGAGGGAAGGGACCAGCAAAGGGCTGGATGCCCAAGACCTCTTTGGCCCAGCAGCCTCAGGGCAGCAGGGAGAGGAAGAGGCCCAACTTGCCCCTAGGTCGGCTCTGCCCCTTCCCACAGGCGGCCAGCCCAGCAGCTGCCTGACAGACTCTGGCTCCCCCGAGCTCTCTGCCCGTGCAGGGGTCAGGAACCGACGTGTGCATGTGGTTCTGCCTTGGTCTGGGAGTGTGGACCCACTGCCTGGCCCCCACGCTCAGGGGCAAGGGCCGGGAGAGAGCAACACCCCGAAGCGCTTTTCTCCCGGGCTTGGGAGAATTGTGCGTGCCTGGCGGGAACAGCGGGCGGGAGTGCTTGCAAACTGGCCTTTGGAGACAGCCGGGGAGGTCTTCCAGTGGGAGAGGGCCGGTTGTGCTCAGAGGCCCCACAGGCCAGGGGCAGGACCCAGCAGGGCCCCTGCCCCTGGCCAGCCTTGCCCAGACCTTCCTGGCCTCCGGGGGTATTACCCCACCAAGGGGAAGGCTGCGGGGACTGGGTCCAGACAGGCCCGGGCGGCCTCCCCAGGCTCATCCCCGCTGGTGCCTTTCCCCTGGGCCTAGGCCTCGGTTGAGGCCTCCTTGGAGAGGAGGTTGCCGGCAGAGGCTGTCTCCACACTGCAAGGTGCTGGAGCTCAGAGGGCCTCGTCAGCGGGAAGGGACCAGCAAGTGGCTGGATGCCCAAGACCTCTTTGGCCCAGCAGCCTCAGGGCAGCAGGGAGAGGAAGAGGCCCAACTTGCCCCTAGGTCGGCTCTGCCCCTTCCCACACAGGCAGCCAACCCAGCAGCTGCCTGACAGACTCTGGCTCCCCCGAGCTCTCTGCCGGTGCAGGGGTCAGGAACAGACGTGTGCATGTCGTTCTGCCTTGGCCTGGGAGTGTGTTCCCCCTGCCTGGCCCCAGGCTCAGGGGCAAGGGCCCGGAGAGAGCACCACCCCGAAACGCTTTTCTCCCGGG
The DNA here is from genome assembly GCF_033118175.1 of Dama dama. Lineage (NCBI taxonomy): Eukaryota > Metazoa > Chordata > Mammalia > Artiodactyla > Cervidae > Dama > Dama dama. The sequence goes on along the minus strand of NW_026870967.1, from coordinate 1,778,939 downwards.
CTTGGGAGCATTGTGCGTGCCTGGCGGGAACAGCGGGCGGGAGTGTTGGCAAACCGGCCTTTGGAGGCAGCCGGGGAGGTCATCCAGTGGGAGAGGGCCGGTTGTGCTCAGAGGCCACACAGGCCAGGGGCAGGACCCAGCAGGGCCCCTGCCCCTGGCCAGCCTTGCCCAGACCTTCCTGGCCTCCGGGGGTACTGCCCCACCAAGGGGCAGGCTGCGGGGCCTGGGTCCAGACATGTTCGGGCGCCTCCCCTGGCTCATCCCCGCTGGTGCCGTTCCCCTGGGCCTAGGCCTCGGTTGAGGCCTCCTTGGAGAGGAGGTTGCTGGCAGGGGCTGTCTCCACACTGCAAGGTGCTGGATCTCAGAGGGCCTCGTCAGAGGGAAGGGACCAGCAAGGGGCTGGATGCCCAAGACCTCTTTGACCCAGCAGTCTCAGGGCAGCAGGGAGAGCAAGAGGCCCAACTTGCCCCTAGGTCGGCTCTGCCCCGTCCCACACAGGCAGCCAGCCCAGCAGCAGCCTGGCTGTCTCTGGCTCCCCCGATCTCTCTGCCGGTGTAGGGGGCAGGAACAGACGTGTGCATGTCGTTCTGTCTTGGGCTGGGAGTGTGTTCCCCCTGCCTGGCCCCCAGGCTCAGGGGCAAGGGCCCGAAGAGAGCACCACCCCGACGCGCTTTTCTCCTGGGCTTGGGAGCATTGTGCGCGCCTGGTGGGAACAGTGGGCGGGAGTGTTGGCAACCCGGCCTTTGGAGGCAGCCGGGGAGGTCTTCCAGCGGGAGAGGGCCGGATGTGCTCAGAGGCCCCACAGGCCAGGGGCAAGACCCAGCAGGGCCCCTGCCCCTGGCCAGCCTTTCCCAGACCTTCCTGGCCTCAGGGGGTACTGCCCCACCAAGGGGCAGGCTGCGGGGACTGGGTCCAGACATGCCCGGGCGCCTCCCCAGGCTCATCCCCGCTGGTGCCTTTCCCCTGGGCCTAGGCCTCGGTTGAGGCCTCCTTGGAGAGGAGATTGCTGGCAGGGGCTGTCTCCTCACTGCAAGGTGCTGGAGCTCAGAGGGCCTCGTCAGAGGGAAGGGACCAGCAAAGGGCTGGATGCCCAAGACCTCTTTGACCCAGCAGCCTCAGGGCAGCAGGGAGAGCAAGAGGCCCGACTTGCCCCTAGGTCGGCTCTGCCCCGTCCCACACACTCAGCCAGCCCAGCAGCAGCCTGGCAGTCTCTGGCTCCCCCGAGCTCTCTGCCGGTGTAGGGGGCAGGAAAAGCCGTGTTCATGTCGTTCTGTCTTGGCCTGGGAGTGTGTTGCCCCTGCCTGGCCCCCAGGCTCAGGGGCAAGGGCCCGGAGAGAGCACCACCCCGAAGCACTTTTCTCCCGGGCTTGGGAGCATTGTGCGTGCCTGGCGGGAACAGCGGGCGGGAGTGCTTGCAAACCGTCTTTTGGAGGCAGACGGTGAGGTCTTCCAGCGGGAGAGTGCCGGTTGTGCTCAGACGCCCCACAGGCCAGGGGCAGGACCCAGCGCTGTCGCTGCCCCTGGCAGCCTTGCACAGACCTTCCTGGCCTCCGGGGGTACTGCCCCACCAAGGGGCAGGCTGCGGGGACTGGGTCCAGACATGCCCGGGCGCCTCCCCAGGCTCATCCCCGCTGGTGCCTTTCCCCTGGGCCTAGGCCTCGGTTGAGGCCTCATTGGAGAGGAGGTTGCTGGCAGGGGCTGTCTCCACACTGCAAGGTGCTGGAGCTCAGAGGGCCTCGTCAGAGGGAAGGGACCAGCAAGGGGCTGGATGCCCAAGACCTCTTTGGCCCAGCAGCCTCAGGGCAGCAGGGAGAGGAAGAGGCCCAACTTGCCCCTAGGTCGGCTCTGCCCCTTCCCACACAGGCGGCCAGCCCAGCAGCTGCCTGACAGACTCTGGCTCCCCCCAGCTCTCTGCCGGTGCAGGGGACAGGAACAGACGTGTGCATGTGGTTCTGCCTTGGCCTGGGAGTGTGGACCCCCTGCCTGGCCCCCAGGCTCAGGGGCAAGGGCCCGGAGAGAGCACCACCCCGAAGCGCTTTTCTCCCGGGCTTGGGAGCATTGTACACGCCTGCTGGGAACAGTGGGCGGGAGCGCTTGCAAACCGGCCTTTGGAGGCAGCCAGGGGGTCTTCCAGCGGGAGAGTGCCGGTTGTGCTCAGACGCCCCACAGGCCAGGGGCAGGACCCAGTAGGGTCCCTGCCCCTGGCAGCCTTGCCCAGACCTTCCTGGCCTCCGGGGGTACTGCTCCACCAAGGGGCAGGCTGCGGGGACTGGGTCCAGACATGCCCGTGCGCCTCCACTGGCTCATTCCCGCTGGTGCCTTTCCCCTGGGCCTAGGCCTCGGTTGAGGCCTCCTTGGAGAGGAGGTTGCTGGCAGGGGCTGTCTCCACACTGCAAGGTGCTGGAGCTCAGAGGGCCTCGTCAGAGGGAAGGGACCAGCAAAGGGCTGGATGCCCAAGACCTCTTTGGCCCAGCAGCCTCAGGGCAGCAGGGAGAGCAAGAGGCCCAACTTGCCCCTAGGTCGGCTCTGCCCCTTCCCACACAGGCGGCCAGCCCAGCAGCTGCCTGACAGACTCTGGCTCCCCCAAGCTCTCTGCCGGTGCAGGGGACAGGAACAGACGTGGGCATGTGGTTCTGCCTTGGCCTGGGAGTGTGTTCCCCCTGCCTTGCCCCCAGGCTCAGGGGCAAGGGCCCGGAGAGAGCACCACCCCGAAGCGCTTTTCTCCCGTGATTGGGAGCATTGTGCGAGCCTGGCGTGAACTGCGGGCGGGAGTGTTTGCAAACAGGAATTTGGAGGCAGCCGGGGTGGTCTTCCAGTGGGAGAGGGCCGGTTGTGCTCAGAGGCCTCACAGGCCAGGGGCAGGACCCAGCAGGGCCCCTGCCCCTGGCCAGCCTTGCCCAGACCTTCCTGGCCTCCGGGGGTACTGCCCCACCAAGGGGCAGGCTGCGGGGACTGGGTCCAGACATGTCCGTGCGCCTCCCCAGGCTCATCCCCGCTGGTGCCTTTCCCCTGGGCCTAGGCCTCGGTTGAGGCCTCTTTGGAGAGGAGGTTGCTGGCAGGGGCTGTCTCCACACTGCAAGGTGCTGGAGCTCAGAGGGCCTCGTCAGAGGGAAGGGACCAGCAAAGGGCTGGATGCCCAAGACCTCTTTGACCCAGCAGCCTCAGGGCAGCAGGGAGAGCAAAGGCCCAACTTGCCCCTAGGTCAGCTCTGCCACTTCCCACACAGGCGACTAGCCCAGCAGCTGCCTGACAGACTCTGGCTCCCCCCAGCTCTATGCCGGTGGAGGGGGCAGGAACAGACGTGTGCATGTGGTTCTGCCTTGGCCTGGGACTGTGGATCCCCTGCCTGGCCCCCAGGCTCAGGGGCAGGGGCCCGGAGAGACCACCACCCCGAAGCGCTTTTCTCCCGGGCTTGGGAGCATTGTACACGCCTGCTGGGAACAGTGGGCGGGAGCACTTGCAAACCGGCCTTTGGAGGCAGCCGGGGAGGTCTTCCAGCGGGAGAGTGCCGGTTGTGCTCAGAGGCCCCACAGGCTAGGGGCAGGACCCAGCAGGGCCCCTGCCCCTGGCCAGCATTGCCCAGACCTTCCTGGCCTCCGGGGGTACTGCCCCACCAAGTGGCAGGCTGCGGGGACTGGGTCCAGACATGTCCGTGCGCCTCCCCAGGGTCATCCCTGCTGGTGCCTTTCCCCTGGGCCTAGGCCTCGGTTGAGGCCTCTTTGGAGAGGAGGTTGCTGGCAGGGGCTGTGCCCACACTGCAAGGTGCTGGAGCTCAGAGGGCCTCGTCAGAGGGAAGGGACCAGCAAAGGGCTGGATGCCCAAGACCTCTTTGACCCAGCAGCCTCAGGGCAGCAGGGAGAGCAAGAGGCCCGACTTGCCCCTAGGTCGGCTCTGCCCCGGCCCACACAGGCAGCCAGCCCAGCAGCAGCCTGGCAGTCTCTGGCTCCCCCGAGCTCTCTGCCGGTGTAGGGGGCAGGAAAAGCCGTGTTCATGTCGTTCTGTCTTGGCCTGGGAGTGTGTTGCCCCTGCCTGGCCCCCAGGCTCAGGGGCAAGGGCCCGGAGAGAGCACCACCCCGAAGCGCTTTTCTCCCGGGCTTGGGAGCATTGTGCGTGCCTGGCAGGAACAGCGGGCGGGAGTGCTTGCAAACCGGCCTTTGGAGGCAGACGGGGAGGTCTTCCAGCGGGAGAGTGCCGGTTGTGCTCAGACGCCCCACAGGCCAGGGGCAGGACCCAGCGCTGTCCCTGCCCCTGGCAGCCTTGCACAGACCTTCCTGGCCTCCGGGGGTACTGCCCCACCAAGGGGCAGGCTGCGGGGACTGGGTCCAGACATGCCCGGGCCCTCCCCAGGCTCATCCCCGCTGGTGCCTTTCCCCTGGGCCTAGGCCTCGGTTGAGGCCTCATTGGAGAGGAGGTTGCTGGCAGGGGCTGTCTCCACACTGCAAGGTGCTGGAGCTCAGAGGGCCTCGTCAGAGGGAAGGGACCATCAAGGGGCTGGATGCCCAAGACCTCTTTGGCCCAGCAGCCTCAGGGCAGCAGGGAGAGGAAGAGGCCCAACTTGCCCCTAGGTCGGCTCTGCCCCTTCCCACACAGGCGGCCAGCCCAGCAGCTGCCTGACAGACTCTGGCTCCCCCGAGCTCTCTGCCGGTGCAGGGATCAGGAACAGACGTGTGCATGTGGTTCTGCCTTGGTCTGGGAGTGTGGACACACTGCCTGGCCCCCAGGCTCAGGGGCAAGGGCCCGGAGAGAGCAACACCCCGAAGCGCTTTTCTCCCGGGCTTGGGAGCATTGTGCGTGCCTGGCGGGAACAGCGGGCGGGAGGGTTGGCAAACCGGGCTTTGGAGGCAGCCCGGGAGGTCTTCCAGTGGGAGAGGGCCGGTTGTGCTCAGAGGCCCCACAGGCCAGGGGCAGGACCCAGCAGGGCCCCTGCCCCTGGCCAGCCTTGCCCAGACCTTCCTGGCCTCCGGGGGTACTACCCCACCAAGGGGCAGGCTGCGGGGACTGGGTCCAGACATGCCCGGGTGCCTCCCCAGGCTCATCCCCGCTGGTGCCTTTCCCCTGGGCCTAGGCTTCGGTTGAGGCCTCCTTGGAGAGGAGGTTGATGGCAGGGGCTATCTGCACACTGCAAGGTGCTGGAGCTCAGAGGGCCTCGTCAGAGGGAAGGGACCAGCAAGGGGCTGGATGCCCAAGACCTCTTTGGCCCAGCAGCCTCAGGGCAGCAGGGAGAGCAAGAGGCCCAACTTGCCCCTAGGTCGGCTCTGCCCCTTCCCACACAGGCGGCCAGCCCAGCAGCTGCCTGACAGACTCTGGCTCCCCCCAGCTCTCTGCCGGTGCAGGGGTCAGGAATAGACGTGTGCATGTGGTTCTGCCTTGGCCTGGGAGTGTGGATCCCCTGCCTGGCCCCCAGGCTCAGGGGCAAGGGCCCGGAGAGAGCACCACCCCAAAGCGCTTTTCTCCCGGGCTTGGGAGCATTGTACACGCCTGCTGGGAACAGTGGGCGGGAGCGCTTGCAAACCGGCCTTTGGAGGCAGCCGGGGAGGTCTTCCAGCGGGAGAGTGCCGGTTGTGCTCAGACGCCCCACAGGCCAGGGGCAGGACCCAGCAGGGTCCCTGCCCCTGGCAGCCTTGCCCAGACCTTCCTGGCCTTCGGGGGTACTGCTCCACCAAGGGGCAGGCTGCGGGGACTGGGTCCAGACATGCCCGTGCGCCTCCACTGGCTCATTCCCGCTGGTGCCTTTCCCCTGGGCCTAGGCCTCGGTTGAGGCCTCCTTGGAGAGAAGGTTGCTGGCAGGGGCTGTCTCCACACTGCAAGGTGCTGGAGCTCAGAGGGCCTCGTCAGAGGGAAGGGACCAGCAAGGGGCTGGATGCCCAAGACCTCTTTGGCCCAGCAGCCTCAGGGCAGCAGGGAGAGGAAGAGGCCCAACTTGCCCCTAGGTCGGCTCTGCCCCTTCCCACAGGCGGCCAGCCCAGCAGCTGCCTGACAGACTCTGGCTCCCCCGAGCTCTCTGCCGGTGCAGGGGTCAGGAACAGACGTGTGCATGTCGTTCTGCCTTGGCCTGGGAGTGTGTTCCCCCTGCCTGGCCCCAGGCTCAGGGGCAAGGGCCCGGAGAGAGCACCACCCCGAAACGCTTTTCTCCCGGGCTTGGGAGCATTGTGCGTGCCTGGCGGGAACAGCGGGCGGGAGTGTTGGCAAACCGGCCTTTGGAGGCAGCCGGGGAGGTCATCCAGTGGGAGAGGGCCGGTTGTGCTCAGAGGCCACACAGGCCAGGGGCAGGACCCAGCAGGGCCCCTGCCCCTGGCCAGCCTTGCCCAGACCTTCCTGGCCTCCGGGGGTACTGCCCCACCAAGGGGCAGGCTGCGGGGCCTGGGTCCAGACATGTTCGGGCGCCTCCCCTGGCTCATCCCCGCTGGTGCCTTTCCCCTGGGCCTAGGCCTCGGTTGAGGCCTCCTTGGAGAGGAGGTTGCTGGCAGGGGCTGTCTCCACACTGCAAGGTGCTGGATCTCAGAGGGCCTCGTCAGAGGGAAGGGACCAGCAAAGGGCTGGATGCCCAAGACCTCTTTGACCCAGCAGTCTCAGGGCAGCAGGGAGAGCAAGAGGCCCAACTTGCCCCTAGGTCGGCTCTGCCCCGTCCCACACAGGCAGCCAGCCCAGCAGCAGCCTGGCTGTCTCTGGCTCCCCCGATCTCTCTGCCGGTGTAGGGGGCAGGAACAGACGTGTGCATGTCGTTCTGTCTTGGGCTGGGAGTGTGTTCCCCCTGCCTGGCCCCCAGGCTCAGGGGCAAGGGCCCGAAGAGAGCACCACCCCGACGCGCTTTTCTCCTGGACTTGGGAGCATTGTGCGCGCCTGGTGGGAACAGTGGGCGGGAGTGTTGGCAACCCGGCCTTTGGAGGCAGCCGGGGAGGTCTTCCAGCGGGAGAGGGCCGGATGTGCTCAGAGGCCCCACAGGCCAGGGGCAGGACCCAGCAGGGCCCCTGCCCCTGGCCAGCCTTTCCCAGACCTTCCTGGCCTCAGGGGGTACTGCCCCACCAAGGGGCAGGCTGCGGGGACTGGGTCCAGACATGCCCGGGCGCCTCCCCAGGCTCATCCCCGCTGGTGCCTTTCCCCTGGGCCTAGGCCTCGGTTGAGGCCTCCTTGGAGAGGAGGTTGCTGGCAGGGGCTGTCTCCTCACTGCAAGGTGCTGGAGCTCAGAGGGCCTCGTCAGAGGGAAGGGACCAGCAAGGGGCTGGATGCCCAAGACCTCTTTGGCCCAGCAGCCTCAGGGCAGCAGGGAGAGCAAGAGGCCCAACTTGCCCCTAGGTCGGCTCTGCCCCTTCCCACACAGGCGGCAGCCCAGCAGCTGCCTGACAGACTCTGGCTCCCCCGAGCTCTCTGCCGGTGCAGGGGGAAGATCAGGGGTGTGCATGTGGTTCTGACTTGGCCTGGGAGTGTCGACACCGTTCCTTGCCCCCAGGCTCAGGGGCAAGGGCCCGGAGAGAGCACCACCCCGAAGCGCTTTTCTCCCGGGCTTGGGAGCATTGTGCGTGCCTGGCTGGAACAGCGGGCGGGAGTGCTTGCAAACCGGCCTTTGGAGGCAGACGGGGAGGTCTTCCAAGGGCCCGGAGAGAGCACCACCCCAAAATGCTTTTCTCCCGAGCTTGGGAGCATTTGCGTGGCTGGCGGGAACAGCTAGTGGGAATGCTTGCAAACCGGCCTTTGGGGGCAGCCGGGGAGGTCCTCCATGGGCCCGGAGAGAACACCACCCCGATGCGCTTTTCTCCCGGGCTTGGGAGCAGTGTGCGCGTGTGGCGGGAACAGCAGGCAGGAGTGCTTGCAAACCGGCCTTTGGAGGCAGGCGCGGAGGTCTTCCAAGGGCAAGGAGTGAGCACCACCCCAAAATGCTTTTCTCCCGTGCTTGGGAGCATTGTGCATGGCTGGTGGGAACAGCGAGCATGAGTGCTTGCATACCGCCCATTGGAGGCAGCCGGGGAAGTCTTCAAAGGGCCCTGAGAGAGCACCACCCCGAAGCGCTTTTCTCCCGTGATTGGGAGCATTGTGTGCGGCTGGCGGGACAGCGGGAGGGAGTTCTTGCAAACCGGCCTTTGGAGGCAGCCAGGGAAGTCTTCCAAGGGCCGGGAGAGAGCACCACCCCAAAGCGCTTCTCTCCCGTGTTTTGGAGCATGTGCGTGGCTGGCGGGAACAGTGAGTCGGAGTGATTGCAAACCGGCCTTTGGGGGCAGCTGGGCTGGTCCTCCATGGGCACGGAGAGAACACCACCCCGAAGCGCATTTCTCCCGGCCTTGGGAGCATTGTGCGCGGCTGGCGGGAACAGCGGGCATGAGTTCTTGCAAACTGTCCTTTGGAGGCAGCCGGGGAGGTCTTCCAAGGGCCCGGACTGATCACCACCCCAAAATCCTTTTCGCCCGGGCTTGGGAGCATTGTGCGCGGCTGTCGGGAACAGCGGACATGAGTGCTTGCAAACCGGCCTTTGGAGGCAGCCCGGGAGGTCTTCCAAGGGCCCGGAGAGAGCACCACCCCAAAATGCTTTTCTTCCGGGCTTGGGAGCATTGTGCGCGTGTGGCGGGAACAGCAGGCAGGAGTGCTTGCAAACCGGCCTTTGGAGGCAGCCGGGGAGGTCTTCCAAGGGCCCGGAGAGAGCACCACCTTGAAGCGCTTTTCTCCGGGGTTTTGGAACATTGTGTGTGGCTTGCGGGAACAGCGAGTGGGAGTGCTTGCAAACCAGCCTTTGGGGGCAGCCGGGGAGGTCCTCCATGGTCCCTAGTAGAACACCACTTTGAAGCGCTTTACTCACGGTCTTGGGAGCATTGTGCGCGGCTGGCGGGAACAGCGGGCATGAGTGCTTGCAAACTGTCCTTTGGAGGCAGCCGGCGAGGTCTTCCAAGGGCACCGGACTGATCACCACCCCAAAATGCTTTTCTCCCGGGCTTGGGAGCATTGTGCGCGGCTGTCGGGAACAGCGGACATGAGTGCTTGCTAACCGGCCTTTGGAGGCAGACCGGGAGGTCTTCCAAGGGCCCGGAGAGAGCACCACCCCGAAGCACTTTTCTCCCGGGCTTGGGAGCATTGTGCGTGGCTGGCGGGAACAGCAGGAAGGAGTCCTTGCAAACCGGCCTTTGGAGGCAGCCGGGGAGGTCTTCCAAGGGCCTGTAGAGAGCACCACCCCGAAGCGCTTTTCTCACGGGCTTGGGAGTATTGTGCGCGGGTGGCGGGAACAGCAGGCAGGAGTGCTTGAAAACCGGCCTTTGCAGGCAGCCGGGGAGGTCTTCCAGGGCCCGGTGTGAGCACCACCCCAAAAAGCTTTTCTCCCGGGCTTGGGAGCATTGTGCGCGGCTGGTGGGAACAGCGGGCATGAGTGCTTGCAAACTGGCCATTGGAGGCAGCCGGGGAGGTCTTCCAAGGGCCTGTAGAGAGCACCACCCCAAAATGCTTTTCTCCCGGGCTTGGGAGCATTGTGCGTGGCTGGCGGGAACAGCAGGAAGGAGTCCTTGCAAACCGGCCTTTGGAGGCAGCCGGGGAGGTCTTCCAAGGGCCTGTAGAGAGCACCACCCCGAAGCGCTTTTCTCCCGGGCTTGGGAGCATTGTGCGCAGGTGGCGGGAACAGCAGGCAGGAGTGCTTGAAAACCGTCCTTTGGAGGCAGCCGGGGAGGTCTTCCAGGGCCCGGTGTGACCACCACCCCAAAAAGCTTTTCTCCCTGGCTTGGGAGCATTGTGCGCGGCTGGTGGGAACAGTGGGCATGAGTGCTTGCAAACTGGCCATTGGAGGCAGCCGGGGAGGTCTTCCAAGGGCCCGGAGTGAGCACCACCCCAAAATGCTTTTCTCCCGGCTTGGGAGCATTGTGCGTGGCTGGCGGGAACAGCAGGAAGGAGTCCTTGCAAACCGGCCTTTGGAGGCAGCCGGGGAGGTCTTCCAAGGGCCAGGAGAGAGCACCACCCCAAAATGCTTTTCTCCCGGGCTTGGGAGCATTGTGCGTGGCTGGCGGGAACAGCAGGAAGGAGTCATTGCAAACCGGCCTTTGGAGGCAGCCGGGGAGGTCTTCCAAGGGCCAGGAGAGAGCACCACCCCAAAATGCTTTTCTCCCGGGCTTGGGAGCATTGTGCGTGGCTGGCGGGAACAGCAGGAAGGAGTCCTTGCAAACCGGCCTTTGGAGGCAGCCGGGGAGGTCTTCCAGGGCCCGGTGTGAGCACCACCCCAAAAAGCTTTTCTCCCGGGCTTGGGAGCATTGTGCGCGGCTGGTGGGAACAGTGGGCATGAGTGCTTGCAAACTGGCCATTGGAGGCAGCCGGGGAGGTCTTCCAAGGGCCCGGAGTGAGCACCACCCCAAAATGCTTTTCTCCCGGGCTTGGGAGCATTGTGCGTGGCTGGCGGGAACAGCAGGAAGGAGTCCTTGCAAACTGGCCTTTGGAGGCAGCCGGGGAGGGCTTCCAGGGCCCGGTGTGAGCACCACCCCGAAGCGATTTTCTCCCGGGCTTGGGAGCATTGTGCACGGCTGGCGGGAACAGCAGGCAGGAGTGCTTGAAAACCGTGCTTTGGAGGCAGCCGGGGAGGCCTTCCAGGGCCCGGTGTGAGCACCACCCCAAAATGCTTTTCTCCCGGGCTTGGGAGCATTGTGCGTGGCTGGTGGGAACAGCGGGCGGGAGTGCTTGCAAACCGGCCTTTGGAGGCACCCCGGGAGGTCTTCCATGGGCACGGAGAGAACACCACGCCGAAGCGCTTTTCTCCGGGGTTTTGGAGGATTGTGCGTGGCTGGCGGGAACAGCGAGTGGGAGTGCTTGCAAACCGGGCTTTGGGGGAAGCCAGGGAGGTCCTCCATTGGCACGGAGAGAACACCACCCCGAAGCGCTTTTCTCCCGGGCTTGGGAGCATTGTGCGAGGCTGGCGGGAACAGCGGGCGGGAGTGCTTGCAAACCGGCCTTTGGAGGCAGCCGGGGAGGTCTTCCAGTGGGAGAGGGCCGGTTGTGCTCAGAGGCCCCACAGGCCAGGGGCAGGACCCAGCAGGGCCCCTGCCCCTGGCCAGCCTTGCCCAGACCTTCCTGGCCTTCGGGGGTGCTGCCCCACCAAGGGGCAGGCTGCGGGGACTGGGTCCAGACATGCCCGGGCGCCTCCCCAGGCTCATCCCCGCTGGTGCCTTTCCCCTGGGCCTAGGCCTCGGTTGAGGCCTCCTTGGAGAGGAGGTTGCTGGCAGGGGCTGTCTCCACACTGCAAGGTGCTGGAGCTCAGAGGGCCTCGTCAGAGGGAAGGGACAAGCAAGGGGCTGGATGCCCAAGACATCTTTGGCCCAGCAGCCTCAGGGCAGCAGGGAGAGCAAGAGGCCCAACTTGCCCCTAGGGCGGCTCTGCCCCTTCCCACACAGGCGGCCAACCCAGCAGCTTCCTGACAGACTCTGGCTCCCCCAAGCTCTCTGCCGGTGCAGGGGACAGGAACAGACGTGGGCATGTGGTTCTGCCTTGGCCTGGGAGTGTGTTTCCCCTGCCTTGCCCCCAGGCTCAGGGGCAAGGGCCCGGTGAGAGCACCACCCCGAAGCGCTTTTTTCCCGGGCTTGGGAGCATTGTGCGTGCCTGGCGGGAACAGCGGGCGCGAGTGTTGTCAAATCGGCCTTTGGAGGCAGCCGGGGAGGTCTTCCAGCGGGAGAGGGCCGCTCATGCTCAGAGGCCCCACAGGCCAGGGGCAGGACCCAGCAGGGCCCCTGCCCCAGGCCAGACTTGCCCAGACCTTCCTGGCCTCCGGGGGTACTGCCCCACCAAGGGGCAGGCTGCGGGGACTGGGTCCAGACATGCCCGGGCACCTCCCCAGGTTCATCCCCGCTGGTGCCTTTCCCTGGGACTAGGCCTCGGTTGAGGCCTCCTTGGAGAGGAGGTTGCTGGCAGGGTCTGTCTCCACACTGCAAGGTGCTGGAGCTCAGAGGGCCTCGTCAGAGGGAAGGGAACAGCAAAGGGCTGGATGTCCAAGACCTCTTTGGCCCAGCATCCTCAGGGCAGCAGGGAGAGCAAGAGGCCCAACTTGCCCCTAGGTCGGCTCTGCCCCTTCCCACACAGGCCGCCAGCCCAGCAGCTGCCTGACAGACTCTGGCTCCCCCGAGCTCTCTGCCGGTGCAGGGGGCAGGAACAGACGTGTGCATGTGGTTCTGACTTTGCCTGGGAGTGTGGACCCCCTGCCTGGCCCCGAGGCACAGGGGCAAGGGCCCGGAGAGAGCACCACCCCAAAATGCTTTTCTCCCGGGCTTGGGAGCATTTGCGTGGCTGGCGGGAACAGCTAGTGGGAATGCTTGCAAACCGGCCTTTGGGGGCAGCCGGGGAGGTCCTCCATGGGCCCGGAGAGAACACCACCCCGATGCGCTTTTCTCCCGGGCTTGGGAGCAGTGTGCGCGTGTGGCGGGAACAGCAGGCAGGAGTGCTTGCAAACCGGCCTTTGGAGGCAGGCGCGGAGGTCTTCCAAGGGCAAGGAGTGAGCACCACCCCAAAATGCTTTTCTCCCGTGCTTGGGAGCATTGTGCATGGCTGGTGGGAACAGCGGGCATGAGTGCTTGCATACCGCCCATTGGAGGCAGCCGGGGAAGTCTTCAAAGGGCCCTGAGAGAGCACCACCCCGAAGCGCTTTTCTCCCGTGATTGGGAGCATTGTGTGCGGCTGGCGGGACAGCGGGAGGGAGTTCTTGCAAACCGGCCTTTGGAGGCAGCCAGGGAAGTCTTCCAAGGGCCGGGAGAGAGCACCACGCCAAAGCGCTTCTCTCCCGTGTTTTGGAGCATGTGCGTGGCTGGCGGGAACAGTGAGTGGGAGTGATTGCAAACCGGCCTTTGGGGGCAGCTGGGCTGGTCCTCCATGGGCACGGAGAGAACACCACCCCGAAGCGCATTTCTCCCGGTCTTGGGAGCATTGTGCGCGGCTGGCGGGAACAGCGGGCATGAGTTCTTGCAAACTGTCCTTTGGAGGCAGCCGGGGAGGTCTTCCAAGGGCCCGGAGAGAGCACCACCCCAAAATGCTTTTCTTCCGGGCTTGGGAGCATTGTGCGCGTGTGGCGGGAACAGCAGGCAGGAGTGCTTGCAAACCGGCCTTTGGAGGCAGCCGGGGAGGTCTTCCAAGGGCCCGGAGAGAGCACCACCTTGAAGCGCTTTTCTCCGGGGTTTTGGAACATTGTGTGTGGCTGGCGGGAACAGCGAGTGGGAGTGCTTGCAAACCGGCCTTTGGGGGCAGCCGGGGAGGTCCTCCATGGTCCCTAGTAGAACACCACCTTGAAGCGCTTTACTCACGGTCTTGGGAGCATTGTGCGCGTCTGGCGGGAACAGCGGGCATGAGTGCTTGCAAACTGTCCTTTGGAGGCAGCCGGGGAGGTCTTCCAAGTGCCCGGAGAGAGCACCACCCCAAAATGCTTTTCTCCCGGGCTTGGGAGCATTGTGCGCAGCTGGCGGGAACAGCGGGAATGAGTACTTGCAAACCCGCCTTTGGAGGTAGCCGGGGAGGTCTTCCAAGGGCCCGGAGAGAGCACCATCCGGAAGCACTTTTCTCGCGGGATTGGGAGCATTGTGCGTGCCTGGCGGGAACAGCAGGCAGGAGTGCTTGCAAACCGGCCTTTGGAGGCAGCCGGGGAGGTCTTCCAAGGGCCCGGAGAGAACACCACCTCGAAGCGCTTTTCTCTCGGGTTTTGGAGCATTGTGTGCGGCTGGTGGAACAGCGGGAGGGAATTCTTGCAAACCGGCCTTTGGAGGCAGCCAGAGAAGTCTTCCAAGGGCCCGGAGAGAGCACCACCCCGAAGCGCTTTTCTCCGGGGTTTTGGAACATTGTGTGTGGCTGGCGGGAACAGCGAGTGGGAGTGCTTGCAAACCGGCCTTTGGGGGCAGCCGGGGACGTCCTCCATGGTCCAGGAGAGAACACCACCCCGAAGCGCTTTTCTCACGGTCTTGGGAGCATTGTGCGCGGCTGGCGGGAACAGCGGGCATGAGTGCTTGCAAACTGTCCTTTGGAGGCAGCCGGGGAGGTCTTCCAAGGGCCCGGACTGATCACCACCCCAAAATGCTTTTCTCCCGGGCTTGGGAGCATTGTGTGCGGCTGTCGGGAACAGCGGACATGAGTGCTTACAAACCGGCCTTTGGAGGCAGCCCGGGAGGTCTTCCAAGGGCCCGGAGAGAGCACCACCCCAAAATGCTTTTCTCCCGGGATTGGGAGCATTGTGCGTGGCTGGCGGAAGCAGCGGGAATGAGTACTTACAAACCGGCCTGTGGAGGCAGCCGGGGAGGTCTTGAAAGTGCCCGGAGAGAGCACCATCCCTAAGCGCTTTTCTCCCGGGCTTGGGAGCATTGTGCATGGCTGGCGGGAACAGCAGGAAGGAGTGCTTGCAAACTGGCCTTTGGAGGCAGCCGGGGAGGTCTTCCAAGGGCCCGGAGTGAGCACCACCCCAAAATGCTTTTCTCCCGGGCTTGGGAGCATTGTGCGCGGCTGGTGGGAACAACGGGCATGAGTGCTTGCAAACCGGCCTTTGGAGGCAGCCGGGGACGTCTTCCAAGGGCCCGGAGAGAGCACCACCCCGAAGCACTTTTCTCCCGGGCTTGGGAGCATTGTGCGTGGCTGGCGGGAACAGCAGGAAGGAGTCCTTGCAAACCGGCCTTTGGAGGCAGCCGGGGACGTCTTGAAAGTGCCCGGAGAGAGCACCACCCTGAAGCGCTTTTCTCCCCGGCTTGGGAGCATTGTGCGCGGCTGGCGGGAACAGCAGGCAGGAGTGCTTGAAAACCGGCCTTTGGAGGCAGCCGGGGAGGTCTCCCAAAGGCCCGGATAGAGCACCACCCCGAAGCGCTTTTCTCCCCTGATTGGGAGCATTGTGTGCGGCTGGCGGGACAGCGGAGGGAGTTCTTGAAAACCAGCCTTTGGAGGCAGCCGGGGAGGTCTTCCAAGGGCCGGGAGAGAGCACCACCCCGAAGCGCTTTTCTCCTGGGCTTGGAGCATTTGCACGGATGGCGGGAACAGCGAGTGGGAGTGCTTGCAAACCGGCCTTTGGGGGCAGCCCGGGAGGTCTTTCTTGGGCCCAGAGAGAACACCACCCCGAAACGCTTTTCTCCCGAGCTTGGGAGCATTGTGCGCGGGTGGCGGGAAGAGCAGGCAGAAGTGCTTGCAAACCGGCCTTGGAGGCAGCCGGGGAGGTCTTCCAAGGGCCGGGAGAGAGCACCACCCCGAAGCGCTTTTCTCCCGGGCTGGGAGCATTGTGCGCAGCTGGCGGGAACAGCGGGATTGAGTGCTTGCAAACCGGCCTTTCGAGGCAGCCGGGGAGGTCTTCCAAGGGCCGGGAGAGAGCACCACCCCGAAGCGCTATTCTCCCGGGCTTGGGAGCATTGTGCGCGGCGGGCGGGAACAGCGGGCATGAGTGCTTGCAAACCGGCCTTTGGAGGCAGCCGGGGAGGTCTTCCAAGGGCCCGGAGAGATCACCACCCCGAAACGCTTTTCTCCCGGGCTTGGGAGCATTGTGCGCGTGTGGCGGGAGAAGCAGGCAGAAGTGCTTGCAACCCGGCCTTGGAGGCAGCCAGGGAGGTCTTCCAAGGGCCCGGAGTGAACACCACCCAAAAATGCTTTTCTCCCGGGCTAGGGAGCATTGTGCGCGGCTGGTGGGAACAGCGGTCATGAGGGCTTGCAAACCGGCCTTTGGAGGCAGCCGGGGAGGTCTTCCAGCGAGAGAGGGCCGGTTGTGCTCAGAGGCCCCACAGGCCAGGGGCAGGACCCAGCAGGGCCCCTGCCCCTGGCCAGCCTTGCCCAGATCTTCCTCGCCTCCGGGGGTACAGCCCCACCAAGGGGCAGGCTGCGGGGACTGGGTCCAGACATGCCCGGGCGCCTCCCCTGGCTCATCCCCGCTGGTGCCTTTCCCCTGGGCCTAGGCCTCGGTTGAGGCCTCCTTGGAGAGGTGGTTGCTGGCAGGGGCTGTCTCCACACTGCAAGGTGCTGGAGCTCAGAGGGCCTCGTCAGAGGGAAGGGACCAGCAAGGGGCTGGATGCCCAAGACCTCTTTGGCCCAGCAGCCTCAGGGCAGCAGGGAGAGCAAGATGCCCAGCTTGCCCCTAGGTCGGCTCTGCCCCTTCCCACACAGGCAGCCAAGCCAGCAGCTGCCTGACAGACTCTGGCTCCCATGAGCTCTCTGCCGGTGCAGGGGGCAGGAACAGACGTGTGCATGTGGTTCTGCTTTGGCCTGGGAGTGTGTTCCCCCTGCATTTCCCCCAGGCTCAGGGGCAAGGGCCCGGTGAGAGCACCACCCCGAAGCGCTTTTCTCCCGGGCTTGGGAGCATTGTGCGAGCCTGGTGGGAACAGTGGGCAGGAGTGTTGGCAAACCGGCCTTTGGAGGCAGCCGGGGAGGTCTTCCAGCGGGAGAGGGCCGGATGTGCTCAGAGTCCCCACAGGCCAGGGGCAGGACCCAGCAGGGCCCCTGCCCCTGGCCAGCCTTGCCCAGACCTTCCTGGCCTCCGGGGGTACTGCCCCACCAAGGGGCAGGCTGCCGGGACTGGGTTTAGACATTCCCCGGCGCCTCCCCAGGTTCATCCCCGCTGGTGCCTTTCCCTGGGACTAGGCCTCGGTTGAGGCCTCCTTGGAGAGGAGGTTGCTGGCAGGGGCTGTCTCCACACTGCAAGGTGCTGGAGCTCAGAGGGCCTCGTCAGATGGAAGGGACCAGCAAGGGGCTGGATGCCCAAGACCTCTTTGGCCCAGCAGCCTCAGGGCAGCAGGGAGAGCAAGAGGCCCAACTTGCCCCTAGGTCAGCTCTGCCCCTTCCCACACAGGCGGCCAGCCCAGTAGCTGCCTGACAGACTCTGGCTCCCGCGAGCTCTCTGCCGGTGCAGGGGGCAGGAACAGACGTGTGCATGTGGTTCTGCCTTGGGCTGGGAGTGTGGATCACCTGCCTGGCCCCCAGGCTCAGGGGCAAGGGCCCGGAGAAAGCACCACCCCGAAGCGCTTTTCTCCAGGGCTTGGGAGCATTGTGCGCGCCTGGTGGGAACAGTGGGCGGGAGTGCTTGCAAACCGGCCTTTGGAGGCAGCCGGGGAGGTCTTCCAGTGGGAGAGGGCCGGTTGTGCTCAGAGGCCCCACAGGCCAGGGGCAGGACCCAGCAGGGCCCCTGCCCCTGGCCAGCCTTGCCCAGACCTTCCTGCCTCTGGGGGTACAGCCCCACCAAGGGGCAGGCTGCGGGGACTGGGTCCAGACATGCCCGAGCGCCTCCCCTGGCTCATCCCCGCTGGTGCCTTTCCCCTGGGCCTAGGCCTCGGTTGAGGCCTCGTTGCAGAGGAGGTTGCTGGCAGGGGCTCTCTCCACAATGCAAGGTGCTGGAGCTCAGAGGGCCTCGTCAGAGGGAAGGGACCAGCAAGGGGCTGGATGTCCAAGACCTCTTTGGCCCAGCAGCCTCAGGGCAGCAGGGAGAGCAAGAGGCCCAACTTGCCCCTAGGTCGGCTCTGCCCCTTCCCACACAGGCGGCCAGCCCAGCAGCTGCCTGACAGACTCTGGCTCCCCTGAGCTCTCTGCCGGTGCTAGGGGCAGGAACAGACGTGTGCATGTGGTTCTGCCTTGGCCTGGGAGTGTGGAACCCCTGCATTGCCCCCAGGCTCAGGGGCAAGGGCCCGGTGGGAGCACCACCCCGAAGCGCTTTTCTCCCAGGCTTGGGAGCATTGTGCGCGCCTGGTGGGAACAGTGGGCAGGAGTGTTGGCAAACCGGCCTTTGGAGGCAGCCGGGGAGGTCTTCCAGCGGGAGAGGGCCGGATGTGCTCAGAGGCCCCACAGGCCAGGGGCAGGACCCAGCAGGTCCCCTGCCCCTGGCCAGCCTTTCCCAGTCCTTCCTGCCCTCCGGGGGTACTGCCCCACCAAGGGGCAGGCTGCGGGGACTGGGTCCAGACATGCCCGGGCGCCTCCCCAGGCTCATCCCCGCTGGTGCCTTTCCCCTGGGCCTAGGCCTCGGTTTAGGCCTCCTTGGAGAGGAGGTGGCTGGCAGGGGCTGTCTCCACACTGCAAGGTGCTAGAGCTCAGAGGGCCTCGTCAGAGGGAAGGGACCAGCAAGGGGCTGGATGCCCAAGACGTCTTTGGCCCAGCAGCCTCAGGGCAGCAGGGAGAGCAAGAGGCCCAACTTGCCCCTAGGTCGGCTCTGCCCCTTCCCACACAGGCGGCCAGCCCAGCAGCTGCCTGGCAGACTCTGGCTCCCCCGAGCTCTCTGCCGGTGCAGGGGGCAGATCAGACGTGTGCATGTGGTTCTGCCTTGGCCTGGGAGTGTGGACACCCTGTCTTGCCCTCAGGCTCAGGGGCAAGGGCCCGGAGAGAGCACCACCCCGAAGCGCTTTTCTCCCGGGCTTGGGAGCATTGTGCACGCCTGCTGGGAAAAGTGGGAGGGAGCGCTTGCAAACCGGCCTTTGGAGGCAGCCGGGGAGGTCTTCCAGTGGGAGAGGGCCGGTTGTGCTCAGAGGCCCCACAGGCCAGGGGCAGGACGCAGCAGGGCCCGTGCCCCTGGCCAGCCTTGCCCAGACCTTCCTGGCCTCCGGGGGTACTGCCCCACCAAGGGGCAGGCTGCGGGGACTGGGTCCAGACATGCTCGGGCGCCTCCCCTGGCTCATCCCCGCTGGTGCCTTTGCCCTGGGCCTAGGCCTCGGTTGAGGCCTCCTTGGAGAGGAGGTTGCTGGCAGGGGCTGTCTCCACACTGCAAGGTGCTGGAGCTCAGAGGGCCTCGTCAGACGGAAGGGACCAGTAAGGGGCTGGATGCCCAAGACCTCTTTGGCCCAGCAGCCTCAGGGCAGCAGGGAGAGCAAGAGGCCCAACTTGCCCCTAGGTCGGCTCTGCCCCTTCCCACACAGGCGGCCAGCCCAGCAGCTGCCTGACAGACTCTGGCTCCCCTAGCTCTCTGCCGGTACAGGGGGCAGGAACAGACGTGTGCATGTGGTTCTGCCTTGGCCTGGGAGTGTGATCCCCCTGCATTGCCCCCAGGCTCAGGGGCAAGGGCCCGGTGAGAGCACCACCCCGAAGCGCTTTTCTCCCGGACTTGAGAGCATTGTGCGCGCCTGGTGGGAACAGTGGGCGTGAGTGTTGGCAAACCGGCCTTTGGAGGCAGCCGGGGAGGTCTTCCAGCGGGAGAGGGCCGGATGTGCTCAGAGGCCCCACAGGCCAGGGGCAAGACCCAGCAGGTCCCCTGCCCCTGGCCAGCCTTGCCCAGACCTTCCTGGCCTCCGGGGGTACTGCCCCACCAAGGGGCAGGCTGCGGGGACTGGGTCCAGACATGCCCGGGCGCCTCCCCAGGCTCATCCCCGCTGGTGCCTTTCCCCTGGGCCTAGGCCTCGGTTTAGGCCTCCTTGGAGAGGAGGTTGCTGGCAGGGGCTGTCTCCACACTGCAAGGGGCTGGAGCTGAGAGGGCCTCGTCAGAGGGAAGGGACCAGCAAAGGGCTGGATGCCCAAGACCTCTTTGACCCAGCAGCCTCAGGGCAGCAGGGAGAGCAAGAGGCCCAACTTGCCCCTAGGTCGGCTCTGCCCCGTCCCACACAGGCAGCCAGCCCAGCAGCAGCCTGGCAGTTTCTGGCTCCCCCGAGCTCTCTGCCGGTGTAGGGGGCAGGAACAGACGTGTGCATGTGGTTCTGCCTTGGCCTGGGAGTGTGGAACCCCTGCATTGCCCCCAGGCTCAGGGGCAAGGGCCCGGTGGGAGCACCACCCCGAAGCGCTTTTCTCCCAGGCTTGGGAGCATTGTGCGCGCCTGGTGGGAACAGTGGGCAGGAGTGTTGGCAAACCGGCCTTTGGAGGCAGCCGGGGAGGTCTTCCAGCGGGAGAGGGCCGGATGTGCTCAGAGGCCCCACAGGCCAGGGGCAGGACCCAGCAGGTCCCCTGCCCCTGGCCAGCCTTTCCCAGTCCTTCCTGCCCTCCGGGGGTACTGCCCCACCAAGGGGCAGGCTGCGGGGACTGGGTCCAGACATGCCCGGGCGCCTCCCCAGGCTCATCCCCGCTGGTGCCTTTCCCCTGGGCCTAGGCCTCGGTTTAGGCCTCCTTGGAGAGGAGGTGGCTGGCAGGGGCTGTCTCCACACTGCAAGGTGCTAGAGCTCAGAGGGCCTCGTCAGAGGGAAGGGACCAGCAAGGGGCTGGATGCCCAAGACGTCTTTGGCCCAGCAGCCTCAGGGCAGCAGGGAGAGCAAGAGGCCCAACTTGCCCCTAGGTCGGCTCTGCCCCTTCCCACACAGGCGGCCAGCCCAGCAGCTGCCTGGCAGACTCTGGCTCCCCCGAGCTCTCTGCCGGTGCAGGGGGCAGATCAGACGTGTGCATGTGGTTCTGCCTTGGCCTGGGAGTGTGGACACCCTGTCTTGCCCTCAGGCTCAGGGGCAAGGGCCCGGAGAGAGCACCACCCCGAAGCGCTTTTCTCCCGGGCTTGGGAGCATTGTGCACGCCTGCTGGGAAAAGTGGGAGGGAGCGCTTGCAAACCGGCCTTTGGAGGCAGCCGGGGAGGTCTTCCAGTGGGAGAGGGCCGGTTGTGCTCAGAGGCCCCACAGGCCAGGGGCAGGACGCAGCAGGGCCCGTGCCCCTGGCCAGCCTTGCCCAGACCTTCCTGGCCTCCGGGGGTACTGCCCCACCAAGGGGCAGGCTGCGGGGACTGGGTCCAGACATGCTCGGGCGCCTCCCCTGGCTCATCCCCGCTGGTGCCTTTGCCCTGGGCCTAGGCCTCGGTTGAGGCCTCCTTGGAGAGGAGGTTGCTGGCAGGGGCTGTCTCCACACTGCAAGGTGCTGGAGCTCAGAGGGCCTCGTCAGACGGAAGGGACCAGTAAGGGGCTGGATGCCCAAGACCTCTTTGGCCCAGCAGCCTCAGGGCAGCAGGGAGAGCAAGAGGCCCAACTTGCCCCTAGGTCGGCTCTGCCCCTTCCCACACAGGCGGCCAGCCCAGCAGCTGCCTGACAGACTCTGGCTCCCCTAGCTCTCTGCCGGTACAGGGGGCAGGAACAGACGTGTGCATGTGGTTCTGCCTTGGCCTGGGAGTGTGATCCCCCTGCATTGCCCCCAGGCTCAGGGGCAAGGGCCCGGTGAGAGCACCACCCCGAAGCGCTTTTCTCCCGGACTTGAGAGCATTGTGCGCGCCTGGTGGGAACAGTGGGCGTGAGTGTTGGCAAACCGGCCTTTGGAGGCAGCCGGGGAGGTCTTCCAGCGGGAGAGGGCCGGATGTGCTCAGAGGCCCCACAGGCCAGGGGCAAGACCCAGCAGGTCCCCTGCCCCTGGCCAGCCTTGCCCAGACCTTCCTGGCCTCCGGGGGTACTGCCCCACCAAGGGGCAGGCTGCGGGGACTGGGTCCAGACATGCCCGGGCGCCTCCCCAGGCTCATCCCCGCTGGTGCCTTTCCCCTGGGCCTAGGCCTCGGTTTAGGCCTCCTTGGAGAGGAGGTTGCTGGCAGGGGCTGTCTCCACACTGCAAGGGGCTGGAGCTGAGAGGGCCTCGTCAGAGGGAAGGGACCAGCAAAGGGCTGGATGCCCAAGACCTCTTTGACCCAGCAGCCTCAGGGCAGCAGGGAGAGCAAGAGGCCCAACTTGCCCCTAGGTCGGCTCTGCCCCGTCCCACACAGGCAGCCAGCCCAGCAGCAGCCTGGCAGTTTCTGGCTCCCCCGAGCTCTCTGCCGGTGTAGGGGGCAGGAACAGACGTGTGCATGTCGTTCTGACTTGGCCTGGGAGTGTGTTCCCCCTGCCTGGCCCACAGGCTCAGGGGCAAGGGCCCGGAGAGAGCACCACCCCGAAGCGCTTTTCTCCAGGGCTTGGGAGCATTTTGCGTGCTTGGTGGGAACAGTGGGCGGGAGTGCTTGCAAACCGGCCTTTGGAGGCAGCCGGGGAGGTCTTCCAGTGGGAGAGGGCCGGTTGTGCTCAGAGGCCCCACAGGCCAGGGGCAGTACCCAGCAGGGCCCCAGCCCCTGGCCAGCCTTGCCCAGACCTTCCTGCCTCCGGGGTTACAGCCCCACCAAGGGGCAGGCTGCGGGGACTGGGTCCAGACATGCCCGGGCGCCTCCCCAGTCTCATCCCCGCTGGTGCCTTACCCCTGGGCCTAGTCCTCGGTTGAGGCCTCCTTGGAGAGGAGGTGGCTGGCAGGGGCTGTCTCCACACTGCAAGGTGCTGGAGCTCAGAGGGCCTCGTCAGAGGGAAGGGACCAGCAAGGGGCTGGATGCCCAAGACCTCTTTGGCCCAGCAGCCTCAGGGCAGCAGGGAGAGCAAGAGGCCCAACTTGCCCCTAGGTCGGCTCTGCCCCTTCCCACACAGGCGGCCAGCCCAGCAGCTGCCTGACAGACTCTGGCTCCCCTGAGCTCTCTGCCGGTGCAGGGGGCAGGAACAGACGTGTGCATGTGGTTCTGCCTTGGCCTGGGAGTGTTTTCCCCCTGCATTGCCCACAGGCTCAGGGGCAAGGGCCCGGTGAGAGCACCACCCCGAAGCGCTTTTCTCCCGGGCTTGGGAGCATTGTGCGGGCCTGGCGGGAACAGCGGGTTGGAGTGCTTGCAAACCGGCCTTTGGAGGCAGACGGGGAGGTCTTCCAGCGGGAGAGTGCCGGTTGTGCTCAGAGGCCCCACAGGCCAGGGGCAGGACCCAGCAGTGTTCCTGCCCCTGGCAGCCTTGCGCAGAACTTTCTGGCCTCCGGGGGTACAGCCCCACCAAGGGGCAGGCTACGGGGACTGGGTCCAGTCATGGCCGGGCCCCTCCCCAGGCTCATCCCCACTGGTGCCTTTCCCCTGGGCCTAGGCCTCGGTTGAGGCCTCCTTGGAGAGGAGGTTGCTGGCAGGGGCTGTCTCCACACTGCAAGGTGCTGGTGCTCAGAGGGCCTCGTCAGCGGGAAGGGACCAGCAAGGGGCTGGATGCCCAAGACCTCTTTGGCCCAGCAGCCGCAGGGCAGCAGGGAGAGCAAGAGGCCCAACTTGCCCCTAGGTCGGCTCTGCCCCTTCCCACACAGGCGGACAGCCCAGCAGCTGCCTGACAGACTCTGGCTCCCCCGAGCTCTCTGCCGGTGCAGGGGTCAGGAACAGACGTGTGCATGTGGTTCTGCCTTGGTCTGGGAGTGTGGACCCACTGCCTGGCCCCCAGGCTCAGGGGCAAGGGCCCGGAGAGAGCAACACCCCGAAGTGCTTTTCTCCCGGGCTTGGGAGCATTGTGCGTGGCTGGCGGGAACAGCAGGAAGGAGTCCTTGCAAACCGGCCTTTGGAGGCAGCCGGGGACGTCTTGAAAGTGCCCGGAGAGAGCACCACCCTGAAGCGCTTTTCTCCCCGGCTTGGGAGCATTGTGCGCGGCTGGCGGGAACAGCAGGCAGGAGTGCTTGAAAACCGGCCTTTGGAGGCAGCCGGGGAGGTCTCCCAAAGGCCCGGAGAGAGCACCACCCCGAAGCGCTTTTCTCCCCTGATTGGGAGCATTGTGTGCGGCTGGCGGGACAGCGGAGGGAGTTCTTGAAAACCAGCCTTTGGAGGCAGCCGGGGAGGTCTTCCAAGGGCCGGGAGAGAGCACCACCCCGAAGCGCTTTTCTCCTGGGCTTGGAGCATTTGCACGGATGGCGGGAACAGCGAGTGGGAGTGCTTGCAAACCGGCCTTTGGGGGCAGCCCGGGAGGTCTTTCTTGGGCCCAGAGAGAACACCACCCCGAAACGCTTTTCTCCCGAGCTTGGGAGCATTGTGCGCGGGTGGCGGGAAGAGCAGGCAGAAGTGCTTGCAAACCGGCCTTGGAGGCAGCCGGGGAGGTCTTCCAAGGGCCGGGAGAGAGCACCACCCCGAAGCGCTTTTCTCCCGGGCTGGGAGCATTGTGCGCAGCTGGCGGGAACAGCGGGATTGAGTGCTTGCAAACCGGCCTTTCGAGGCAGCCGGGGAGGTCTTCCAAGGGCCGGGAGAGAGCACCACCCCGAAGCGCTATTCTCCCGGGCTTGGGAGCATTGTGCGCGGCGGGCGGGAACAGCGGGCATGAGTGCTTGCAAACCGGCCTTTGGAGGCAGCCGGGGAGGTCTTCCAAGGGCCCGGAGAGATCACCACCCCGAAACGCTTTTCTCCCGGGCTTGGGAGCATTGTGCGCGTGTGGCGGGAGAAGCAGGCAGAAGTGCTTGCAACCCGGCCTTGGAGGCAGCCAGGGAGGTCTTCCAAGGGCCCGGAGTGAACACCACCCAAAAATGCTTTTCTCCCGGGCTAGGGAGCATTGTGCGCGGCTGGTGGGAACAGCGGTCATGAGGGCTTGCAAACCGGCCTTTGGAGGCAGCCGGGGAGGTCTTCCAGCGAGAGAGGGCCGGTTGTGCTCAGAGGCCCCACAGGCCAGGGGCAGGACCCAGCAGGGCCCCTGCCCCTGGCCAGCCTTGCCCAGATCTTCCTCGCCTCCGGGGGTACAGCCCCACCAAGGGGCAGGCTGCGGGGACTGGGTCCAGACATGCCCGGGCGCCTCCCCTGGCTCATCCCCGCTGGTGCCTTTCCCCTGGGCCTAGGCCTCGGTTGAGGCCTCCTTGGAGAGGTGGTTGCTGGCAGGGGCTGTCTCCACACTGCAAGGTGCTGGAGCTCAGAGGGCCTCGTCAGAGGGAAGGGACCAGCAAGGGGCTGGATGCCCAAGACCTCTTTGGCCCAGCAGCCTCAGGGCAGCAGGGAGAGCAAGATGCCCAGCTTGCCCCTAGGTCGGCTCTGCCCCTTCCCACACAGGCAGCCAAGCCAGCAGCTGCCTGACAGACTCTGGCTCCCATGAGCTCTCTGCCGGTGCAGGGGGCAGGAACAGACGTGTGCATGTGGTTCTGCTTTGGCCTGGGAGTGTGTTCCCCCTGCATTTCCCCCAGGCTCAGGGGCAAGGGCCCGGTGAGAGCACCACCCCGAAGCGCTTTTCTCCCGGGCTTGGGAGCATTGTGCGAGCCTGGTGGGAACAGTGGGCAGGAGTGTTGGCAAACCGGCCTTTGGAGGCAGCCGGGGAGGTCTTCCAGCGGGAGAGGGCCGGATGTGCTCAGAGTCCCCACAGGCCAGGGGCAGGACCCAGCAGGGCCCCTGCCCCTGGCCAGCCTTGCCCAGACCTTCCTGGCCTCCGGGGGTACTGCCCCACCAAGGGGCAGGCTGCCGGGACTGGGTTTAGACATTCCCCGGCGCCTCCCCAGGTTCATCCCCGCTGGTGCCTTTCCCTGGGACTAGGCCTCGGTTGAGGCCTCCTTGGAGAGGAGGTTGCTGGCAGGGGCTGTCTCCACACTGCAAGGTGCTGGAGCTCAGAGGGCCTCGTCAGATGGAAGGGACCAGCAAGGGGCTGGATGCCCAAGACCTCTTTGGCCCAGCAGCCTCAGGGCAGCAGGGAGAGCAAGAGGCCCAACTTGCCCCTAGGTCAGCTCTGCCCCTTCCCACACAGGCGGCCAGCCCAGTAGCTGCCTGACAGACTCTGGCTCCCGCGAGCTCTCTGCCGGTGCAGGGGGCAGGAACAGACGTGTGCATGTGGTTCTGCCTTGGGCTGGGAGTGTGGATCACCTGCCTGGCCCCCAGGCTCAGGGGCAAGGGCCCGGAGAAAGCACCACCCCGAAGCGCTTTTCTCCAGGGCTTGGGAGCATTGTGCGCGCCTGGTGGGAACAGTGGGCGGGAGTGCTTGCAAACCGGCCTTTGGAGGCAGCCGGGGAGGTCTTCCAGTGGGAGAGGGCCGGTTGTGCTCAGAGGCCCCACAGGCCAGGGGCAGGACCCAGCAGGGCCCCTGCCCCTGGCCAGCCTTGCCCAGACCTTCCTGCCTCTGGGGGTACAGCCCCACCAAGGGGCAGGCTGCGGGGACTGGGTCCAGACATGCCCGAGCGCCTCCCCTGGCTCATCCCCGCTGGTGCCTTTCCCCTGGGCCTAGGCCTCGGTTGAGGCCTCGTTGCAGAGGAGGTTGCTGGCAGGGGCTCTCTCCACAATGCAAGGTGCTGGAGCTCAGAGGGCCTCGTCAGAGGGAAGGGACCAGTAAGGGGCTGGATGCCCAAGACGACTTTGGCCCAGCAGCCTCAGGGCAGCAGGGAGAGCAAGAGGCCCAACTTGCCCCTAGGTCGGCTCTGCCCCTTCCCACACAGGCGGCCAGCCCAGCAGCTGCCTGACAGACTCTGGCTCCCCTGAGCTCTCTGCCGGTGCTAGGGGCAGGAACAGACGTGTGCATGTGGTTCTGCCTTGGCCTGGGAGTGTGGAACCCCTGCATTGCCCCCAGGCTCAGGGGCAAGGGCCCGGTGGGAGCACCACCCCGAAGCGCTTTTCTCCCAGGCTTGGGAGCATTGTGCGCGCCTGGTGGGAACAGTGGGCAGGAGTGTTGGCAAACCGGCCTTTGGAGGCAGCCGGGGAGGTCTTCCAGCGGGAGAGGGCCGGATGTGCTCAGAGGCCCCACAGGCCAGGGGCAGGACCCAGCAGGTCCCCTGCCCCTGGCCAGCCTTTCCCAGTCCTTCCTGCCCTCCGGGGGTACTGCCCCACCAAGGGGCAGGCTGCGGGGACTGGGTCCAGACATGCCCGGGCGCCTCCCCAGGCTCATCCCCGCTGGTGCCTTTCCCCTGGGCCTAGGCCTCGGTTTAGGCCTCCTTGGAGAGGAGGTGGCTGGCAGGGGCTGTCTCCACACTGCAAGGTGCTAGAGCTCAGAGGGCCTCGTCAGAGGGAAGGGACCAGCAAGGGGCTGGATGCCCAAGACGTCTTTGGCCCAGCAGCCTCAGGGCAGCAGGGAGAGCAAGAGGCCCAACTTGCCCCTAGGTCGGCTCTGCCCCTTCCCACACAGGCGGCCAGCCCAGCAGCTGCCTGGCAGACTCTGGCTCCCCCGAGCTCTCTGCCGGTGCAGGGGGCAGATCAGACGTGTGCATGTGGTTCTGCCTTGGCCTGGGAGTGTGGACACCCTGTCTTGCCCTCAGGCTCAGGGGCAAGGGCCCGGAGAGAGCACCACCCCGAAGCGCTTTTCTCCCGGGCTTGGGAGCATTGTGCACGCCTGCTGGGAAAAGTGGGAGGGAGCGCTTGCAAACCGGCCTTTGGAGGCAGCCGGGGAGGTCTTCCAGTGGGAGAGGGCCGGTTGTGCTCAGAGGCCCCACAGGCCAGGGGCAGGACGCAGCAGGGCCCGTGCCCCTGGCCAGCCTTGCCCAGACCTTCCTGGCCTCCGGGGGTACTGCCCCACCAAGGGGCAGGCTGCGGGGACTGGGTCCAGACATGCTCGGGCGCCTCCCCTGGCTCATCCCCGCTGGTGCCTTTGCCCTGGGCCTAGGCCTCGGTTGAGGCCTCCTTGGAGAGGAGGTTGCTGGCAGGGGCTGTCTCCACACTGCAAGGTGCTGGAGCTCAGAGGGCCTCGTCAGACGGAAGGGACCAGTAAGGGGCTGGATGCCCAAGACCTCTTTGGCCCAGCAGCCTCAGGGCAGCAGGGAGAGCAAGAGGCCCAACTTGCCCCTAGGTCGGCTCTGCCCCTTCCCACACAGGCGGCCAGCCCAGCAGCTGCCTGACAGACTCTGGCTCCCCTAGCTCTCTGCCGGTACAGGGGGCAGGAACAGACGTGTGCATGTGGTTCTGCCTTGGCCTGGGAGTGTGATCCCCCTGCATTGCCCCCAGGCTCAGGGGCAAGGGCCCGGTTAGAGCACCACCCCGAAGCGCTTTTCTCCCGGACTTGAGAGCATTGTGCGCGCCTGGTGGGAACAGTGGGCGTGAGTGTTGGCAAACCGGCCTTTGGAGGCAGCCGGGGAGGTCTTCCAGCGGGAGAGGGCCGGATGTGCTCAGAGGCCCCACAGGCCAGGGGCAAGACCCAGCAGGTCCCCTGCCCCTGGCCAGCCTTGCCCAGACCTTCCTGGCCTCCGGGGGTACTGCCCCACCAAGGGGCAGGCTGCGGGGACTGGGTCCAGACATGCCCGGGCGCCTCCCCAGGCTCATCCCCGCTGGTGCCTTTCCCCTGGGCCTAGGCCTCGGTTTAGGCCTCCTTGGAGAGGAGGTTGCTGGCAGGGGCTGTCTCCACACTGCAAGGGGCTGGAGCTGAGAGGGCCTCGTCAGAGGGAAGGGACCAGCAAAGGGCTGGATGCCCAAGACCTCTTTGACCCAGCAGCCTCAGGGCAGCAGGGAGAGCAAGAGGCCCAACTTGCCCCTAGGTCGGCTCTGCCCCGTCCCACACAGGCAGCCAGCCCAGCAGCAGCCTGGCAGTTTCTGGCTCCCCCGAGCTCTCTGCCGGTGTAGGGGGCAGGAACAGACGTGTGCATGTGGTTCTGCCTTGGCCTGGGAGTGTGGAACCCCTGCATTGCCCCCAGGCTCAGGGGCAAGGGCCCGGTGGGAGCACCACCCCGAAGCGCTTTTCTCCCAGGCTTGGGAGCATTGTGCGCGCCTGGTGGGAACAGTGGGCAGGAGTGTTGGCAAACCGGCCTTTGGAGGCAGCCGGGGAGGTCTTCCAGCGGGAGAGGGCCGGATGTGCTCAGAGGCCCCACAGGCCAGGGGCAGGACCCAGCAGGTCCCCTGCCCCTGGCCAGCCTTTCCCAGTCCTTCCTGCCCTCCGGGGGTACTGCCCCACCAAGGGGCAGGCTGCGGGGACTGGGTCCAGACATGCCCGGGCGCCTCCCCAGGCTCATCCCCGCTGGTGCCTTTCCCCTGGGCCTAGGCCTCGGTTTAGGCCTCCTTGGAGAGGAGGTGGCTGGCAGGGGCTGTCTCCACACTGCAAGGTGCTAGAGCTCAGAGGGCCTCGTCAGAGGGAAGGGACCAGCAAGGGGCTGGATGCCCAAGACGTCTTTGGCCCAGCAGCCTCAGGGCAGCAGGGAGAGCAAGAGGCCCAACTTGCCCCTAGGTCGGCTCTGCCCCTTCCCACACAGGCGGCCAGCCCAGCAGCTGCCTGGCAGACTCTGGCTCCCCCGAGCTCTCTGCCGGTGCAGGGGGCAGATCAGACGTGTGCATGTGGTTCTGCCTTGGCCTGGGAGTGTGGACACCCTGTCTTGCCCTCAGGCTCAGGGGCAAGGGCCCGGAGAGAGCACCACCCCGAAGCGCTTTTCTCCCGGGCTTGGGAGCATTGTGCACGCCTGCTGGGAAAAGTGGGAGGGAGCGCTTGCAAACCGGCCTTTGGAGGCAGCCGGGGAGGTCTTCCAGTGGGAGAGGGCCGGTTGTGCTCAGAGGCCCCACAGGCCAGGGGCAGGACGCAGCAGGGCCCGTGCCCCTGGCCAGCCTTGCCCAGACCTTCCTGGCCTCCGGGGGTACTGCCCCACCAAGGGGCAGGCTGCGGGGACTGGGTCCAGACATGCTCGGGCGCCTCCCCTGGCTCATCCCCGCTGGTGCCTTTGCCCTGGGCCTAGGCCTCGGTTGAGGCCTCCTTGGAGAGGAGGTTGCTGGCAGGGGCTGTCTCCACACTGCAAGGTGCTGGAGCTCAGAGGGCCTCGTCAGACGGAAGGGACCAGTAAGGGGCTGGATGCCCAAGACCTCTTTGGCCCAGCAGCCTCAGGGCAGCAGGGAGAGCAAGAGGCCCAACTTGCCCCTAGGTCGGCTCTGCCCCTTCCCACACAGGCGGCCAGCCCAGCAGCTGCCTGACAGACTCTGGCTCCCCTAGCTCTCTGCCGGTACAGGGGGCAGGAACAGACGTGTGCATGTGGTTCTGCCTTGGCCTGGGAGTGTGATCCCCCTGCATTGCCCCCAGGCTCAGGGGCAAGGGCCCGGTGAGAGCACCACCCCGAAGCGCTTTTCTCCCGGACTTGAGAGCATTGTGCGCGCCTGGTGGGAACAGTGGGCGTGAGTGTTGGCAAACCGGCCTTTGGAGGCAGCCGGGGAGGTCTTCCAGCGGGAGAGGGCCGGATGTGCTCAGAGGCCCCACAGGCCAGGGGCAAGACCCAGCAGGTCCCCTGCCCCTGGCCAGCCTTGCCCAGACCTTCCTGGCCTCCGGGGGTACTGCCCCACCAAGGGGCAGGCTGCGGGGACTGGGTCCAGACATGCCCGGGCGCCTCCCCAGGCTCATCCCCGCTGGTGCCTTTCCCCTGGGCCTAGGCCTCGGTTTAGGCCTCCTTGGAGAGGAGGTTGCTGGCAGGGGCTGTCTCCACACTGCAAGGGGCTGGAGCTGAGAGGGCCTCGTCAGAGGGAAGGGACCAGCAAAGGGCTGGATGCCCAAGACCTCTTTGACCCAGCAGCCTCAGGGCAGCAGGGAGAGCAAGAGGCCCAACTTGCCCCTAGGTCGGCTCTGCCCCGTCCCACACAGGCAGCCAGCCCAGCAGCAGCCTGGCAGTTTCTGGCTCCCCCGAGCTCTCTGCCGGTGTAGGGGGCAGGAACAGACGTGTGCATGTCGTTCTGACTTGGCCTGGGAGTGTGTTCCCCCTGCCTGGCCCACAGGCTCAGGGGCAAGGGCCCGGAGAGAGCACCACCCCGAAGCGCTTTTCTCCCGGGCTTGGGAGCATTTTGCGTGCTTGGTGGGAACAGTGGGCGGGAGTGCTTGCAAACCGGCCTTTGGAGGCAGCCGGGGAGGTCTTCCAGTGGGAGAGGGCCGGTTGTGCTCAGAGGCCCCACAGGCCAGGGGCAGTACCCAGCAGGGCCCCAGCCCCTGGCCAGCCTTGCCCAGACCTTCCTGCCTCCGGGGTTACAGCCCCACCAAGGGGCAGGCTGCGGGGACTGGGTCCAGACATGCCCGGGCGCCTCCCCAGTCTCATCCCCGCTGGTGCCTTACCCCTGGGCCTAGTCCTCGGTTGAGGCCTCCTTGGAGAGGAGGTGGCTGGCAGGGGCTGTCTCCACACTGCAAGGTGCTGGAGCTCAGAGGGCCTCGTCAGAGGGAAGGGACCAGCAAGGGGCTGGATGCCCAAGACCTCTTTGGCCCAGCAGCCTCAGGGCAGCAGGGAGAGCAAGAGGCCCAACTTGCCCCTAGGTCGGCTCTGCCCCTTCCCACACAGGCGGCCAGCCCAGCAGCTGCCTGACAGACTCTGGCTCCCCTGAGCTCTCTGCCGGTGCAGGGGGCAGGAACAGACGTGTGCATGTGGTTCTGCCTTGGCCTGGGAGTGTTTTCCCCCTGCATTGCCCACAGGCTCAGGGGCAAGGGCCCGGTGAGAGCACCACCCCGAAGCGCTTTTCTCCCGGGCTTGGGAGCATTGTGCGGGCCTGGCGGGAACAGCGGGTTGGAGTGCTTGCAAACCGGCCTTTGGAGGCAGACGGGGAGGTCTTCCAGCGGGAGAGTGCCGGTTGTGCTCAGAGGCCCCACAGGCCAGGGGCAGGACCCAGCAGTGTTCCTGCCCCTGGCAGCCTTGCGCAGACCTTTCTGGCCTCCGGGGGTACAGCCCCACCAAGGGGCAGGCTACGGGGACTGGGTCCAGACATGGCCGGGCCCCTCCCCAGGCTCATCCCCACTGGTGCCTTTCCCCTGGGCCTAGGCCTCGGTTGAGGCCTCCTTGGAGAGGAGGTTGCTGGCAGGGGCTGTCTCCACACTGCAAGGTGCTGGTGCTCAGAGGGCCTCGTCAGCGGGAAGGGACCAGCAAGGGGCTGGATGCCCAAGACCTCTTTGGCCCAGCAGCCGCAGGGCAGCAGGGAGAGCAAGAGGCCCAACTTGCCCCTAGGTCGGCTCTGCCCCTTCCCACACAGGCGGACAGCCCAGCAGCTGCCTGACAGACTCTGGCTCCCCCGAGCTCTCTGCCGGTGCAGGGGTCAGGAACAGACGTGTGCATGTGGTTCTGCCTTGGTCTGGGAGTGTGGACCCACTGCCTGGCCCCCAGGCTCAGGGGCAAGGGCCCGGAGAGAGCAACACCCCGAAGTGCTTTTCTCCCGGGCTTGGGAGCATTGTGCGTGCCTGGCGGGAACAGCGGGCGGGAGTGTTGCAAACCGGCCTTTGGAGGCAGCCGGGGAGGTCTTCCAGTGGGAGAGGGCCGGTTGTGCTCAGTGGCCCCAGAGGCCAGGGGCAGGACTCAGCAGGGCGCCTGCCCCTGGCCAGCCTTGCCCAGACCTTCCTGGCCTCCGGGGGTACTGCCCCACCAAGGGGCAGGCTGCGGGGACTGGGTCCAGACATGTCCGTGCGCCTCCCCAGGCTCATCCCCGCTGGTGCCTTTCCCCTGGGCCTAGGCCTCTGTTGAGGCCTCTTGGAGAGGTGGTTGCTGGCAGGGGCTGTCTCCACACTGCAAGGTGCTGGAGCTCAGAGGGCCTCGTCAGCGGGAAGGGACCAGCAAGGGGCTGGATGCCCAAGACCTCTTTGGCCCAGCAACCTCAGGGCAGCAGGGAGAGCAAGAGGCCCAACTTGCCCCTAGGTCGGCTCTGCCCCTTCCCACACAGGCAGACAGCCCAGCAGCTGCCTGGCAGACTCTGGCTCCCCCGAGCTCTCTGCCGGTGCAGGGGGCAGCAACAGACGTGTGCATGTGCTTCTGACTTGGCCTGGGAGTGTGGAACCCCTGCCTTGCCCCCAGGCTCAGGGGCAAGGGCCCGGTGAGAGCACCACCCCGAAGCGCTTTTCTCCCGGGCTTGGGAGCATTGTGCGAGCCTGGTGGGAACAGTGGGCAGGAGTGTTGGCAAACCGGCCTTTGGAGGCAGCCGGGGAGGTCTTCCAGCGGGAGAGGGCCGGATGTGCTCAGAGTCCCCACAGGCCAGGGGCAGGACCCAGCAGGGCCCCTGCCCCTGGCCAGCCTTGCCCAGACCTTCCTGGCCTCCGGGGGTCCTGCCCCACCAAGGGGCAGGCTGCGGGAACTGGTTCCAGACATGCCCGGGCGCCTACCCAGGCTCATCCCCGCTGGTGCCTTTCCCCTGGGCCTAGGCCTCGTTTGAGGCCTCCTTGGAGAGGAGGTTGCTGGCAGGGGCTGTCTCCACACTGCCAGGTGCTGGAGCTCAGAGGGCCTCGTCAGAGGGAAGGGACCAGCAAGGAGCTGGATGCCCAAGACCTCTTTGGCCCAGCAGCCTCAGGGCAGCAGGGAGAGCAAGAGGGCCAACTTGCCCCTAGGTCGGCTCTGCCCCTTCCCACACAGGCGGCCAGCCCTGCAGTTGCCTGACAGACTCTGGCTCCCCTGAGCTCTCTGCCGGTGCAGGGGGAAAGAACAGACGTGTGCATGTGGTTCTGCCTTGGCCTGGGAGTGTGTTCCCCCTGCATTGCCCCCAGGCTCAGGGGCAAGGGCCCGGTGAGAGCACCACCCCGAAGTGCTTTTCTCCCGGGTTTGGGAGCATTGTGCGCGCCTGCTGGGAACAGTGGGCGGGAGCGCTTGCAAACCGGCCTTTGGAGGCAGCCGGGGAGGTCTTCCAGTGGGAGAGGGCCAGTTGTGCTCAGAGGCCCCACAAGCCAGGGGCAGGACCCATCAGGGCCCCTGCCCCTGGCCAGCCTTGCCCAGACCTTCCTGGCCTCCGGGGGTACTGCCCCACCAAGGGGCAGGCTGCCGGGACTAGGTTTAGACATTCCCCGGCGCCTCCCCAGGTTCATCCCCGCTGGTGCCTTTCCCTGGGACTAGGCCTCGGTTGAGGCCTCCTTGGAGAGGAGGTTGCTGGCAGGGGCTGTCTCCACACTGCAAGGTGCTGGAGCTCAGAGGGCCTCGTCAGATGGAAGGGACCAGCAAGGGGCTGGATGCCCAAGACCTCTTTGGCCCAGCAGCCTCAGGGCAGCAGGGAGAGCAAGAGGCCCAACTTGCCCCTAGGTCAGCTCTGCCCCTTCCCACACAGGCGGCCAGCCCAGTAGCTGCCTGACAGACTCTGGCTCCCGCGAGCTCTCTGCCGGTGCAGGGGTCAGGAACAGACGTGTGCATGTGGTTCTGCCTTGGGCTGGGAGTGTGGATCACCTGCCTGGCCCCCAGGCTCAGGGGCAAGGGCCCGGAGAAAGCACCACCCCGAAGCGCTTTTCTCCAGGGCTTGGGAGCATTGTGCGCGCCTGGTGGGAACAGTGGGCGGGAGTGCTTGCAAACCGGCCTTTGGAGGCAGCCGGGGAGGTCTTCCAGTGGGAGAGGGCCGGTTGTGCTCAGAGGCCCCACAGGCCAGGGGCAGGACCCAGCAGGGCCCCTGCCCCTGGCCAGCCTTGCCCAGACCTTCCTGCCTCCGGGGGTACAGCCCCACCAAGGGGCAGGCTGCGGGGACTGGGTCCTGACATGCCCGAGCGCCTCCCCTGGCTCATCCCCGCTGGTGCCTTTCCCCTGGGCCTAGGCCTCGGTTGAGGCCTCGTTGCAGAGGAGGTTGCTGGCAGGGGCTCTCTCCACACTGCAAGGTGCTGGAGCTCAGAGGGCCTCGTCAGAGGGAAGGGACCAGCAAGGGGCTGGATGTCCAAGACCTCTTTGGCCCAGCAGCCTCAGGGCAGCAGGGAGAGCAAGAGGCCCAACTTGCCCCTAGGTCGGCTCTGCCCCTTCCCACACAGGCGGCCAGCCCAGCAGCTGCCTGACAGACTCTGGCTCCCCTGAGCTCTCTGCCGGTGCTAGGGGCAGGAACAGACGTGTGCATGTGGTTCTGCCTTGGCCTGGGAGTGTGGAACCCCTGCATTGCCCCCAGGCTCAGGGGCAAGGGCCCGGTGGGAGCACCACCCCGAAGCGCTTTTCTCCCAGGCTTGGGAGCATTGTGCGCGCCTGGTGGGAACAGTGGGCAGGAGTGTTGGCAAACCGGCCTTTGGAGGCAGCCGGGGAGGTCTTCCAGCGGGAGAGGGCCGGATGTGCTCAGAGGCCCCACAGGCCAGGGGCAGGACCCAGCAGGTCCCCTGCCCCTGGCCAGCCTTTCCCAGTCCTTCCTGCCCTCCGGGGGTACTGCCCCACCAAGGGGCAGGCTGCGGGGACTGGGTCCAGACATGCCCGGGCGCCTCCCCAGGCTCATCCTCGCTGGTGCCTTTCCCCTGGGCCTAGGCCTCGGTTTAGGCCTCCTTGGAGAGGAGGTGGCTGGCAGGGGCTGTCTCCACACTGCAAGGTGCTAGAGCTCAGAGGGCCTCGTCAGAGGGAAGGGACCAGCAAGGGGCTGGATGCCCAAGACCTCTTTGGCCCAGCAGCCTCAGGGCAGCAGGGAGAGCAAGAGGCCCAACTTGCCCCTAGGTCGGCTCTGCCCCTTCCCACACAGGCGGCCAGCCCAGCAGCTGCCTGGCAGACTCTGGCTCCCCCGAGCTCTCTGCCGGTGCAGGGGGCAGATCAGACGTGTGCATGTGGTTCTGCCTTGGCCTGGGAGTGTGGACACCCTGTCTTGCCCTCAGGCTCAGGGGCAAGGGCCCGGAGAGAGCACCACCCCGAAGCGCTTTTCTCCCGGGCTTGGGAGCATTGTGCACGCCTGCTGGGAAAAGTGGGAGGGAGCGCTTGCAAACCGGCCTTTGGAGGCAGCCGGGGAGGTCTTCCAGTGGGAGAGGGCCGGTTGTGCTCAGAGGCCCCACAGGCCAGGGGCAGGACGCAGCAGGGCCCGTGCCCCTGGCCAGCCTTGCCCAGACCTTCCTGGCCTCCGGGGGTACTGCCCCACCAAGGGGCAGGCTGCGGGGACTGGGTCCAGACATGCTCGGGCGCCTCCCCTGGCTCATCCCCGCTGGTGCCTTTGCCCTGGGCCTAGGCCTCGGTTGAGGCCTCCTTGGAGAGGAGGTTGCTGGCAGGGGCTGTCTCCACACTGCAAGGTGCTGGAGCTCAGAGGGCCTCGTCAGAGGGAAGGGACCAGTAAGGGGCTGGATGCCCAAGACCTCTTTGGCCCAGCAGCCTCAGGGCAGCAGGGAGAGCAAGAGGCCCAACTTGCCCCTAGGTCGGCTCTGCCCCTTCCCACACAGGCGGCCAGCCCAGCAGCTGCCTGACAGACTCTGGCTCCCCTAGCTTTCTACCGGTACAGGGGGCAGGAACAGACGTGTGCATGTGGTTCTGCCTTGGCCTGGGAGTGTGATCCCCCTGCATTGCCCCCAGGCTCAGGGGCAAGGGCCCGGTGAGAGCACCACCCCGAAGCGCTTTTCTCCCGGACTTGAGAGCATTGTGCGCGCCTGGTGGGAACAGTGGGCGTGAGTGTTGGCAAACCGGCCTTTGGAGGCAGCCGGGGAGGTCTTCCAGCGGGAGAGGGCCGGATGTGCTCAGAGGCCCCACAGGCCAGGGGCAAGACCCAGCAGGTCCCCTGCCCCTGGCCAGCCTTGCCCAGACCTTCCTGGCCTCCGGGGGTACTGCCCCACCAAGGGGCAGGCTGCGGGGACTGGGTCCAGACATGCCCGGGCGCCTCCCCAGGCTCATCCCCGCTGGTGCCTTTCCCCTGGGCCTAGGCCTCGGTTTAGGCCTCCTTGGAGAGGAGGTTGCTGGCAGGGGCTGTCTCCACACTGCAAGGGGCTGGAGCTCAGAGGGCCTCGTCAGAGGGAAGGGACCAGCAAAGGGCTGGATGCCCAAGACCTCTTTGACCCAGCAGCCTCAGGGCAGCAGGGAGAGCAAGAGGCCCAACTTGCCCCTAGGTCGGCTCTGCCCCGTCCCACACAGGCAGCCAGCCCAGCAGCAGCCTGGCAGTTTCTGGCTCCCCCGAGCTCTCTGCCGGTGTAGGGGGCAGGAACAGACGTGTGCATGTCGTTCTGACTTGGCCTGGGAGTGTGTTCCCCCTGCCTGGCCCCCAGGCTCAGGGGCAAGGGCCCGGAGAGAGCACCACCCCGAAGCGCTTTTCTCCCGGGCTTGGGAGCATTTTGCGTGCTTGGTGGGAACAGTGGGCGGGAGTGCTTGCAAACCGGCCTTTGGAGGCAGCCGGGGAGGTCTTCCAGTGGGAGAGGGCCGGTTGTGCTCAGAGGCCCCAC
Organism: Dama dama; assembly: GCF_033118175.1. Classification (NCBI taxonomy): domain Eukaryota; kingdom Metazoa; phylum Chordata; class Mammalia; order Artiodactyla; family Cervidae; genus Dama; species Dama dama. Next base: position 1,742,454 of record NW_026870967.1, on the reverse strand, counting down.
AGGCCAGGGGCAGTACCCAGCAGGGCCCCAGCCCCTGGCCAGCCTTGCCCAGACCTTCCTGCCTCCGGGGTTACAGCCCCACCAAGGGGCAGGCTGCGGGGACTGGGTCCAGACATGCCCGGGCGCCTCCCCAGTCTCATCCCCGCTGGTGCCTTACCCCTGGGCCTAGTCCTCGGTTGAGGCCTCCTTGGAGAGGAGGTGGCTGGCAGGGGCTGTCTCCACACTGCAAGGTGCTGGAGCTCAGAGGGCCTCGTCAGAGGGAAGGGACCAGCAAGGGGCTGGATGCCCAAGACCTCTTTGGCCCAGCAGCCTCAGGGCAGCAGGGAGAGCAAGAGGCCCAACTTGCCCCTAGGTCGGCTCTGCCCCTTCCCACACAGGCGGCCAGCCCAGCAGCTGCCTGACAGACTCTGGCTCCCCTGAGCTCTCTGCCGGTGCAGGGGACAGGAACAGACGTGTGCATGTGGTTCTGCCTTGGCCTGGGAGTGTGTTCCCCCTGCATTGCCCCCAGGCTCAGGGGCAAGGGCCCGGTGAGAGCACCACCCCGAAGCGCTTTTCTCCCGGGCTTGGGAGCATTGTGCGGGCCTGGCGGGAACAGCGGGCTGGAGTGCTTGCAAACCGGCCTTTGGAGGCAGACGGGGAGGTCTTCCAGCGGGAGAGTGCCGGTTGTGCTCAGAGGCCCCACAGGCCAGGGGCAGGACCCAGCAGTGTTCCTGCCCCTGGCAGCCTTGCCCAGACCTTTCTGGCCTCCGGGGGTACAGCCCCACCAAGGGGCAGGCTACGGGGACTGGGTCCAGACATGGCCGGGCCCCTCCCCAGGCTCATCCCCACTGGTGCCTTTCCCCTGGGCCTAGGCCTCGGTTGAGGCCTCCTTGGAGAGGAGGCTGCTGGCAGGGGCTGTCTCCACACTGCAAGGTGCTGGTGCTCAGAGGGCCTCGTCAGCGGGAAGGGACCAGCAAGGGGCTGGATGCCCAAGACCTCTTTGGCCCAGCAGCCGCAGGGCAGCAGGGAGAGCAAGAGGCCCAACTTGCCCCTAGGTCGGCTCTGCCCCTTCCCACACAGGCGGACAGCCCAGCAGCTGCCTGACAGACTCTGGCTCCCCCGAGCTCTCTGCCGGTGCAGGGGTCAGGAACAGACGTGTGCATGTGGTTCTGCCTTGGTCTGGGAGTGTGGACCCACTGCCTGGCCCCCAGGCTCAGGGGCAAGGGCCCGAAGAGAGCAACACCCCGAAGTGCTTTTCTCCCGGGCTTGGGAGCATTGTGCGTGCCTGGCGGGAACAGCGGGCGGGAGTGTTGCAAACCGGCCTTTGGAGGCAGCCGGGGAGGTCTTCCAGTGGGAGAGGGCCGGTTGTGCTCAGAGGCCCCAGAGGCCAGGGGCAGGACTCAGCAGGGCGCCTGCCCCTGGCCAGCCTTGCCCAGACCTTCCTGGCCTCCGGGGGTACTGCCCCACCAAGGGGCAGGCTGCGGGGACTGGGTCCAGACATGTCCGTGCGCCTCCCCAGGCTCATCCCCGCTGGTGCCTTTCCCCTGGGCCTAGGCCTCTGTTGAGGCCTCTTGGAGAGGTGGTTGCTGGCAGGGGCTGTCTCCACACTGCAAGGTGCTGGAGCTCAGAGGGCCTCGTCAGCGGGAAGGGACCAGCAAGGGGCTGGATGCCCAAGACCTCTTTGGCCCAGCAACCTCAGGGCAGCAGGGAGAGCAAGAGGCCCAACTTGCCCCTAGGTCGGCTCTGCCCCTTCCCACACAGGCAGACAGCCCAGCAGCTGCCTGGCAGACTCTGGCTCCCCCGAGCTCTCTGCCGGTGCAGGGGGCAGCAACAGACGTGTGCATGTGCTTCTGACTTGGCCTGGGAGTGTGGAACCCCTGCCTTGCCCCCAGGCTCAGGGGCAAGGGCCCGGTGAGAGCACCACCCCGAAGCGCTTTTCTCCCGGGCTTGGGAGCATTGTGCGAGCCTGGTGGGAACAGTGGGCAGGAGTGTTGGCAAACCGGCCTTTGGAGGCAGCCGGGGAGGTCTTCCAGCGGGAGAGGGCCGGATGTGCTCAGAGTCCCCACAGGCCAGGGGCAGGACCCAGCAGGGCCCCTGCCCCTGGCCAGCCTTGTCCAGACCTTCCTGGCCTCCGGGGGTCCTGCCCCACCAAGGGGCAGGCTGCGGGAACTGGTTCCAGACATGCCCGGGCGCCTCCCCAGGCTCATCCCCGCTGGTGCCTTTCCCCTGGGCCTAGGCCTCGGTTGAGGCCTCCTTGGAGAGGAGGTTGCTGGCAGGGGCTGTCTCCACACTGCCAGGTGCTGGAGCTCAGAGGGCCTCGTCAGAGGGAAGGGACCAGCAAGGAGCTGGATGCCCAAGACCTCTTTGGCCCAGCAGCCTCAGGGCAGCAGGGAGAGCAAGAGGGCCAACTTGCCCCTAGGTCGGCTCTGCCCCTTCCCACACAGGCGGCCAGCCCAGCAGCTGCCTGACAGACTCTGGCTCCCCTGAGCTCTCTGCCGGTGCAGGGGGCAGGAACAGACGTGTGCATGTGGTTCTGCCTTGGCCTGGGAGTGTGTTCCCCCTGCATTGCCCCCAGGCTCAGGGGCAAGGGCCCGGTGAGAGCACCACCCCGAAGTGCTTTTCTCCCGGGCTTGGGAGCATTGTGCGCGCCTGCTGGGAACAGTGGGCGGGAGCGCTTGCAAACCGGCCTTTGGAGGCAGCCGGGGAGGTCTTCCAGTGGGAGAGGGCCGGTTGTGCTCAGAGGCCCCACAGGCCAGGAGCAGGACCCAGCAGGGCCCCTGCCCCTGGCCAGCCTTGCCCAGACCTTCCTGGCCTCCGGGGGTACTGCCCCACCAAGGGGCAGGCTGCGGGGACTGGGTCCAGACATGCTCGGGCGCCTCCCCTGGCTCATCCCCGCTGGTGCCTTTGCCCTGGGCCTAGGCCTCGGTTGAGGCCTCCTTGGAGAGGAGGTTGCTGGCAGGGGCTGTCTCCACACTGCAAGGTGCTGGAGCTCAGAGGGCCTCGTCAGAGGGAAGGGACCAGTAAGGGGCTGGATGCCCAAGACCTCTTTGGCCCAGCAGCCTCAGGGCAGCAGGGAGAGCAAGAGGCCCAACTTGCCCCTAGGGCGGCTCTGCCCCTTCCCACACAGGCGGCCAACCCAGCAGCTGCCTGACAGACTCTGGCTCCCCCAAGCTCTCTGCCGGTGCAGGGGACAGGAACAGACGTGTGCATGTGGTTCTGCCTTGGCCTGGGAGTGTGTTCCCCCTGCCTTGCCCCCAGGCTCAGGGGCAAGGGCCCGCAGAGAGCATCACTCCAAAGCGCTTTTCTCCCGGGCTTGGGAGCATTGTTCGAGCCTGGCGTGAACTGCGGGCGGGAGTGTGTGCAAACAGGACTTTGGAGGCAGCCGGGGAGGTCTTCCAGTGGGAGAGGGCCGGTTGTGCTCAGAGGCCCCACAGGCCAGGGGCAGGACCCAGCAGGGCCCCTGCGCCTGGCCAGGCTTGCCCAGACCTTCCTGGCCTCCGGGGGTACTGCCCCACCAAGGGGCAGGCTGCGGGGACTGGGTCCAGACATGTCCGTGCGCCTCCCCAGGATCATCCCCGCTGGTGCATTTCCCCTGGGCGTAGGCCTCGGTTTAGGCCTCTTTGGAGAGGAGGCTGCTGGCAGGGGCTGTCTCCACACTGCAAGGTGCTGGAGCTCAGAGGGCCTCGTCAGAGGGAAGGGACCAGCAAAGGGCTGGATGCCCAAGACCTCTTTGACCCAGCAGCCTCAGGGCAGCAGGGAGAGCAAGAGGCCCAACTTGCCCCTAGGTCGGCTCTGCCCCTTCCCACACAGGCAGACAGCCCAGCAGCTGCCTGGCAGACTCTGGCTCCCCCGAGCTCTCTGCCGGTGCAGGGGGCAGCAACAGACGTGTGCATGTGCTTCTGACTTGGCCTGGGAGTGTGGAACCCCTGCCTTTCCCCCAGGCTCAGGGGCAAGGGCCCGGTGAGAGCACCACCCCGAAGCGCTTTTCTCCCGGGCTTGGGAGCATTGTGCGGGCCTGGTGGGAACAGTGGGCAGGAGTGTTGGCAAACCGGCCTTTGGAGGCAGCCGGGGAGGTCTTCCAGCGGGAGAGGGCCGGATGTGCTCAGAGTCCCCACAGGCCAGGGGCAGGACCCAGCAGGGCCCCTGCCCCTGGCCAGCCTTTCCCAGACCTTCCTGGCCTCCGGGGGTCCTGCCCCACCAAGGGGCAGGCTGCGGGAACTGGTTCCAGACATGCCCGGGCGCCTCCCCAGGCTCATCCCCGCTGGTGCCTTTCCCCTGGGCCTAGGCCTCGGTTGAGGCCTCCTTGGAGAGGAGGTTGCTGGCAGGGGCTGTCTCCACACTGCCAGGTGCTGGAGCTCAGAGGGCCTCGTCAGAGGGAAGGGACCAGCAAGGAGCTGGATGCCCAAGACCTCTTTGGCCCAGCAGCCTCAGGGCAGCAGGGAGAGCAAGAGGCCCAACTTGCCCCTAGGTCGGCTCTGCCCCTTCCCACACAGGCGGCCAGCCCAGCAGCTGCCTGACAGACTCTGGCTCCCCCGAGCTCTCTTCCGGTGCTCGGGGCAGGAACAGACGTGTACATGTGGTTCTGCCTTGGCCTGGGATTGTGTTCCCCCTGCCTGTCCCCGAGGCTCAGGGGCAAGGGCCCGGAGAGAGCACCACCCCGAAGCGCTTTTCTCCCGGACTTGGGAGCATTGTGCGCGCCTGCTGGGAACAGTGGGCGGGAGCGCTTGCAAACCGGCCTTTGCAGGCAGCCGGGGAGGTCTTCCAGTGGGAGAAGGTCGGTTGTGCTCAGAGGTCCCACAGGCCAGGGGCAGGACCCAGCACGGCCCCTGCCCCTCGCCAGCCTTGCCCAGACCTTCCTGGCCTCGGGGGGTACTGCCCCAAAAAGGGGCAGGCTGCGGGGACTGGGTCCAGACATGCTCGGGCGCCTCCCCTGGCTCATCCCCGCTGGTGCCTTTCCCCTGGGCCTAGGCCTCGGTTGAGGCCTCCTTGGAGAGGAGGTTGCTGGCAGGGGCTGTCACCACACTGCAAGGTGCTGGAGCTCAGGGGGCCTCGTCAGATGGAAGGGACCAGTAAGGGGCTGGATGCCCAAGACGTCTTTGGCCCAGCAGCCTCAGGGCAGCAGGGAGAGCAAGAGGCCCAACTTGCCCCTAGGGCGGCTCTGCCCCTTCCCACACAGGCGGCCAACCCAGCAGCTGCCTGACAGACTCTGGCTCCCCCAAGCTCTCTGCCGGTGCAGGGGACAGGAACAGACGTGTGCATGTGGTTCTGCCTTGGCCTGGGAGTGTGTTCCCCCTGCCTTGCCCCCAGGCTCAGGGGCAAGGGCCCGCAGAGAGCATCACTCCAAAGCGCTTTTCTCCCGGGCTTGGGAGCATTGTTCGAGCCTGGCGTGAACTGCGGGCGGGAGTGTGTGCAAACAGGACTTTGGAGGCAGCCGGGGAGGTCTTCCAGTGGGAGAGGGCCGGTTGTGCTCAGAGGCCCCACAGGCCAGGGGCAGGACCCAGCAGGGCCCCTGCGCCTGGCCAGGCTTGCCCAGACCTTCCTGGCCTCCGGGGGTACTGCCCCACCAAGGGGCAGGCTGCGGGGACTGGGTCCAGACATGTCCGTGCGCCTCCCCAGGATCATCCCCGCTGGTGCATTTCCCCTGGGCGTAGGCCTCGGTTTAGGCCTCTTTGGAGAGGAGGCTGCTGGCAGGGGCTGTCTCCACACTGCAAGGTGCTGGAGCTCAGAGGGCCTCGTCAGAGGGAAGGGACCAGCAAAGGGCTGGATGCCCAAGACCTCTTTGACCCAGCAGCCTCAGGGCAGCAGGGAGAGCAAGAGGCCCAACTTGCCCCTAGGTCGGCTCTGCCCCGTCCCACACAGGCAGCCAGCCCAGCAGCAGCCTGGCAGTCTCTGGCTCCCCCGAGCTCTCTGCCAGTGTAGGGGGCAGGAACAGACGTGTGCATGTCGTTCTGCCTTGGCCTGGGAGTGTGTTCCCCCTGCCTGGCCCCCAGGCTCAGGGGCAAGGGCCCGGAGAGAGCACCAGCCCGAAGCGCTTTTCTCCCGGGCTTGGGAGCATTGTGCGTGCCTGGCGGGAACAGCGGGTGGGAGTGCTTGCAAACCGGCCTTTGGAGGCAGACGGGGAGGTCTTCCAGCGGGAGAGTGCCGGTTGTGCTCAGAGGCCCCAGAGGCCAGGGGCAGGACCCAGCAGTGTCCCTGCCCCTGGCAGCCTTGCCCAGACCTTCCTGGCCTCCTGGGGTACTGCCCCACCAAGGGGCAGGTTGGGGGGACTGGGTCCAGACATGGCCGGGCGCCTTCCCAGGCTCATCCCCGCTGGTGAATTTCCCCTAGGCCTAGGCCTCGGTTGAGGCCTCCTTGGAGAGGAGGTTGCTGGCAGGGGCTGTCTCCACACTGCAAGGTGCTGGAGCTCAGAGGGCCTCATCAGAGGGAAGGGACCAGCAAGGGGCTGGATGCCCAAGACCTCTTTGGCCCAGCAGCCTCAGGGCAGCAGGGAGAGCAAGAGGCCCAACTTGCCCCTAGGTCGGCTCTGCCCCTTCCCACACAGGCCGCCAGCCCAGCAGCTGCCTGGCAGACTCTGGCTCCCCCGAGCTCTCTGCCGGTGCAGGGGATAGGAACAGACGTGTGCATATCGTTCTGCCTTGGTCTGGGAGTGTGTTCCCCATGCCTTCCCCACAGGCTCAGGGGCAAGGGCCCGGAGAGAGCACCACCCCGAAGCGCTTTTCTCCCGGGCTTGGGAGCATTGTGCATGCCTGGCGTGAACAGCGGGCGGGAGTGTTTGCAAACCGGCCTTTGGAGGCAGCCTGGGGAGGTCTTCCAGTGGGAGAGGGCCGGTTGTGCTCAGAGGCCCCACAGGCCAGGGGCAGGACCCAGGAGGGCCCCTGCCACTGGCCAGCCTTGCCCAGACTTTCCTGCCTCCGGGGGTACAGCCCCACCAAGGGGCAGGCTGCGGGGACTGGGTCTAGACATGCCCGGGCGCCTCCCCAGGCTCATCCCTGCTGGTGACTTTCCCCTGGGCCTAGGCCTCGATTGAGGCCTCGTTGCAGAGGAGGTTGCTGGCAGGGGCTGTCTCCACACTGCAAGGTGCTGGAGCTCAGAGGGCCTCGTCAGAGGGAAGGGACCAGCAAGGGGCTGGATGCCCAAGACCTCTTTGGCCCAGCAGCCTCAGGGCAGCAGGGAGAGCAAGAGGCCCAACTTGCCCCTAGGTCGGTTCTGCCCCTTCCCAAACAGGCGGCCAGCCCAGCAGCTGCCTGACAGACTCTGGCTCCCCCGAGCTCTCTGCCGGTGCAGGGGGCAGGAACAGACGTGTGCATGTGGTTCTGCCTTGGTCTTGGAGTGTGGACCCACTGCCTGGCCCCCAGGCTCAGGGGCAAGGGCCCGGAGAGAGCACTACCCCGAAGCGCTTTTCTCCCGGGCTTGGGAGCATTGTGCATGCCTGGCGGGAACAGCGGGCACGAGTGTTGGCAAACCGGCCTTTGGAGGCAGCCGGGGAGGTCTTCCAGTGGGAGAGGGCCGGTTGTGCTCAGAGGCCCCACAGGCCAGGGGCAGGATCCAGCAGGGCCCCTGCCCCTGGCCAGCCTTGCCCAGACCTTCCTGCCTCCGGGGGTACAGCCCCACCAAGGGGCAGGCTGCGGGGACTGGGTCCAGACATGCCCGGGCGCCTCCCCAGGCTCATCCCCGCTGGTGCCTTTCCCCTGGGCCTAGGCCTCGGTTGATGCCTCCTTGGAGAGGAGGTTGCTGGCAGGGCTGTCTCCACACTGCAAGGTGCTGGAGCTCAGAGGGCCTCGTCAGAGGGAAGGGACCAGCAAGGGGCTGGATGCCCAAGACCTCTTTGGCCCAGCAGCCTCAGGGCAGCAGGGAGAGCAAGAGGCCCAACTTGCCCCTGGTCGGCTCTGCCCCTTCCCACACAGGCGGCCAGCCCAGCAGCTGCCTGACAGACTCTGGCTCCCCCGAGCTCTCTGCCGGTGCAGGGGTCAGGAACAGACGTGTGCATGTGGTTCTGCCTGGGCCTGGGAGTGTGTTCCCCCTGCATTGCCCCCAGGCTCAGGGGCAAGGGCCCGGTGCAAGCACCACCCTGAAGCGCTTTTCTCCCGGGCTTGGGAGCATTGTGCGTGCCTGGTGGGAACAGTGGGCGTGAGTGTTGGCAAACCGGCCTTTGGAGGCAGCCGGGGAGGTCTTCCAGCGGGAGAGGGCCGGATGTGCTCAGAGGCCCCACAGGCCAGGGGCACGTCCCAGCAGGTCCCCTGCCCCTGGCCAGCCTTTCCCAGACCTTCCTGGCCTCCGGGGGTACTGCCCCACCAAGGGGCAGGCTGCGGGGACTGGGTCCAGACATGCCCGGTCGCCTCCCCAGGCTCATCCACACTGGTGCCTTTCCCCTGGGCCTAGGCCTCGGTTTAGGCCTCCTTGGAGAGGAGGTTGCTGGCAGGGGCTGTCTCCACACTGCAAGGTGCTGGAGCTCAGAGGGCCTCGTCAGAGGGAAGGGACCAGCAAAGGGCTGGATGCCCAAGACCTCTTTGGCCCAGCAGCCTCAGGGCAGCAGGGAGAGCAAGAGGCCCAACTTGCCCCTAGGTCGGCTCTGCCCCGTCCCACACAGGCAGCCAGCCCAGCAGCAGCCTGGCAGTCTCTGGCTCCCCCGAGCTCTCTGCCGGTGTAGGGGGCAGGAACAGACGTGTGCATTTCGTTCTGCCTTGGCCTGGGAGTGTGTTCCCCCTGCCTGGCCCCCAGGCTCAGGGGCAAGGGCCCGGAGAGAGCACCACCCCGAAGCGCTTTTCTCCCGGGCTTGGGAGCATTTTGCGTGCTTGGTGGGAACAGTGGGCGGGAGTGCTTGCAAACCGGCCTTTGAAGGCCGCCGGGGAGGTCTTCCAGTGGGAGAGGGCCGGTTGTGCTCAGAGGCCCCACAGGCCAGGGGCAGGACCCAGCAGGGCCCCTGCCCCTGGCCAGAATTGCCCAGACCTTCCTGGCCTCCAGGGGTACTACCCCACCAAGGGGCAGGCTGCGGGGACTGGGTCCAGACATGCCCGGGCGCCTCCACTGGCTCATCCCCGCTGGTGCCTTTCCCCTGGGCCTAGGCCTCGGTTGAGGCCTCCTTGGAGAGGAGGTTGCTGGCTGGGGCTGTCTCCACACTGCAAGGTGGTGGAGCTCAGAGGGCCTCGTCAGAGGGAAGGGACCAGCAAGGGGCTGGATGCCCAAGACCTCTTTGGCCCAGCAGCCTCAGGGCAGCAGTGAGAGCAAGAGGCCCAACTTGACCCTAGGTCGGCTCTGCCCCTTCCCACACAGGCGGCCAGCCCAGCAGCTGCCTCACAGACTCTGGCTCCCCCCATCTCTCTGCCGGTGGAGGGGGCAGGAAGAGACGTGTGCATGTGGTTCTGCCTTGGCCTGGGAGTGTGGATCCCCTGCCTGGCCCCCAGGCTCTGGGGCAAGGGCCCGGAGAGAGCACCACCCCGAAGCGCTTTTCTCCCGGGCTTGGGAGCATTGTGCGCCCCTGGTGGGAACAGTGGGCGGGAGTGCTTGCAAACCGGCCTTTGGAGGCAGCCGGGGAGGTCTTCCAGTGGGAGAGGGCCGGTTGTGCTCAGAGGCCCCACAGGCCAGGGGCAGGACCCAGCAGGGCCCCTGCCCCTGGCCAGCCTTGCCCAGACCTTCCTGGCCTCCAGGGGTACTACCCAACCAAGGGGCAGGCTGCGGGGACTGGGTCCAGACATGCCCGGGCGCATCCCCAGGCTCATCCCCGCTGGTGCCTTTCCCCTGGGCCTAGGCCTCGGTTTAGGCCTCCTTGGAGAGGAGGTTGCTGGCAGGGGCTGTCTCCACACTGCAAGGTGCTGGAGCTCAGAGGGCCTCGTCAGAGGGAAGGGACCAGCAAAGGGCTGGATGCCCAAGACCTCTTTGGCCCAGCAGCCTCAGGGCAGCAGGGAGAGCTAGAGGCCCAACTTGCCCCTAGGTCGGCTCTGCCCCGTCCCACACAGGCAGCCAGCCCAGCAGCAGCCTGGCAGTCTCTGGCTCCCCCGAGCTCTCTGCCGGTGTAGGGGGCAGGAACAGACGTGTGCATGTCGTTCTGCCTTGGCCTGGGAGTCTGTTCCCCCTGCCTGGCCCCCAGGCTCAGGGGCAAGGGCCCGGAGAGAGCACCACCCCGAAGCGCTTTTCTCCCGGGCTTGGGAGCATTTTGCGTGCTTGGTGGGAACAGTGGGCGGGAGTGCTTGCAAACCGGCCTTTGGAGGAAGCCGGGGAGGTCTTCCAGTGGGAGAGGGCCGGTTGTGCTCAGAGGCCCCACAGGCCACGGGCAGGACCCAGCAGTGTCCCTGCCCCTGGCAGCCTTGCCCAGACCTTCCTGGCCTCCAGGGGTACTGCCCCACCAAGGGGCACGTTGGGGGGACTGGGTCCAGACATGGCCGGGCGCCTCCCCAGGCTCATCCCCGCTGGTGCCTTTCCCCTAGGCCTAGGCCTCGGTTGAGGCCTCCTTGGAGAGGAGGTTGCTGGCAGGGGCTGTCTCCACACTGCAAGGTGCTGGAGCTCAGAGGGCCTCATCAGAGGGAAGGGACCAGCAAGGGGCTGGATGCCCAAGACCTCTTTGGCCCAGCAGCCTCAGGGCAGCAGGGAGAGCAAGAGGCCCAACTTGCCCCTAGGTCGGCTCTGCCCCTTCCCACACAGGCCGCCAGCCCAGCAGCTGCCTGGCAGACTCTGGCTCCCCCGAGCTCTCTGCCGGTGCAGGGGGCAGGAACAGACGTGTGCATGTGATTCTGCCTTGGCCTGGGAGTGTGTTCCCCCTGCATTGCCCCCAGGCTCAGGGGCAAGGGCCAGGAGAGAGCACCACCCCGAAGCGCTTTTTTCCCGGGCTTGGGAGCATTGTGCGTGCCTGCCGGGAACAGCGGGCGGGAGTGTTTGCAAACAGGACTTTGGAGGCAGCCGGGGAGGTCTTCCAGTGGGAGAGGGCCGGTTGTGCTCAGAGGCCCCACAGGCCAGGGGCAGGACCCAGCAGGGCCCCTGCCCCTGGCCAGCCTTGCCCAGACCTTCCTGGCCTCCGGGGGTACTGGCCCACCAAGGGGCAGGCTGCGGGGACTGGGTCCAGACATGCCCGGGCGCCTCCTCAGGCTCATCCCCGCTGGTGCCTTTCCCCTGGGCCTAGGCCTCGGTTGAGGCCTCCTTGGAGAGGAGGTTGCTGGCAGGGGCTGTCTCCACACTGCAAGGTGCTGGAGCTCAGAGGGCCTCGTCAGAGGGAAGGGACCAGCAAGGGGCTGGATGCCCAAGACTTCTTTGGCCCAGCAGCCTCAGGGCAGCAGGGAGAGCAACAGGCCCAACTTGCCCCTAGGTCGGCTTTTCCCCTTCCCACACAAGCGGCCAGCCCAGCAGCTGCCTGACAGTCTCTGGCTCCCCCGAGCTCTCTGCTGGTGCAAGGGGCAGGAACAGACGTGTGCATGTGGTTCTGCCTTGGCCTCGGAGTGTGGACCCCATGCCTGGCCCCCAGGCTCAGGGGCAAGGGCCCGGAGAGAGCACCACCCCGAAGCGCTTTTCTCCCGGGCTTGGGAGCATTGTGCGTGCCTGGCGGGAACAGCGGGTGGGAGTGCTTGCAAACCGTCCTTTGGAGGCAGACGGGGAGGTCTTCCATTGGGAGAGTGCCGGTTGTGCTCAGACGCCCCACAGGCCAGGGGTAGGACCCAGCAGGACCCCTGCCCCTGGGCAGCCTTTCCCAGACCTTCCTGGCTTCCGGGGGGACTGCACCACCAAGGGGCAGGCTGCGGGGACTGGGTCCAGACATTCCCGGGCGCCTCCCCATGTTCATCCCCGCTGGTGCCTTTCCCTGGGACTAGGCCTCGGTTGAGGCCTCCTTGGAGAGGAGGTTGCTGGCAGGGGTTGTCTCCACACTGCAAGGTGCTGGAGCTCAGAGGGCCTCGTCAGATGGAAGGGACCAGCAAGGGGCTGGATGCCCAAGACCTCTTTGGCCCAGCAGCCTCAGGGCAGCAGGGAGAGCAAGAGGCCCAACTTGCCCCTAGGTCAGCTCTGCCCCTTCCCACACAGGCGGCCAGCCCAGCAGCTGCCTGACAGAATCTGGCTCCCGCGAACTCTCTGCCGGTGCAGGGGGCAGAAACAGACGTGTGCATGTGGTTCTGCCTTGGCCTGGGAGTGTGTTCCCCCTGCCTTGCCCCCAGGCTCAGGGACAAGGGCCCGGTGAGAGCATCACTCCAAAGCGCTTTTCTCCCGGGCTTGGGAGCATTGTGCGGGCCTGGCATGTACAGCGGGCGGGAGTGTTTGCAAACAGTACTTTGGAGGCAGCCGGGGAGGTCTTCCAGTGGGGGAGGGCCGGTTGTGCTCAGAGGCCCCACAGGCCAGGGGCAGGACCCAGCAGGGCCCCTGCCCCTGGCCAGCCTTGCCCAGACCTTCCTGGCCTCCGGGGGTACTGCCCAACCAAGGGGCAGGCTGCGGGGACTAGGTCCAGTCATGCTCGGGCGCCTCCCCTGGCTCATCCCCGCTGGTGCCTTTCCCCTGGGCCTAGGCCTCGGTTGAGGCCTCCTTGGAGCGGAGGTTGCTGGCAGGGGCTGTCTCCACACTGCAAGGTGCTGGAGCTCAGAGGGCCTCGTCAGAGGGAAGGGACCAGCAAGGGGCTGGATGCCCAAGACCTCTTTGGCCCAGCAGCCTCAGGGCAGCAGTGAGAGCAAGAGGCCCAACTTGACCCTAGGTCGGCTCTGCCCCTTCCCACACAGGCGGCCAGCCCAGCAGCTGCCTCACAGACTCTGGCTCCCCCCATCTCTCTGCCGGTGGAGGGGGCAGGAAGAGACGTGTGCATGTGGTTCTGCCTTGGCCTGGGAGTGTGGATCCCCTGCCTGGCCCCCAGGCTCTGGGGCAAGGGCCCGGAGAGAGCACCACCCCGAAGCGCTTTTCTCCCGGGCTTGGGAGCATTGTGCGCCCCTGGTGGGAACAGTGGGCGGGAGTGCTTGCAAACCGGCCTTTGGAGGCAGCCGGGGAGGTCTTCCAGTGGGAGAGGGCCGGTTGTGCTCAGAGGCCCCACAGGCCAGGGGCAGGACCCAGCAGGGCCCCTGCCCCTGGCCAGCCTTGCCCAGACCTTCCTGGCCTCCAGGGGTACTACCCCACGAAGGGGCAGGCTGCGGGGACTGGGTCCAGACATGCCCGGGCGCATCCCCAGGCTCATCCCCGCTGGTGCCTTTCCCCTGGGCCTAGGCCTCGGTTTAGGCCTCCTTGGAGAGGAGGTTGCTGGCAGGGGCTGTCTCCACACTGCAAGGTGCTGGAGCTCAGAGGGCCTCGTCAGAGGGAAGGGACCAGCAAAGGGCTGGATGCCCAAGACCTCTTTGGCCCAGCAGCCTCAGGGCAGCAGGGAGAGCTAGAGGCCCAACTTGCCCCTAGGTCGGCTCTGCCCCGTCCCACACAGGCAGCCAGCCCAGCAGCAGCCTGGCAGTCTCTGGCTCCCCCGAGCTCTCTGCCGGTGTAGGGGGCAGGAACAGACGTGTGCATGTCGTTCTGCCTTGGCCTGGGAGTGTGTTCCCCCTGCCTGGCCCCCAGGCTCAGGGGCAAGGGCCCGGAGAGAGCACCACCCCGAAGCGCTTTTCTCCCGGGCTTGGGAGCATTTTGCGTGCTTGGTGGGAACAGTGGGCGGGAGTGCTTGCAAACCGGCCTTTGGAGGAAGCCGGGGAGGTCTTCCAGTGGGAGAGGGCCGGTTGTGCTCAGAGGCCCCACAGGCCACGGGCAGGACCCAGCAGTGTCCCTGCCCCTGGCAGCCTTGCCCAGACCTTCCTGGCCTCCGGGGGTACTGCCCCACCAAGGGGCAGGCTGCGGGGACTGGGTCCAGACATGGCCGGGCGCCTCCCCAGGCTCATCCCCGCTGGTGCCTTTCCCCTAGGCCTAGGCCTCGGTTGAGGCCTCCTTGGAGAGGAGGTTGCTGGCAGGGGCTGTCTCCACACTGCAAGGTGCTGGAGCTCAGAGGGCCTCATCAGAGGGAAGGGACCAGCAAGGGGCTGGATGCCCAAGACCTCTTTGGCCCAGCAGCCTCAGGGCAGCAGGGAGAGCAAGAGGCCCAACTTGCCCCTAGGTCGGCTCTGCCCCTTCCCACACAGGCCGCCAGCCCAGCAGCTGCCTGGCAGACTCTGGCTCCCCCGAGCTCTCTGCCGGTGCAGGGGGCAGGAACAGACGTGTGCATGTGGTTCTGCCTTGGCCTGGGAGTGTGTTCCCCCTGCATTGCCCCCAGGCTCAGGGGCAAGGGCCAGGAGAGAGCACCACCCCGAAGTGCTTTTTTCCCGGGCTTGGGAGCATTGTGCGTGCCTGCCGGGAACAGCGGGCGGGAGTGTTTGCAAACAGGACTTTGGAGGCAGCCGGGGAGGTCTTCCAGTGGGAGAGGGCCGGTTGTGCTCAGAGGCCCCACAGGCCAGGGGCAGGACCCAGCAGGGCCCCTGCCCCTGGCCAGCCTTGCCCAGACCTTCCTGGCCTCCGGGGGTACTGGCCCACCAAGGGGCAGGCTGCGGGGACTGGGTCCAGACATGCCCGGGCGCCTCCTCAGGCTCATCCCCGCTGGTGCCTTTCCCCTGGGCCTAGGCCTCGGTTGAGGCCTCCTTGGAGAGGAGGTTGCTGGCAGGGGCTGTCTCCACACTGCAAGGTGCTGGAGCTCAGAGGGCCTCGTCAGAGGGAAGGGACCAGCAAGGGGCTGGATGCCCAAGACTTCTTTGGCCCAGCAGCCTCAGGGCAGCAGGGAGAGCAACAGGCCCAACTTGCCCCTAGGTCGGCTTTTCCCCTTCCCACACAAGCGGCCAGCCCAGCAGCTGCCTGACAGTCTCTGGCTCCCCCGAGCTCTCTGCTGGTGCAAGGGGCAGGAACAGACGTGTGCATGTGGTTCTGCCTTGGCCTCGGAGTGTGGACCCCATGCCTGGCCCCCAGGCTCAGGGGCAAGGGCCCGGAGAGAGCACCACCCCGAAGCGCTTTTCTCCCGGGCTTGGGAGCATTGTGCGTGCCTGGCGGGAACAGCGGGTGGGAGTGCTTGCAAACCGTCCTTTGGAGGCAGACGGGGAGGTCTTCCATTGGGAGAGTGCCGGTTGTGCTCAGACGCCCCACAGGCCAGGGGCAGGACCCAGCAGGACCCCTGCCCCTGGGCAGCCTTTCCCAGACCTTCCTGGCTTCCGGGGGGACTGCACCACCAAGGGGCAGGCTGCGGGGACTGGGTCCAGACATTCCCGGGCGCCTCCCCATGTTCATCCCCGCTGGTGCCTTTCCCCTGGGCCTAGGCCTCGGTTGAGGCCTCCTTGGAGAGGAGGTTGCTGGCAGGGGCTGTCTCCACACTGCAAGGTGCTGGAGCTCAGAGGGCCTCGTCAGAGGGAAGGGACCAGCAAGGGGCTGGATGCCCAAGACCTGTTTGGCCCAGCAGCCTCAGGGCAGCAGTGAGAGCAAGAGGCCCAACTTGACCCTAGGTCGGCTCTGCCCCTTCCCACACAGGCGGCCAGCCCAGCAGCTGCCTCACAGACTCTGGCTCCCCCCATCTCTCTGCCGGTGGAGGGGGCAGGAAGAGACGTGTGCATGTGGTTCTGCCTTGGCCTGGGAGTGTGGATCCCCTGCCTGGCCCCCAGGCTCTGGGGCAAGGGCCTGGAGAGAGCACCACCCCGAAGCGCTTTTCTCCCGGGCTTGGGAGCATTGTGCGCCCCTGGTGGGAACAGTGGGCGGGAGTGCTTGCAAACCGGCCTTTGGAGGCAGCCGGGGAGGTCTTCCAGTGGGAGAGGGCCGGTTGTGCTCAGAGGCCCCACAGGCCAGGGGCAGGACCCAGCAGGGCCCCTGCCCCTGGCCAGCCTTGCCCAGACCTTCCTGGCCTCCAGGGGTACTACCCCACCAAGGGGCAGGCTGCGGGGACTGGGTCCAGACATGCCCGGGCGCATCCCCAGGCTCATCCCCGCTGGTGCCTTTCCCCTGGGCCTAGGCCTCGGTTTAGGCCTCCTTGGAGAGGAGGTTGCTGGCAGGGGCTGTCTCCACACTGCAAGGTGCTGGAGCTCAGAGGGCCTCGTCAGAGGGAAGGGACCAGCAAAGGGCTGGATGCCCAAGACCTCTTTGGCCCAGCAGCCTCAGGGCAGCAGGGAGAGCTAGAGGCCCAACTTGCCCCTAGGTCGGCTCTGCCCCGTCCCACACAGGCAGCCAGCCCAGCAGCAGCCTGGCAGTCTCTGGCTCCCCCGAGCTCTCTGCCGGTGTAGGGGGCAGGAACAGACGTGTGCATGTCGTTCTGCCTTGGCCTGGGAGTGTGTTCCCCCTGCCTGGCCCCCAGGCTCAGGGGCAAGGGCCCGGAGAGAGCACCACCCCGAAGCGCTTTTCTCCCGGGCTTGGGAGCATTTTGCGTGCTTGGTGGGAACAGTGGGCGGGAGTGCTTGCAAACCGGCCTTTGGAGGAAGCCGGGGAGGTCTTCCAGTGGGAGAGGTCCGGTTGTGCTCAGAGGCCCCACAGGCCACGGGCAGGCCCAGCAGTGTCCCTGCCCCTGGCAGCCTTGCCCAGACCTTCCTGGCCTCCGGGGGTACTGCCCCACCAAGGGGCACGTTGGGGGGACTGGGTCCAGACATGGCCGGGCGCCTCCCCAGGCTCATCCCCGCTGGTGCCTTTCCCCTAGGCCTAGGCCTCGGTTGAGGCCTCCTTGGAGAGGAGGTTGCTGGCAGGGGCTGTCTCCACACTGCAAGGTGCTGGAGCTCAGAGGGCCTCATCAGAGGGAAGGGACCAGCAAGGGGCTGGATGCCCAAGACCTCTTTGGCCCAGCAGCCTCAGGGCAGCAGGGAGAGCAAGAGGCCCAACTTGCCCCTAGGTCGGCTCTGCCCCTTCCCACACAGGCCGCCAGCCCAGCAGCTGCCTGGCAGACTCTGGCTCCCCCGAGCTCTCTGCCGGTGCAGGGGGCAGGAACAGACGTGTGCATGTGGTTCTGCCTTGGCCTGGGAGTGTGTTCCCCCTGCCTTGCCCCCAGGCTCAGGGGCAAGGGCCCGGAGAGAGCACCAGCCCGAAGCGCTTTTCTCCCGGGCTTGGGAGCATTGTGCGGGCCTGGCGGGAACAGCGGGCTGGAGTGCTTGCAAACCGGCCTTTGGAGGCAGACGGGGAGGTCTTCCAGCGGGAGAGTGCCGGTTGTGCTCAGAGACCCCACAGGCCAGGGGCAGGACCCAGCAGTGTCCCTGCCCCTGGCAGCCTTGCCCAGACCTTCCTGGCCCCCGGGGGTACTGCCCCACCAAGGGGCAGGCTGCGGGGACTGGGTCCAGACATGCCCGGGCGCCTCCCCAGGCTCATCCCCGCTGGTGCCTTTCCCCTGGGCCTAGGCCTCGGTTGAGGCCTGTTGGAGAGGAGATTGCTGGCAGGGGCTGTCTCCACACTGCAAGGTGCTGGAGCTCAGAGGGCCTCGTCAGAGGGAAGGGACCAGCAAGGGGCTGGATGCCCAAGACCTCTTTGGCCCAGCAGCCTCAGGGCAGCAGGGAGAGCAAGAGGCCCAACTTGCCCCTAGGTCGGCTCTGCCCCTTCCCACACAGGCGGCCAGCCCAGCAGCTGCCTGACAGACTCTGGCTCCCCTAGCTCTCTGCCGGTGCAGGGGGCAGGAACAGACGTGTGCATGTAGTTCTGCCTTGGCCTGGGAGTGTGTTCCCCCTGCTTTGCCCCCAGGCACAGGGGCAAGGGCCCGGAGAGAGCACCACCCCAAAATGCTTTTCCCCCCGGCTTGGGAGCATTTGCATGGCTGGCGGGAACAGTTAGTGGGAATGCTTGCAAACCGGCCTTTGGGGGCAGCCGGGGAGGTCCTCCATGGGCCCGGAGAGAACACCACCCCGATGCGCTTTTCTCCCGGGCTTGGGAGCAGTGTGCGCGAATGGCGGGAACAGCAGGCAGGAGTACTTGCAAACCGGCATTTGGAGGCAGGCGCGGAGGTCTTCCAAGGGCAAGGAGTGAGCACCACCCCAAAATGCTTTTCTCCCGTGCTTGGGAGCATTGTACACGGCTGGTGGGAACAGCGGGTATGAGTGCTTGCATACCGGCCATTGGAGGCAGCCGGGGAGGTCTTCAAAGGGCCCTGAGAGAGCACCACCCCGAAGCGCTTTTCTCCCGTGATTGGGAGCATTGTGTGCGGCTGGCGTGACAGCGGGAGGGAGTTCTTGCAAACCGGCCTTTGGAGGCAGCCGGGGAAGTCTTCCAAGGGCCGGGAGAGAGCACCACCCCAAAGCGCTTCTCTCCCGTGTTTTGGAGCATGTGCGTGGCTGGCCGGAACAGTGAGTGGGAGTGATTGCAAACCGGCCTTTGGGGGCAGCCGGGGAGGTCCTCCATGGGCACGGAGAGAACACCACCCCGAAGCGCATTTCTCCCGGTCTTGGGAGCATTGTGCGCGGCTGGCGGGAACAGCGGGCATGAGTTCTTGCAAACCGGACTTTGGAGGCAGCCGGGCAGGTCTTTCAAGGGCCCGGAGTGAGCACCACCCCAAAATGCTTTTCTCCCGGGCTAGGGATCATTGTACGCGGCTGGCGGGAACAGCGGGCCTGAGTGCTTGCAAACCGGCCTTTTGAGGCAGCCGGGGTGGTCTTCCAAGGGCCCGGAGAGAGCACCACCCCAAAATGCTTTTCTCCCGGGCTTGGGAGCATTGTGCGCAGCTGGCGGGAACAGCGGGAATGAGTACTTGCAAACCCGCCTTTGGAGGTAGCCGGGGAGGTCTTCCAGGGCCCGGAGAGAGCACCATCCCGAAGCACTTTTCTCCCGGGATTGGGAGCATTGTGCGTGCCTGGCGGGAACAGCAGGAAGGAGTCCTTGCAAACCGGCCTTTGGAGGCAGCCGGGGAGGTCTTCCAAAGGCCCGGAGAGAGCACCACCCCGAAGCGCTTTTCTCCCGGGCTTGGGTGCATTGTGCGCGTGTGGCGGGAACAGCAGGCAGGAGTGCTTGCAAACCGGCCTTTGGAGGCAGCCGGGGAGGTCTTCCAAGGGCCCGGAGAGAACACCACCTCGAAGCGCTTTTCTCTCGGGTTTTGGAGCATTGTGTGCGGCTGGTGGAACAGCGGGAGGGAATTCTTGCAAACCGGCCTTTGGAGGCAGCCAGAGAAGTCTTCCAAGGGCCCGGAGAGAGCACCACCCCGAAGCGCTTTTCTCCGGGGTTTTGGAACATTGTGTGTGGCTGGCGGGAACAACGAGTGGGAGTGCTTGCAAACCGGCCTTTGGGGGCAGCCGGGGACGTCCTCCATGGTCCAGGAGAGAACACCACCCCGAAGCGCTTTTCTCACGGTCGTGGGAGCATTGTGCGCGGCTGGCGGGAACAGCGGGCATGAGTGCTTGCAAACTGTCCTTTGGAGGCAGCCGGGGAGGTCTTCCAAGGGCCCGGACTGATCACCACCCCAAAATGCTTTTCTCCCGGGCTTGGGAGCATTGTGTGCGGCTGTCGGGAACAGCGGACATGAGTGCTTACAAACCGGCCTTTGGAGGCAGCCCGGGAGGTCTTCCAAGGGCCCGGAGAGAGCACCACCCCAAAATGCTTTTCTCCCGGGATTGGGAGCATTGTGCGTGGCTGGCGGAAGCAGCGGGAATGAGTACTTACAAACCGGCCTTTGGAGGCAGCCGGGGAGGTCTTGAAAGTGCCCGGAGAGAGCACCACCCCGAAGCGTTTTTCTCCCGGGCTTGGGAGCATTGTGCGCGGCTGGCGGGAACAGCAGGCAGGAGTGCTTGCAAACTGGCCTTTCGAGGCAGCCGGGGAGGTCTTCCAAGGGCCCGGAGTGAGCACCACCCCAAAATGCTTTTCTCCCGGGCTTGGGAGCATTGTGCGCGGCTGGTGGGAACAACGGGTGGGAGTGCTTGCAAACCGTCCTTTGGAGGCAGACGGGGAGGTCTTCCATTGGGAGAGTGCCGGTTGTGCTCAGACGCCCCACAGGCCAGGGGTAGGACCCAGCAGGACCCCTGCCCCTGGGCAGCCTTTCCCAGACCTTCCTGGCTTCCGGGGGGACTGCACCACCAAGGGGCAGGCTGCGGGGACTGGGTCCAGACATTCCCGGGCGCCTCCCCATGTTCATCCCCGCTGGTGCCTTTCCCTGGGACTAGGCCTCGGTTGAGGCCTCCTTGGAGAGGAGGTTGCTGGCAGGGGTTGTCTCCACACTGCAAGGTGCTGGAGCTCAGAGGGCCTCGTCAGATGGAAGGGACCAGCAAGGGGCTGGATGCCCAAGACCTCTTTGGCCCAGCAGCCTCAGGGCAGCAGGGAGAGCAAGAGGCCCAACTTGCCCCTAGGTCAGCTCTGCCCCTTCCCACACAGGCGGCCAGCCCAGCAGCTGCCTGACAGAATCTGGCTCCCGCGAACTCTCTGCCGGTGCAGGGGGCAGAAACAGACGTGTGCATGTGGTTCTGCCTTGGCCTGGGAGTGTGTTCCCCCTGCCTTGCCCCCAGGCTCAGGGACAAGGGCCCGGTGAGAGCATCACTCCAAAGCGCTTTTCTCCCGGGCTTGGGAGCATTGTGCGGGCCTGGCATGTACAGCGGGCGGGAGTGTTTGCAAACAGTACTTTGGAGGCAGCCGGGGAGGTCTTCCAGTGGGGGAGGGCCGGTTGTGCTCAGAGGCCCCACAGGCCAGGGGCAGGACCCAGCAGGGCCCCTGCCCCTGGCCAGCCTTGCCCAGACCTTCCTGGCCTCCGGGGGTACTGCCCAACCAAGGGGCAGGCTGCGGGGACTAGGTCCAGTCATGCTCGGGCGCCTCCCCTGGCTCATCCCCGCTGGTGCCTTTCCCCTGGGCCTAGGCCTCGGTTGAGGCCTCCTTGGAGCGGAGGTTGCTGGCAGGGGCTGTCTCCACACTGCAAGGTGCTGGAGCTCAGAGGGCCTCGTCAGAGGGAAGGGACCAGCAAGGGGCTGGATGCCCAAGACCTCTTTGGCCCAGCAGCCTCAGGGCAGCAGTGAGAGCAAGAGGCCCAACTTGACCCTAGGTCGGCTCTGCCCCTTCCCACACAGGCGGCCAGCCCAGCAGCTGCCTCACAGACTCTGGCTCCCCCCATCTCTCTGCCGGTGGAGGGGGCAGGAAGAGACGTGTGCATGTGGTTCTGCCTTGGCCTGGGAGTGTGGATCCCCTGCCTGGCCCCCAGGCTCTGGGGCAAGGGCCCGGAGAGAGCACCACCCCGAAGCGCTTTTCTCCCGGGCTTGGGAGCATTGTGCGCCCCTGGTGGGAACAGTGGGCGGGAGTGCTTGCAAACCGGCCTTTGGAGGCAGCCGGGGAGGTCTTCCAGTGGGAGAGGGCCGGTTGTGCTCAGAGGCCCCACAGGCCAGGGGCAGGACCCAGCAGGGCCCCTGCCCCTGGCCAGCCTTGCCCAGACCTTCCTGGCCTCCAGGGGTACTACCCCACGAAGGGGCAGGCTGCGGGGACTGGGTCCAGACATGCCCGGGCGCATCCCCAGGCTCATCCCCGCTGGTGCCTTTCCCCTGGGCCTAGGCCTCGGTTTAGGCCTCCTTGGAGAGGAGGTTGCTGGCAGGGGCTGTCTCCACACTGCAAGGTGCTGGAGCTCAGAGGGCCTCGTCAGAGGGAAGGGACCAGCAAAGGGCTGGATGCCCAAGACCTCTTTGGCCCAGCAGCCTCAGGGCAGCAGGGAGAGCTAGAGGCCCAACTTGCCCCTAGGTCGGCTCTGCCCCGTCCCACACAGGCAGCCAGCCCAGCAGCAGCCTGGCAGTCTCTGGCTCCCCCGAGCTCTCTGCCGGTGTAGGGGGCAGGAACAGACGTGTGCATGTCGTTCTGCCTTGGCCTGGGAGTGTGTTCCCCCTGCCTGGCCCCCAGGCTCAGGGGCAAGGGCCCGGAGAGAGCACCACCCCGAAGCGCTTTTCTCCCGGGCTTGGGAGCATTTTGCGTGCTTGGTGGGAACAGTGGGCGGGAGTGCTTGCAAACCGGCCTTTGGAGGAAGCCGGGGAGGTCTTCCAGTGGGAGAGGGCCGGTTGTGCTCAGAGGCCCCACAGGCCACGGGCAGGACCCAGCAGTGTCCCTGCCCCTGGCAGCCTTGCCCAGACCTTCCTGGCCTCCGGGGGTACTGCCCCACCAAGGGGCAGGCTGCGGGGACTGGGTCCAGACATGGCCGGGCGCCTCCCCAGGCTCATCCCCGCTGGTGCCTTTCCCCTAGGCCTAGGCCTCGGTTGAGGCCTCCTTGGAGAGGAGGTTGCTGGCAGGGGCTGTCTCCACACTGCAAGGTGCTGGAGCTCAGAGGGCCTCATCAGAGGGAAGGGACCAGCAAGGGGCTGGATGCCCAAGACCTCTTTGGCCCAGCAGCCTCAGGGCAGCAGGGAGAGCAAGAGGCCCAACTTGCCCCTAGGTCGGCTCTGCCCCTTCCCACACAGGCCGCCAGCCCAGCAGCTGCCTGGCAGACTCTGGCTCCCCCGAGCTCTCTGCCGGTGCAGGGGGCAGGAACAGACGTGTGCATGTGGTTCTGCCTTGGCCTGGGAGTGTGTTCCCCCTGCATTGCCCCCAGGCTCAGGGGCAAGGGCCAGGAGAGAGCACCACCCCGAAGTGCTTTTTTCCCGGGCTTGGGAGCATTGTGCGTGCCTGCCGGGAACAGCGGGCGGGAGTGTTTGCAAACAGGACTTTGGAGGCAGCCGGGGAGGTCTTCCAGTGGGAGAGGGCCGGTTGTGCTCAGAGGCCCCACAGGCCAGGGGCAGGACCCAGCAGGGCCCCTGCCCCTGGCCAGCCTTGCCCAGACCTTCCTGGCCTCCGGGGGTACTGGCCCACCAAGGGGCAGGCTGCGGGGACTGGGTCCAGACATGCCCGGGCGCCTCCTCAGGCTCATCCCCGCTGGTGCCTTTCCCCTGGGCCTAGGCCTCGGTTGAGGCCTCCTTGGAGAGGAGGTTGCTGGCAGGGGCTGTCTCCACACTGCAAGGTGCTGGAGCTCAGAGGGCCTCGTCAGAGGGAAGGGACCAGCAAGGGGCTGGATGCCCAAGACTTCTTTGGCCCAGCAGCCTCAGGGCAGCAGGGAGAGCAACAGGCCCAACTTGCCCCTAGGTCGGCTTTTCCCCTTCCCACACAAGCGGCCAGCCCAGCAGCTGCCTGACAGTCTCTGGCTCCCCCGAGCTCTCTGCTGGTGCAAGGGGCAGGAACAGACGTGTGCATGTGGTTCTGCCTTGGCCTCGGAGTGTGGACCCCATGCCTGGCCCCCAGGCTCAGGGGCAAGGGCCCGGAGAGAGCACCACCCCGAAGCGCTTTTCTCCCGGGCTTGGGAGCATTGTGCGTGCCTGGCGGGAACAGCGGGTGGGAGTGCTTGCAAACCGTCCTTTGGAGGCAGACGGGGAGGTCTTCCATTGGGAGAGTGCCGGTTGTGCTCAGACGCCCCACAGGCCAGGGGCAGGACCCAGCAGGACCCCTGCCCCTGGGCAGCCTTTCCCAGACCTTCCTGGCTTCCGGGGGGACTGCACCACCAAGGGGCAGGCTGCGGGGACTGGGTCCAGACATTCCCGGGCGCCTCCCCATGTTCATCCCCGCTGGTGCCTTTCCCCTGGGCCTAGGCCTCGGTTGAGGCCTCCTTGGAGAGGAGGTTGCTGGCAGGGGCTGTCTCCACACTGCAAGGTGCTGGAGCTCAGAGGGCCTCGTCAGAGGGAAGGGACCAGCAAGGGGCTGGATGCCCAAGACCTGTTTGGCCCAGCAGCCTCAGGGCAGCAGTGAGAGCAAGAGGCCCAACTTGACCCTAGGTCGGCTCTGCCCCTTCCCACACAGGCGGCCAGCCCAGCAGCTGCCTCACAGACTCTGGCTCCCCCCATCTCTCTGCCGGTGGAGGGGGCAGGAAGAGACGTGTGCATGTGGTTCTGCCTTGGCCTGGGAGTGTGGATCCCCTGCCTGGCCCCCAGGCTCTGGGGCAAGGGCCTGGAGAGAGCACCACCCCGAAGCGCTTTTCTCCCGGGCTTGGGAGCATTGTGCGCCCCTGGTGGGAACAGTGGGCGGGAGTGCTTGCAAACCGGCCTTTGGAGGCAGCCGGGGAGGTCTTCCAGTGGGAGAGGGCCGGTTGTGCTCAGAGGCCCCACAGGCCAGGGGCAGGACCCAGCAGGGCCCCTGCCCCTGGCCAGCCTTGCCCAGACCTTCCTGGCCTCCAGGGGTACTACCCCACCAAGGGGCAGGCTGCGGGGACTGGGTCCAGACATGCCCGGGCGCATCCCCAGGCTCATCCCCGCTGGTGCCTTTCCCCTGGGCCTAGGCCTCGGTTTAGGCCTCCTTGGAGAGGAGGTTGCTGGCAGGGGCTGTCTCCACACTGCAAGGTGCTGGAGCTCAGAGGGCCTCGTCAGAGGGAAGGGACCAGCAAAGGGCTGGATGCCCAAGACCTCTTTGGCCCAGCAGCCTCAGGGCAGCAGGGAGAGCTAGAGGCCCAACTTGCCCCTAGGTCGGCTCTGCCCCGTCCCACACAGGCAGCCAGCCCAGCAGCAGCCTGGCAGTCTCTGGCTCCCCCGAGCTCTCTGCCGGTGTAGGGGGCAGGAACAGACGTGTGCATGTCGTTCTGCCTTGGCCTGGGAGTGTGTTCCCCCTGCCTGGCCCCCAGGCTCAGGGGCAAGGGCCCGGAGAGAGCACCACCCCGAAGCGCTTTTCTCCCGGGCTTGGGAGCATTTTGCGTGCTTGGTGGGAACAGTGGGCGGGAGTGCTTGCAAACCGGCCTTTGGAGGAAGCCGGGGAGGTCTTCCAGTGGGAGAGGTCCGGTTGTGCTCAGAGGCCCCACAGGCCACGGGCAGGCCCAGCAGTGTCCCTGCCCCTGGCAGCCTTGCCCAGACCTTCCTGGCCTCCGGGGGTACTGCCCCACCAAGGGGCACGTTGGGGGGACTGGGTCCAGACATGGCCGGGCGCCTCCCCAGGCTCATCCCCGCTGGTGCCTTTCCCCTAGGCCTAGGCCTCGGTTGAGGCCTCCTTGGAGAGGAGGTTGCTGGCAGGGGCTGTCTCCACACTGCAAGGTGCTGGAGCTCAGAGGGCCTCATCAGAGGGAAGGGACCAGCAAGGGGCTGGATGCCCAAGACCTCTTTGGCCCAGCAGCCTCAGGGCAGCAGGGAGAGCAAGAGGCCCAACTTGCCCCTAGGTCGGCTCTGCCCCTTCCCACACAGGCCGCCAGCCCAGCAGCTGCCTGGCAGACTCTGGCTCCCCCGAGCTCTCTGCCGGTGCAGGGGGCAGGAACAGACGTGTGCATGTGGTTCTGCCTTGGCCTGGGAGTGTGTTCCCCCTGCCTTGCCCCCAGGCTCAGGGGCAAGGGCCCGGAGAGAGCACCAGCCCGAAGCGCTTTTCTCCCGGGCTTGGGAGCATTGTGCGGGCCTGGCGGGAACAGCGGGCTGGAGTGCTTGCAAACCGGCCTTTGGAGGCAGACGGGGAGGTCTTCCAGCGGGAGAGTGCCGGTTGTGCTCAGAGACCCCACAGGCCAGGGGCAGGACCCAGCAGTGTCCCTGCCCCTGGCAGCCTTGCCCAGACCTTCCTGGCCCCCGGGGGTACTGCCCCACCAAGGGGCAGGCTGCGGGGACTGGGTCCAGACATGCCCGGGCGCCTCCCCAGGCTCATCCCCGCTGGTGCCTTTCCCCTGGGCCTAGGCCTCGGTTGAGGCCTGTTGGAGAGGAGATTGCTGGCAGGGGCTGTCTCCACACTGCAAGGTGCTGGAGCTCAGAGGGCCTCGTCAGAGGGAAGGGACCAGCAAGGGGCTGGATGCCCAAGACCTCTTTGGCCCAGCAGCCTCAGGGCAGCAGGGAGAGCAAGAGGCCCAACTTGCCCCTAGGTCGGCTCTGCCCCTTCCCACACAGGCGGCCAGCCCAGCAGCTGCCTGACAGACTCTGGCTCCCCTAGCTCTCTGCCGGTGCAGGGGGCAGGAACAGACGTGTGCATGTAGTTCTGCCTTGGCCTGGGAGTGTGTTCCCCCTGCTTTGCCCCCAGGCACAGGGGCAAGGGCCCGGAGAGAGCACCACCCCAAAATGCTTTTCCCCCCGGCTTGGGAGCATTTGCATGGCTGGCGGGAACAGTTAGTGGGAATGCTTGCAAACCGGCCTTTGGGGGCAGCCGGGGAGGTCCTCCATGGGCCCGGAGAGAACACCACCCCGATGCGCTTTTCTCCCGGGCTTGGGAGCAGTGTGCGCGAATGGCGGGAACAGCAGGCAGGAGTACTTGCAAACCGGCATTTGGAGGCAGGCGCGGAGGTCTTCCAAGGGCAAGGAGTGAGCACCACCCCAAAATGCTTTTCTCCCGTGCTTGGGAGCATTGTACACGGCTGGTGGGAACAGCGGGTATGAGTGCTTGCATACCGGCCATTGGAGGCAGCCGGGGAGGTCTTCAAAGGGCCCTGAGAGAGCACCACCCCGAAGCGCTTTTCTCCCGTGATTGGGAGCATTGTGTGCGGCTGGCGTGACAGCGGGAGGGAGTTCTTGCAAACCGGCCTTTGGAGGCAGCCGGGGAAGTCTTCCAAGGGCCGGGAGAGAGCACCACCCCAAAGCGCTTCTCTCCCGTGTTTTGGAGCATGTGCGTGGCTGGCCGGAACAGTGAGTGGGAGTGATTGCAAACCGGCCTTTGGGGGCAGCCGGGGAGGTCCTCCATGGGCACGGAGAGAACACCACCCCGAAGCGCATTTCTCCCGGTCTTGGGAGCATTGTGCGCGGCTGGCGGGAACAGCGGGCATGAGTTCTTGCAAACCGGACTTTGGAGGCAGCCGGGCAGGTCTTTCAAGGGCCCGGAGTGAGCACCACCCCAAAATGCTTTTCTCCCGGGCTAGGGATCATTGTACGCGGCTGGCGGGAACAGCGGGCCTGAGTGCTTGCAAACCGGCCTTTTGAGGCAGCCGGGGTGGTCTTCCAAGGGCCCGGAGAGAGCACCACCCCAAAATGCTTTTCTCCCGGGCTTGGGAGCATTGTGCGCAGCTGGCGGGAACAGCGGGAATGAGTACTTGCAAACCCGCCTTTGGAGGTAGCCGGGGAGGTCTTCCAGGGCCCGGAGAGAGCACCATCCCGAAGCACTTTTCTCCCGGGATTGGGAGCATTGTGCGTGCCTGGCGGGAACAGCAGGAAGGAGTCCTTGCAAACCGGCCTTTGGAGGCAGCCGGGGAGGTCTTCCAAAGGCCCGGAGAGAGCACCACCCCGAAGCGCTTTTCTCCCGGGCTTGGGTGCATTGTGCGCGTGTGGCGGGAACAGCAGGCAGGAGTGCTTGCAAACCGGCCTTTGGAGGCAGCCGGGGAGGTCTTCCAAGGGCCCGGAGAGAACACCACCTCGAAGCGCTTTTCTCTCGGGTTTTGGAGCATTGTGTGCGGCTGGTGGAACAGCGGGAGGGAATTCTTGCAAACCGGCCTTTGGAGGCAGCCAGAGAAGTCTTCCAAGGGCCCGGAGAGAGCACCACCCCGAAGCGCTTTTCTCCGGGGTTTTGGAACATTGTGTGTGGCTGGCGGGAACAACGAGTGGGAGTGCTTGCAAACCGGCCTTTGGGGGCAGCCGGGGACGTCCTCCATGGTCCAGGAGAGAACACCACCCCGAAGCGCTTTTCTCACGGTCGTGGGAGCATTGTGCGCGGCTGGCGGGAACAGCGGGCATGAGTGCTTGCAAACTGTCCTTTGGAGGCAGCCGGGGAGGTCTTCCAAGGGCCCGGACTGATCACCACCCCAAAATGCTTTTCTCCCGGGCTTGGGAGCATTGTGTGCGGCTGTCGGGAACAGCGGACATGAGTGCTTACAAACCGGCCTTTGGAGGCAGCCCGGGAGGTCTTCCAAGGGCCCGGAGAGAGCACCACCCCAAAATGCTTTTCTCCCGGGATTGGGAGCATTGTGCGTGGCTGGCGGAAGCAGCGGGAATGAGTACTTACAAACCGGCCTTTGGAGGCAGCCGGGGAGGTCTTGAAAGTGCCCGGAGAGAGCACCACCCCGAAGCGTTTTTCTCCCGGGCTTGGGAGCATTGTGCGCGGCTGGCGGGAACAGCAGGCAGGAGTGCTTGCAAACTGGCCTTTCGAGGCAGCCGGGGAGGTCTTCCAAGGGCCCGGAGTGAGCACCACCCCAAAATGCTTTTCTCCCGGGCTTGGGAGCATTGTGCGCGGCTGGTGGGAACAACGGGTGGGAGTGCTTGCAAACCGTCCTTTGGAGGCAGACGGGGAGGTCTTCCATTGGGAGAGTGCCGGTTGTGCTCAGACGCCCCACAGGCCAGGGGTAGGACCCAGCAGGACCCCTGCCCCTGGGCAGCCTTTCCCAGACCTTCCTGGCTTCCGGGGGGACTGCACCACCAAGGGGCAGGCTGCGGGGACTGGGTCCAGACATTCCCGGGCGCCTCCCCATGTTCATCCCCGCTGGTGCCTTTCCCTGGGACTAGGCCTCGGTTGAGGCCTCCTTGGAGAGGAGGTTGCTGGCAGGGGTTGTCTCCACACTGCAAGGTGCTGGAGCTCAGAGGGCCTCGTCAGATGGAAGGGACCAGCAAGGGGCTGGATGCCCAAGACCTCTTTGGCCCAGCAGCCTCAGGGCAGCAGGGAGAGCAAGAGGCCCAACTTGCCCCTAGGTCAGCTCTGCCCCTTCCCACACAGGCGGCCAGCCCAGCAGCTGCCTGACAGAATCTGGCTCCCGCGAACTCTCTGCCGGTGCAGGGGGCAGAAACAGACGTGTGCATGTGGTTCTGCCTTGGCCTGGGAGTGTGTTCCCCCTGCCTTGCCCCCAGGCTCAGGGACAAGGGCCCGGTGAGAGCATCACTCCAAAGCGCTTTTCTCCCGGGCTTGGGAGCATTGTGCGGGCCTGGCATGTACAGCGGGCGGGAGTGTTTGCAAACAGTACTTTGGAGGCAGCCGGGGAGGTCTTCCAGTGGGGGAGGGCCGGTTGTGCTCAGAGGCCCCACAGGCCAGGGGCAGGACCCAGCAGGGCCCCTGCCCCTGGCCAGCCTTGCCCAGACCTTCCTGGCCTCCGGGGGTACTGCCCAACCAAGGGGCAGGCTGCGGGGACTAGGTCCAGTCATGCTCGGGCGCCTCCCCTGGCTCATCCCCGCTGGTGCCTTTCCCCTGGGCCTAGGCCTCGGTTGAGGCCTCCTTGGAGCGGAGGTTGCTGGCAGGGGCTGTCTCCACACTGCAAGGTGCTGGAGCTCAGAGGGCCTCGTCAGAGGGAAGGGACCAGCAAGGGGCTGGATGCCCAAGACCTCTTTGGCCCAGCAGCCTCAGGGCAGCAGTGAGAGCAAGAGGCCCAACTTGACCCTAGGTCGGCTCTGCCCCTTCCCACACAGGCGGCCAGCCCAGCAGCTGCCTCACAGACTCTGGCTCCCCCCATCTCTCTGCCGGTGGAGGGGGCAGGAAGAGACGTGTGCATGTGGTTCTGCCTTGGCCTGGGAGTGTGGATCCCCTGCCTGGCCCCCAGGCTCTGGGGCAAGGGCCCGGAGAGAGCACCACCCCGAAGCGCTTTTCTCCCGGGCTTGGGAGCATTGTGCGCCCCTGGTGGGAACAGTGGGCGGGAGTGCTTGCAAACCGGCCTTTGGAGGCAGCCGGGGAGGTCTTCCAGTGGGAGAGGGCCGGTTGTGCTCAGAGGCCCCACAGGCCAGGGGCAGGACCCAGCAGGGCCCCTGCCCCTGGCCAGCCTTGCCCAGACCTTCCTGGCCTCCAGGGGTACTACCCCACGAAGGGGCAGGCTGCGGGGACTGGGTCCAGACATGCCCGGGCGCATCCCCAGGCTCATCCCCGCTGGTGCCTTTCCCCTGGGCCTAGGCCTCGGTTTAGGCCTCCTTGGAGAGGAGGTTGCTGGCAGGGGCTGTCTCCACACTGCAAGGTGCTGGAGCTCAGAGGGCCTCGTCAGAGGGAAGGGACCAGCAAAGGGCTGGATGCCCAAGACCTCTTTGGCCCAGCAGCCTCAGGGCAGCAGGGAGAGCTAGAGGCCCAACTTGCCCCTAGGTCGGCTCTGCCCCGTCCCACACAGGCAGCCAGCCCAGCAGCAGCCTGGCAGTCTCTGGCTCCCCCGAGCTCTCTGCCGGTGTAGGGGGCAGGAACAGACGTGTGCATGTCGTTCTGCCTTGGCCTGGGAGTGTGTTCCCCCTGCCTGGCCCCCAGGCTCAGGGGCAAGGGCCCGGAGAGAGCACCACCCCGAAGCGCTTTTCTCCCGGGCTTGGGAGCATTTTGCGTGCTTGGTGGGAACAGTGGGCGGGAGTGCTTGCAAACCGGCCTTTGGAGGAAGCCGGGGAGGTCTTCCAGTGGGAGAGGGCCGGTTGTGCTCAGAGGCCCCACAGGCCACGGGCAGGACCCAGCAGTGTCCCTGCCCCTGGCAGCCTTGCCCAGACCTTCCTGGCCTCCGGGGGTACTGCCCCACCAAGGGGCAGGCTGCGGGGACTGGGTCCAGACATGGCCGGGCGCCTCCCCAGGCTCATCCCCGCTGGTGCCTTTCCCCTAGGCCTAGGCCTCGGTTGAGGCCTCCTTGGAGAGGAGGTTGCTGGCAGGGGCTGTCTCCACACTGCAAGGTGCTGGAGCTCAGAGGGCCTCATCAGAGGGAAGGGACCAGCAAGGGGCTGGATGCCCAAGACCTCTTTGGCCCAGCAGCCTCAGGGCAGCAGGGAGAGCAAGAGGCCCAACTTGCCCCTAGGTCGGCTCTGCCCCTTCCCACACAGGCCGCCAGCCCAGCAGCTGCCTGGCAGACTCTGGCTCCCCCGAGCTCTCTGCCGGTGCAGGGGGCAGGAACAGACGTGTGCATGTGGTTCTGCCTTGGCCTGGGAGTGTGTTCCCCCTGCATTGCCCCCAGGCTCAGGGGCAAGGGCCAGGAGAGAGCACCACCCCGAAGTGCTTTTTTCCCGGGCTTGGGAGCATTGTGCGTGCCTGCCGGGAACAGCGGGCGGGAGTGTTTGCAAACAGGACTTTGGAGGCAGCCGGGGAGGTCTTCCAGTGGGAGAGGGCCGGTTGTGCTCAGAGGCCCCACAGGCCAGGGGCAGGACCCAGCAGGGCCCCTGCCCCTGGCCAGCCTTGCCCAGACCTTCCTGGCCTCCGGGGGTACTGGCCCACCAAGGGGCAGGCTGCGGGGACTGGGTCCAGACATGCCCGGGCGCCTCCTCAGGCTCATCCCCGCTGGTGCCTTTCCCCTGGGCCTAGGCCTCGGTTGAGGCCTCCTTGGAGAGGAGGTTGCTGGCAGGGGCTGTCTCCACACTGCAAGGTGCTGGAGCTCAGAGGGCCTCGTCAGAGGGAAGGGACCAGCAAGGGGCTGGATGCCCAAGACTTCTTTGGCCCAGCAGCCTCAGGGCAGCAGGGAGAGCAACAGGCCCAACTTGCCCCTAGGTCGGCTTTTCCCCTTCCCACACAAGCGGCCAGCCCAGCAGCTGCCTGACAGTCTCTGGCTCCCCCGAGCTCTCTGCTGGTGCAAGGGGCAGGAACAGACGTGTGCATGTGGTTCTGCCTTGGCCTCGGAGTGTGGACCCCATGCCTGGCCCCCAGGCTCAGGGGCAAGGGCCCGGAGAGAGCACCACCCCGAAGCGCTTTTCTCCCGGGCTTGGGAGCATTGTGCGTGCCTGGCGGGAACAGCGGGTGGGAGTGCTTGCAAACCGTCCTTTGGAGGCAGACGGGGAGGTCTTCCATTGGGAGAGTGCCGGTTGTGCTCAGACGCCCCACAGGCCAGGGGCAGGACCCAGCAGGACCCCTGCCCCTGGGCAGCCTTTCCCAGACCTTCCTGGCTTCCGGGGGGACTGCACCACCAAGGGGCAGGCTGCGGGGACTGGGTCCAGACATTCCCGGGCGCCTCCCCATGTTCATCCCCGCTGGTGCCTTTCCCCTGGGCCTAGGCCTCGGTTGAGGCCTCCTTGGAGAGGAGGTTGCTGGCAGGGGCTGTCTCCACACTGCAAGGTGCTGGAGCTCAGAGGGCCTCGTCAGAGGGAAGGGACCAGCAAGGGGCTGGATGCCCAAGACCTGTTTGGCCCAGCAGCCTCAGGGCAGCAGTGAGAGCAAGAGGCCCAACTTGACCCTAGGTCGGCTCTGCCCCTTCCCACACAGGCGGCCAGCCCAGCAGCTGCCTCACAGACTCTGGCTCCCCCCATCTCTCTGCCGGTGGAGGGGGCAGGAAGAGACGTGTGCATGTGGTTCTGCCTTGGCCTGGGAGTGTGGATCCCCTGCCTGGCCCCCAGGCTCTGGGGCAAGGGCCTGGAGAGAGCACCACCCCGAAGCGCTTTTCTCCCGGGCTTGGGAGCATTGTGCGCCCCTGGTGGGAACAGTGGGCGGGAGTGCTTGCAAACCGGCCTTTGGAGGCAGCCGGGGAGGTCTTCCAGTGGGAGAGGGCCGGTTGTGCTCAGAGGCCCCACAGGCCAGGGGCAGGACCCAGCAGGGCCCCTGCCCCTGGCCAGCCTTGCCCAGACCTTCCTGGCCTCCAGGGGTACTACCCCACCAAGGGGCAGGCTGCGGGGACTGGGTCCAGACATGCCCGGGCGCATCCCCAGGCTCATCCCCGCTGGTGCCTTTCCCCTGGGCCTAGGCCTCGGTTTAGGCCTCCTTGGAGAGGAGGTTGCTGGCAGGGGCTGTCTCCACACTGCAAGGTGCTGGAGCTCAGAGGGCCTCGTCAGAGGGAAGGGACCAGCAAAGGGCTGGATGCCCAAGACCTCTTTGGCCCAGCAGCCTCAGGGCAGCAGGGAGAGCTAGAGGCCCAACTTGCCCCTAGGTCGGCTCTGCCCCGTCCCACACAGGCAGCCAGCCCAGCAGCAGCCTGGCAGTCTCTGGCTCCCCCGAGCTCTCTGCCGGTGTAGGGGGCAGGAACAGACGTGTGCATGTCGTTCTGCCTTGGCCTGGGAGTGTGTTCCCCCTGCCTGGCCCCCAGGCTCAGGGGCAAGGGCCCGGAGAGAGCACCACCCCGAAGCGCTTTTCTCCCGGGCTTGGGAGCATTTTGCGTGCTTGGTGGGAACAGTGGGCGGGAGTGCTTGCAAACCGGCCTTTGGAGGAAGCCGGGGAGGTCTTCCAGTGGGAGAGGTCCGGTTGTGCTCAGAGGCCCCACAGGCCACGGGCAGGCCCAGCAGTGTCCCTGCCCCTGGCAGCCTTGCCCAGACCTTCCTGGCCTCCGGGGGTACTGCCCCACCAAGGGGCACGTTGGGGGGACTGGGTCCAGACATGGCCGGGCGCCTCCCCAGGCTCATCCCCGCTGGTGCCTTTCCCCTAGGCCTAGGCCTCGGTTGAGGCCTCCTTGGAGAGGAGGTTGCTGGCAGGGGCTGTCTCCACACTGCAAGGTGCTGGAGCTCAGAGGGCCTCATCAGAGGGAAGGGACCAGCAAGGGGCTGGATGCCCAAGACCTCTTTGGCCCAGCAGCCTCAGGGCAGCAGGGAGAGCAAGAGGCCCAACTTGCCCCTAGGTCGGCTCTGCCCCTTCCCACACAGGCCGCCAGCCCAGCAGCTGCCTGGCAGACTCTGGCTCCCCCGAGCTCTCTGCCGGTGCAGGGGGCAGGAACAGACGTGTGCATGTGGTTCTGCCTTGGCCTGGGAGTGTGTTCCCCCTGCCTTGCCCCCAGGCTCAGGGGCAAGGGCCCGGAGAGAGCACCAGCCCGAAGCGCTTTTCTCCCGGGCTTGGGAGCATTGTGCGGGCCTGGCGGGAACAGCGGGCTGGAGTGCTTGCAAACCGGCCTTTGGAGGCAGACGGGGAGGTCTTCCAGCGGGAGAGTGCCGGTTGTGCTCAGAGACCCCACAGGCCAGGGGCAGGACCCAGCAGTGTCCCTGCCCCTGGCAGCCTTGCCCAGACCTTCCTGGCCCCCGGGGGTACTGCCCCACCAAGGGGCAGGCTGCGGGGACTGGGTCCAGACATGCCCGGGCGCCTCCCCAGGCTCATCCCCGCTGGTGCCTTTCCCCTGGGCCTAGGCCTCGGTTGAGGCCTGTTGGAGAGGAGATTGCTGGCAGGGGCTGTCTCCACACTGCAAGGTGCTGGAGCTCAGAGGGCCTCGTCAGAGGGAAGGGACCAGCAAGGGGCTGGATGCCCAAGACCTCTTTGGCCCAGCAGCCTCAGGGCAGCAGGGAGAGCAAGAGGCCCAACTTGCCCCTAGGTCGGCTCTGCCCCTTCCCACACAGGCGGCCAGCCCAGCAGCTGCCTGACAGACTCTGGCTCCCCTAGCTCTCTGCCGGTGCAGGGGGCAGGAACAGACGTGTGCATGTAGTTCTGCCTTGGCCTGGGAGTGTGTTCCCCCTGCTTTGCCCCCAGGCACAGGGGCAAGGGCCCGGAGAGAGCACCACCCCAAAATGCTTTTCCCCCCGGCTTGGGAGCATTTGCATGGCTGGCGGGAACAGTTAGTGGGAATGCTTGCAAACCGGCCTTTGGGGGCAGCCGGGGAGGTCCTCCATGGGCCCGGAGAGAACACCACCCCGATGCGCTTTTCTCCCGGGCTTGGGAGCAGTGTGCGCGAATGGCGGGAACAGCAGGCAGGAGTACTTGCAAACCGGCATTTGGAGGCAGGCGCGGAGGTCTTCCAAGGGCAAGGAGTGAGCACCACCCCAAAATGCTTTTCTCCCGTGCTTGGGAGCATTGTACACGGCTGGTGGGAACAGCGGGTATGAGTGCTTGCATACCGGCCATTGGAGGCAGCCGGGGAGGTCTTCAAAGGGCCCTGAGAGAGCACCACCCCGAAGCGCTTTTCTCCCGTGATTGGGAGCATTGTGTGCGGCTGGCGTGACAGCGGGAGGGAGTTCTTGCAAACCGGCCTTTGGAGGCAGCCGGGGAAGTCTTCCAAGGGCCGGGAGAGAGCACCACCCCAAAGCGCTTCTCTCCCGTGTTTTGGAGCATGTGCGTGGCTGGCCGGAACAGTGAGTGGGAGTGATTGCAAACCGGCCTTTGGGGGCAGCCGGGGAGGTCCTCCATGGGCACGGAGAGAACACCACCCCGAAGCGCATTTCTCCCGGTCTTGGGAGCATTGTGCGCGGCTGGCGGGAACAGCGGGCATGAGTTCTTGCAAACCGGACTTTGGAGGCAGCCGGGCAGGTCTTTCAAGGGCCCGGAGTGAGCACCACCCCAAAATGCTTTTCTCCCGGGCTAGGGATCATTGTACGCGGCTGGCGGGAACAGCGGGCCTGAGTGCTTGCAAACCGGCCTTTTGAGGCAGCCGGGGTGGTCTTCCAAGGGCCCGGAGAGAGCACCACCCCAAAATGCTTTTCTCCCGGGCTTGGGAGCATTGTGCGCAGCTGGCGGGAACAGCGGGAATGAGTACTTGCAAACCCGCCTTTGGAGGTAGCCGG
Organism: Dama dama; assembly: GCF_033118175.1. Classification (NCBI taxonomy): domain Eukaryota; kingdom Metazoa; phylum Chordata; class Mammalia; order Artiodactyla; family Cervidae; genus Dama; species Dama dama. The sequence continues at coordinate 1,707,460 of NW_026870967.1, read as the reverse complement.
GGAGGTCTTCCAGGGCCCGGAGAGAGCACCATCCCGAAGCACTTTTCTCCCGGGATTGGGAGCATTGTGCGTGCCTGGCGGGAACAGCAGGAAGGAGTCCTTGCAAACCGGCCTTTGGAGGCAGCCGGGGAGGTCTTCCAAAGGCCCGGAGAGAGCACCACCCCGAAGCGCTTTTCTCCCGGGCTTGGGTGCATTGTGCGCGTGTGGCGGGAACAGCAGGCAGGAGTGCTTGCAAACCGGCCTTTGGAGGCAGCCGGGGAGGTCTTCCAAGGGCCCGGAGAGAACACCACCTCGAAGCGCTTTTCTCTCGGGTTTTGGAGCATTGTGTGCGGCTGGTGGAACAGCGGGAGGGAATTCTTGCAAACCGGCCTTTGGAGGCAGCCAGAGAAGTCTTCCAAGGGCCCGGAGAGAGCACCACCCCGAAGCGCTTTTCTCCGGGGTTTTGGAACATTGTGTGTGGCTGGCGGGAACAACGAGTGGGAGTGCTTGCAAACCGGCCTTTGGGGGCAGCCGGGGACGTCCTCCATGGTCCAGGAGAGAACACCACCCCGAAGCGCTTTTCTCACGGTCGTGGGAGCATTGTGCGCGGCTGGCGGGAACAGCGGGCATGAGTGCTTGCAAACTGTCCTTTGGAGGCAGCCGGGGAGGTCTTCCAAGGGCCCGGACTGATCACCACCCCAAAATGCTTTTCTCCCGGGCTTGGGAGCATTGTGTGCGGCTGTCGGGAACAGCGGACATGAGTGCTTACAAACCGGCCTTTGGAGGCAGCCCGGGAGGTCTTCCAAGGGCCCGGAGAGAGCACCACCCCAAAATGCTTTTCTCCCGGGATTGGGAGCATTGTGCGTGGCTGGCGGAAGCAGCGGGAATGAGTACTTACAAACCGGCCTTTGGAGGCAGCCGGGGAGGTCTTGAAAGTGCCCGGAGAGAGCACCACCCCGAAGCGTTTTTCTCCCGGGCTTGGGAGCATTGTGCGCGGCTGGCGGGAACAGCAGGCAGGAGTGCTTGCAAACTGGCCTTTCGAGGCAGCCGGGGAGGTCTTCCAAGGGCCCGGAGTGAGCACCACCCCAAAATGCTTTTCTCCCGGGCTTGGGAGCATTGTGCGCGGCTGGTGGGAACAACGGGCATGAGTGCTTGCAAACCAGCCTTTGGAGGCAGCCGGGGACGTCTTCCAAGGGCCCGGAGAGAGCACCACCCCGAAGCACTTTTCTCCCGTGCTTGGGAGCATTGTGCGTGGCTCGCGGGAACAGCAGGAAGGAGTCCTTGCAAACCGGCCTTTGGAGGCAGCTGGGGAGGTCTTCCAAGAGCCTGTAGAGAGCACCACCCCGAAGCGCTTTTCTCCCGGGCTTGGGAGCATTGTCCGCGGGTGACGGGAACAGCAGTCGGGAGTGCTTGCAAACCGCCCTTTGGAGGCAGCCGGGGAGGTCTTCCAAGGGCCAGGAGAGAGCACCACCCCGAAGCGCTTTTCTCCCGGGCTTGGGAGCATTGTGCGTGGCTGGCGGGAACAGCAGGAAGGAGTCCTTGCAAACCGGCCTTTGGAGGCAGCCGGGGAGGTCTTCCAAGGGCCTGTAGAGAGCACCACCCCGAAGCGCTTTTCTCCCGGGCTTGGGAGCATTGTGCGCGGGTGGCGGGAACAGCAGGCAGGAGTGCTTGCAAACCGGCCTTTGGAGGCAGCCGGGGAGGTCTTCCAGGGCCCGGTGTGAGCACCACCCCAAAAAGCTTTTCTCCCGGGCTTGGGAGCATTGTGCGCGGCTGGTGGGAACAGCGGGTATGAGTGCTTGCAAACTGGCCATTGGAGGCAGACGGGGAGGTCTTCCAAGGGCCCGGAGAGAGCACCACCCCGAAGCGCTTTTCTCCCGTGATTGGGAGCATTGTGCGTGGCTGGCGGGAACAGCGGGCGGGAGTGCTTGCAAACCGGCCTTTGGAGGCAGCCGGGGAGGTCTTCCAAGGGCCAGGACAGAGCACCACCCCGAAGCGCTTTTCTCCCGGGCTTGGAACATTTGCGCGGATGGCGGGAACAGCGAGTGGGAGTGCTTCCAAACCGGCCTTTGGGGGCAGCCGGGGAGGTCTTCCAAGGGCCCGGACTGATCACCATCCCAAAATGCTTTTCTCCCGGGCTTGGGAGCATTGTGCGCGGCTGGTGGGAACAGCAGGCAGGAGTGCTTGCAAACTGGCCTTTGGAGGCAGCCGGGGAGGTCTTCCAAGGGCCCGGAGGGAGCACCACCCCAAAATGCTTTTCTCCCGGGCTTGGGAGCATTGTGCGCGGCTGGTGGGAACAGCGGGCGGGAGTGCTTGCAAACCGGCCTTTGGAGGCAGCCGGGGAGGTCTTCCAAGGGCCAGGAGAGAGCACCACCCAGAAGGGCTTTTCTCCCGGGCTTGGAACATTTGCGCAGATGGCGGGAACAGCGCGTGGGAGTGCTTCCAAACTGGCCTTTGGGGGCACCCCAGGAGATCTTCCATGGGCACAGAGAGAACACCACCCCGAAGCGCTTTTCTCAGGGGTTTTGGAGGATTGTGCGTGGCTGGCGGGAACAGCGAGTGGGAGTGCTTGCAAACCGGCCTTTGGGGACAGCCTGGGAGGTCTTCCAAGGGCCCGGAGAGAGCACCACCCCGAAGCACTTTTCTCCCGGTCTTGGGAGCATTGTGCGAGGCTGGCGGGAACAGCGGGCGGGAGTGCTGGCAAACCGGCCTTTGGAGGCAGCCGGGGAGGTCTTCCAACGGCCCGGAGAGAGCACCATCCCGAAGCACTTTTCTCCCGGAATTGGGAGCATTGTGCGCGGCTGTCGGGAACAGCGGACATGAGTGCTTGCAAACAGGCCTTTGTAGGCAGCCGGGGAGGTCTTCCAAAGGCCCGGAGAGAGCACCACCCCAAAATGCTTTTCTCCCGGGCTTGGGAGCATTGTGTGCGGCTGGCGGGTCAGCGGGAGGGAGTTCTTGATAACCAGCCTTTGGAGGCAGCCGGGGAGGTCTTCCAAGGGCCGGGAGAGAGCACCACCCCGAAGCGCTTTTCTCCCGGGCTTGGGAGCATTGTGCGCGGCTGGCGGGACCAGCGGGATTGAGTGCTTGCAAACCTGCCTTTGGAGGCAGCCGGGGAGGTCTTCCAAGGGCCGGGAGAGAGCACCACCCTGAAGCGCTTTTCTCCCGGGCTTGGGAGCATTGTGCGCGGCGGGCAGGAACAGCGGGCATGAGTGCTTGCAAACAGGCCTTTGGAGGCAGCCGGGGAGGTCTTCCAAGGGCCCGGAGAGATCACCACCCCGAAGCGCTTTTCTCCCTTGGTTGGGAGCATTGTGTGCGGCTGGAGGGACAGCGGGAGGGAGTTCTTGAAAACCAGCCTTTGGAGGCAGCCGGGGAGGTGTTCCAAGGGCCGGGAGAGAGCACCACACCGAAGCGCTTTTCTCCTGGGCTTGGAGCATTTGCACGGATGGCGGGAACAGCGAGTGGGAGTGCTTGCAAACCGGCCTTTGGGGTAAGCCCGGGAGGTCTTTCTTGGGCCCAGAGAGAACACCACCACGAAACGCTTTTCTCCCGGGCTAGGGAGCATTGTGCGCGTGTGGCGGGAGAAGCAGGCAGAAGTGCTTGCAAACCGGCCTTGGAGGCAGCCAGGGAGGTCTTCCAAGGGCCCGGAGTGAGCACCACCCAAAAATGCTTTTCTCCCGGGCTAGGGAGCATTGTGCGCGGCTGGTGGGAACAGCGGGCATGAGGGCTTGCAAACCGGCCATTGGAGGCAGCCGGGGAGGTCTTCCAGCGAGAGAGGGCCGGTTGTGCTCAGAGGACCCACAGGCCAGGGGCAGGACCCAGCAGGGCCCCTGCCCCTGGCCAGCCATGCCCAGATCTTCCTCGCCTCCGGGGGTACTGCCCCACCAAGGGGCAGGCTGCGGGGACTGGGTCCAGACATGGCCGAGCGCCTCCCCTGGCTCATCCCCGCTGGTGCCTTTCCCCTGGGCCTAGGCCTCGGTTGAGACCTCCTTGGAGAGAGGTTGCTGGCAGGGGCTGTCTCCACACTGCAAGGTGCTGGAGCTCAGAGGGCCTCGTCAGAGGGAAGGGACCAGCAAGGGGCTGGATGCCCAAGACCTCTTTGGCCCAGCAGCCTCAGGGCAGCAGGGAGAGCAAGAGGCCCAACTTGCCCCTAGGTCGGCTCTGCCCCTTCCCACACAGGCGGCCAGCCCAGCAGCTGCCTGACAGACTCTGGCTCCCCCGAGCTCTCTGCCTGTGCAGGGGGCAGGAACAGACGTGTGCATGTGGTTCTGCCTTGGTCTGGGAGTGTGGACCCCCTGCCTGGCCCCCAGGCTCAGGGGCAAGGGCCCGGAGAGAGCACCAGCCCGAAGCGCTTTTCTCCCGGGCTTGGGAGCATTGTGCGGGCCTGGCGGGAACAGCGGGCTGGAGTGCTTGTAAACCGGCCTTTGGAGGCAGACGGGGAGGTCTTTCAGCGGGAGAGTGCCGGTTGTGCTCAGAGGCCCCACAGGCCAGGGGTAGGACCCAGCATTGTCCCTGCCCCTGGCAGCTTGCCCAGACCTTCCTGGCCTCCGGGGGTACTGCCCCACCAAGGGGCAGGCTGCGGGGACTGGGTCCAGACATGGCCGGGCGCCTCCCCAGGCTCATCCCCGCTGGTGCCTTTCCCCTGGGCCTAGGCCTCGGTTGAGGCCTCCTTGGAGAGGAGGTTGCTGGCAGGGGCTGTCTCCACACTGCAAGGTGCTGGAGCTCAGAGGGCCTCGTCAGCGGGAAGGGACCAGCAAGGGGCTGGATGCCCAAGACCTCTTTGGCCCCGCAGCCTCCGGGCAGCAGGGAGAGCAAGAGGGCCAACTTGCCCCTAGGTCGGCTCTGTCCCTTCCCACACAGGCGGCCAGCCCAGCAGCTGCCTGACAGACTCTGGCTCCCCCGAGCTCTCTGCCGGTGTAGGGGTCAGGAACAGACGTGTGCATGTGGTTCTGCCTTGGTCTGGGAGTGTGGACCCACTACCTGGCCCCCAGGCTCAGGGGCAAGGGCCCGGAGAGAGCACCACCCCGAAGCGCTTTTCTCCCGGGCTTGGGAGCATTGTGTACGCCTGCTGGGAACAGTGGGCGGGAGCGCTTGCAAACCGGCCTTTGGAGGCTGCCGGGGAGGTCGTCCAGTGGGAGAGCGCCGGTTGTGCTCAGAGGCCCCACAGGCCAGGGGCAGGACCCAGCAGGGCCCCTGCCCCTGGCCAGCCTTGCCCAGACCTTCCTGGCCTCTGGGGGTACTGCCCCATCAAGGGGCAGGCTGCGGGGACTGTGTCCAGACATGCTCGGGCGCCTCCCCTGGCTCATCCCCGCTGGTGCCTTTGCCCTGGGCCTAGGCCTCGGTTGAGGCCTTTTTGGAGAGGAGGTTGCTGGCAGGGGCTGTCTCCACACTGCCAGGTGCTGGAGCTCAGAGGGCCTCGTCAGAGGGAAGGGACCAGCAAGGGGCTGGATGCCCAAGACCTCTTTGGCCCAGCAGCCTCAGGGCAGCAGTGAGAGCAAGAGGCCCAACTTGCCCCTAGGTCGGATCTGCCCCTTCCCACACAGGCGGCCAGCCCAGCAGCTGCCTGACAGACTCTGGCTCCCCCGAGCTCTCTTCCGGTGCTCGGGGCAGGAACAGACGTGTACATGTGGTTCTGCCTTGGCCTGGGATTGTGTTCCCCCTGCCTGTCCCCCAGGCTCAGGGGCAAGGGCCCGGAGAGAGCACCACCCCGAAGCGCTTTTCTCCCGGGCTTGGGAGCATTGTGCGCGCCTGGTGGGAACAGTGGGCGGGAGTGTTGGCAAACCGGCCTTTGGAGGCAGCAGGGGAGGTCTTCCAGCGGGAGAGGGCCGGATGTGCTCAGAGGCCCCACAGGCCAGGGGCAGGACCGAGCAGGTCCCCTGCCCCTGGCCAGCCTTTCCCAGTCCTACCTGGCCTCCGGGGGTACTGCCCCACCAAGGGGCAGGCTGCGGGGACTGGGTCCAGACATGCCCGGGCGCCTCCCCAGGCTCATCCCCGCTGGTGCCTTTCCCCTGGGCCTAGGCCTCGGTTGAGGCCTCCTTGGAGAGGAGGTTGCTGGCAGGGGCTGTCTCCACACTGCAAGGTGCTGGAGCTCAGAGGGCCTCGTCAGAGGGAAGGGACCAGCAAAGGGCTGGATGCCCAAGACCTCTTTGACCCAGCAGCCTCAGGGCAGCAGGGAGAGCAAGAGGCCCAAATTGCCCCTAGGTCGGCTCTGCCCCGGCCCACACAGGCAGCCAGCCCAGGAGCAGCCTGGCAGTCTCTGGCTCCCCCGAGCTCTCTGCGGGTGTAGGGGGCAGGAACAGACGTGTGCATGTCGTTCTGCCTTGGCCTGGGAGTGTGTTCCCCCTGCCTGGCCCCCAGGCTCAGGGGCAAGGGCCCGGAGAGAGCACCAGCCCGAAGCGCTTTTCTCCCGGGCTTGGGAGCATTGTGCGTGCCTGGCGGGAACAGCGGGTGGGAGTGCTTGCAAACCGTCCTTTGGAGGCAGCCGGGGAGGTCTTCCAGCGGGAGAGTGCCGGTTGTGCTCAGACGCCCCACAGGCCAGGGGCAGGACCCAGCAGTGTCCCTGCCCCTGGCAGCCTTGCCCAGACCTTCCTGGCCTCCGGGGGTACTGCCCCACCAAGGGGCAGGTTGGGGGGACTGGGTCCAGACATGGCCGGGCGCCTCCCCAGGCTCATCCCCGCTGGTGCCTTTCCCCTAGGCCTAGGCCTCGGTTGAGGCCTCCTTGGAGAGGAGGTTGCTGGCAGGGGCTGTCTCCACACTGCAAGGTGCTGGAGCTCAGAGGGCCTCATCAGAGGGAAGGGACCAGCAAGGGGCTGGATGCCCAAGACCTCTTTGGCCCAGCAGCCTCAGGGCAGCAGGGAGAGCAAGAGGCCCAACTTGCCCCTAGGTCGGCTCTGCCCCTTCCCACACAGGCCGCCAGCCCAGCAGCTGCCTGGCAGACTCTGGCTCCCCCGAGCTCTCTGCCGGTGCAGGGGGCAGGAACAGACGTGTGCATGTGGTTCTGCCTTGGCCTGGGAGTGTGTTCCCCCTGCATTGCCCCCAGGCTCAGGGGCAAGGGACCGGAGAGAGCACCACCCCGAAGCGCTTTTTTCCCGGGCTTGGGAGCATTGTGCGTGCCTGGTGGGAACAGTGGGCGGGAGTGCTTGCAAACCAGCCTTTGGAGGCAGCCGGGGAGGACTTCCAGTGGGAGAGGTCCGGTCGTGCTCAGAGGCCCCACAGGCCAGGGGCAGGACCCAGCAGGGCCCCTGCCCCTGGCCTGCCTTGCCCAGACCTTCCTGGCCTCCGGGGGTACCGCCCCACCAAGGGGCAGGCTGCCGGGACTGGGTCCAGACATGCCCGGGCGCCTCCCCAGGCTCATCCCCGCTGGTGCTTTTCCCCTGGGCCTAGGCCTCGGTTGAGGCCTCCTTGGAGAGGAGGTTGCTGGCAGGGGCTGTCTCCACACTGCGAGATGCTGGAGCTCAGAGGGCCTCGTCAGAGGGAAGGGACCAGCAAGGGGCTGGATGCCCAAGACGTCTTTGGCCCAGCAGCCTCAGGGCAGCAGGGAGAGCAAGAGGCCCAACTTGCCCCTAGGTCGGCTCTGCCCCTTCCCACATAGGCGGCCAGCCCAGCAGCTGCCTGGCAGACTCTGGCTCCCCCGAGCTCTCTGCCTGTGCAGGGGGCAGGAACAAACGTGTGCATGTGGTTCTGACTTGGCCTGGGAGTGTGGACCCCCTGCCTGGCCCCCAGGCACAGGGGCAAGGGCCCGGAGAGAGCACCACCCCAAAATGCTTTTCCCCCCGGCTTGGGAGCATTTGCATGGCTGGCGGGAACAGCTAGTGGGAATGCTTGCAAACCGGCCTTTGGGGGCAGCCGGGGAGGTCCTCCATGGGCCCGGAGAGAACACCACCCCGATGCGCTTTTCTCCCGGGCTTGGGAGCAGTGTGCGCGGGTGGCGGGAACAGCAGGCAGGAGTGCTTGCAAACCGGCCTTTGGAGGCAGGCGCGGAGGTTTTCCAAGGGCAAGGAGTGCACACCACCCCAAAATACTTTTCTCCCGTGCTTGGGAGCATTGTACACAGCTGGTGGGAACAGCGGGCATGAGTGCTTGCATACCGGCCATTGGAGGCAGCCGGGGAGGTCTTCAAAGGGCCCTGAGAGAGCACCACCCCGAAGCGCTTTTCTCCCGTGATTGGGAGCATTGTGTGTGGCTGGCGGGACAGCGGGAGGGAGTTCTTGCAAACCGGCCTTTGGAGGCAGCCGGGGAAGTCTTCCAAGGGCCGGGAGAGAGCACCACCCCAAAGCGCTTCTCTCCCGTGTTTTGGAGCATGTGCGTGGCTGGCCGGAACAGTGAGTGGGAGTGATTGCAAACCGGCCTTTGGGGGCAGCCGGGGTGGTCTTCCAAGGGCCCGGAGAGAGCACCACCCCAAAATGCTTTTCTCCCGGGCTTGGGAGCATTGTGCGCAGCTGGCGGGAACAGCGGGAATGAGTACTTGCAAACCCGCCTTTGGAGGTAGCCGGGGAGGTCTTCCAAGGGCCGGGAGAGAGCACCACCCCGAAGCGCTTTTCTCCTGGGCTTGGAGCATTTGCACGGATGGCGGGAACAGCGAGTGGGAGTGCTTGCAAACCGGCCTTTGGGGGCAGCCCGGGAGGTCTTTCTTGGGCCCAGAGAGAACACCACCCCGAAACGCTTTTCTCCCGAGCTTGGGAGCATTGTGCGCGGGTGGCGGGAAGAGCAGGCAGAAGTGCTTGCAAACCGGCCTTGGAGGCAGCCGGGGAGGTCTTCCAAGGGCCGGGAGAGAGCACCACCCCGAAGCGCTTTTCTCCCGGGCTTGGGAGCATTGTGCGCAGCTGGCGGGAACAGCGGGATTGAGTGCTTGCAAACCGGCCTTTCGAGGCAGCCGGGGAGGTCTTCCAAGGGCCGGGAGAGAGCACCACCCCGAAGCGCTATTCTCCCGGGCTTGGGAGCATTGTGCGCGGCGGGCGGGAACAGCGGGCATGAGTGCTTGCAAACCGGCCTTTGGAGGCAGCCAGGGAGGTCTTCCAAGGGCCCGGAGAGATCACCACCCCTAAGCGCTTTTCTCCCGTGATTGGGAGCATTGTGTGCGGCTGGCGGGACAGCGGAAGGGAGTTCTTGAAAACCAGCCTTTGGAGGCAGCCGGGGAGGTCTTCCTAGGGCCGGGAGAGAGCACCACCCCGAAGCGCTTTTCTCCTGGGCTTGGAGCATTTGCACGGATGGCGGGAACAGCGAGTGGGAGTGCTTGCAAACCGGCCTTTGGGGGCGGCCCGGGAGGTCTTTCTTGAGCCCAGAGAGAACACCACCCCGAAACGCTTTTCTCCCGGGCTTGGGAGCATTGTGCGCGTGTGGCGGGAGAAGCAGGCAGAAGTGCTTGCAACCCGGCCTTGGAGGCAGCCAGGGAGGTCTTCCAAGGGCCCGGAATGAACACCACCCAAAAATGCTTTTCTCCCGGGCTAGGGAGCATTGTGCGCGGCTGGTGGGAACAGCGGGCATGAGGGCTTGCAAACCGGCCTTTGGAGGCAGCCGGGGAGGTCTTCCAGCGAGAGAGGGCCGGTTGTGCTCAGAGGCCCCACAGGCCAGGGGCAGGACCCAGCAGGGCCCCTGCCCCTGGCCAGCCTTGCCCAGATCTTCCTCGCCTCCGGGGGTACAGCCCCACCAAGGGGCAGGCTGCGGGGACTGGGTCCAGACATGCCCGGGCGCCTCCCCTGGCTCATCCCCGCTGGTGCCTTTCCCCTGGGCCTAGGCCTCGGTTGAGGCCTCCTTGGAGAGGTGGTTGCTGGCAGGGGCTGTCTCCACACTGCAAGGTGCTGGAGCTCAGAGGGCCTCATCAGAGGGAAGGGACCAGCAAGGGGCTGGATGCCCAAGACCTCTTTGGCCCAGCAGCCTCAGGGCAGCAGGGAGAGCAAGATGCCCAACTTGCCCCTAGGTCGGCTCTGCCCCTTCCCACACAGGCAGCCAAGCCAGCAGCTGCCTGACAGACTCTGGCTCCCACGAGCTCTCTGCCGGTGCAGGGGGCAGGAACAGACGTGTGCATGTGGTTCTGCTTTGGCCTGGGAGTGTGTTCCCCCTGCATTTCCCACAGGCTCAGGGGCAAGGGCCCGGTGAGAGCACCACCCCGAAGCGCTTTTCTCCCGGGCTTGGGAGCATTGTGCGAGCCTGGTGGGAACAGTGGGCAGGAGTGTTGGCAAACGGGCCTTTGGAGGCAGCCGGGGAGGTCTTCCAGCGGGAGAGGGCCGGATGTGCTCAGAGTCCCCACAGGCCAGGGGCAGGACCCAGCAGGGCCCCTGCCCCTGACCAGCCTTGCCCAGACCTTCCTGGCCTCCGGGGGTACTGCTCCACCAAGGGGCAGGCTGCGGGAACTGGTTCCAGACATGCCCGGGCGCCTCCCCAGGCTCATCCCCGCTGGTGCCTTTCCCCTGGGCCTAGGCCTCGGTTGAGGCCTCCTTGGAGAGGAGGTTGCTGGCAGGGGCTGTCTCCACACTGCCAGGTGCTGGAGCTCAGAGGGCCTCGTCAGAGGGAAGGGACCAGCAAGGAGCTGGATACCCAAGACCTCTTTGGCCCAGCAGCCTCAGGGCAGCAGGGAGAGCAAGAGGGCCAACTTGCCCCTAGGTCGGCTCTGCCCCTTCCCACACAGGCGGCCAGCCCAGCAGCTGCCTGACAGACTCTGGCTCCCCTGAGCTCTCTGCTGGTGCAGGGGGCAGGAACAGACGTGTGCATGTGGTTCTGCCTTGGCCTGGGAGTGTGTTCCCCCTGCATTGCCCCCAGGCTCAGGGGCAAGGGCCCGGTGAGAGCACCACCCCGAAGTGCTTTTCTCCCGGGCTTGGGAGCATTGTGCGCGCCTGCTGGGAACAGTGGGCGGGAGCGCTTGCAAACCGGCCTTTGGAGGCAGCCGGGGAGGTCTTCCAGTGGGAGAGGGCCGGTTGTGCTCAGAGGCCCCACAGGCCAGGAGCAGGACCCAGCAGGGCCCCTGCCCCTGGCCAGCCTTGCCCAGACCTTCCTGGCCTCCGGGGGTACTGCCCCACCAAGGGGCAGGCTGCGGGGACTGGGTCCAGACATGCTCGGGCGCCTCCCCTGGCTCATCCCCGCTGGTGCCTTTGCCCTGGGCCTAGGCCTCGGTTGAGGCCTCCTTGGAGAGGAGGTTGCTGGCAGGGGCTGTCTCCACACTGCAAGGTGCTGGAGCTCAGAGGGCCTCGTCAGCGGGAAGGGACCAGCAAGGGGCTGGATGCCCATGACCTCTTTGGCCCAGCAGCCGCAGGGCAGCAGGGAGAGCAAGAGGCCCAACTTGCCCCTAGGTCGGCTCTGCACCTTCCCACACAGGCGGCCAGCCCAGCAGCTGCCTGACAGACTCTGGCTCCCCCGAGCTCTCTGCCGGTGCAGGGGTCAGGAACAGACGTGTGCATGTGGTTCTGCCTTGGTCTGGGAGTGTGGACCCACTGCCTGGCCCCCAGGCTCAGGGGCAAGGGCCCGGAGAGAGCAACACCCCGAAGTGCTTTTCTCCCGGGCTTGGGAGCATTGTGCGTGCCTGGCGGGAACAGCGGGCGGGAGTGTTGCAAACCGGCCTTTGGAGGCAGCCGGGGAGGTCTTCCAGTGGGAGAGGGCCGGTTGTGCTCAGAGGCCCCACAAGCCAGGAGCAGGACCCAGCAGGGCCCCTGCCCCTGGCCAGCCTTGCCCAGACCTTCCTGGCCTCCGGAGGTACTGCCCCACCAAGGGGCAGGCTGCGGGGACTGGGTCCAGACATGTCCGTGCGCCTCCCCAGGCTCATCCCCGCTGGTGCCTTTCCCCTGGGCCTAGGCCTCTGTTGAGGCCTCTTGGAGAGGTGGTTGCTGGCAGGGGCTGTCTCCACACTGCAAGGTGCTGGAGCTCAGAGGGCCTCGTCAGCGGGAAGGGACCAGCAAGGGGCTGGATGCCCAAGACCTCTTTGGCCCAGCAACCTCAGGGCAGCAGGGAGAGCAAGAGGCCCAACTTGCCCCTAGGTCGGCTCTGCCCCTTCCCACACAGGCAGACAGCCCAGCAGCTGCCTGGCAGACTCTGGCTCCCCCGAGCTCTCTGCCGGTGCAGGGGGCAGCAACAGACGTGTGCATGTGCTTCTGACTTGGCCTGGGAGTGTGGAACCCCTGCCTTGCCCCCAGGCTCAGGGGCAAGGGCCCGGTGAGAGCACCACCCCGAAGCGCTTTTCTCCCGGGCTTGGGAGCATTGTGCGAGCCTGGTGGGAACAGTGGGCAGGAGTGTTGGCAAACCGGCCTTTGGAGGCAGCCGGGGAGGTCTTCCAGCGGGAGAGGGCCGGATGTGCTCAGAGGCCCCACAGGCCAGGGGCAGGACCCAGCAGGGCCCCTGCCCCTGGCCAGCCTTGCCCAGACCTTCCTGGCCTCCGGGGGTACTGCCCCACCAAGGGGCAGGCTGCGGGAACTGGTTCCAGACATGCCCGGGCGCCTCCCCAGGCTCATCCCCGCTGGTGCCTTTCCCCTGGGCCTAGGCCTCGGTTGAGGCCTCCTTGGAGAGGAGGTTGCTGGCAGGGGCTGTCTCCACACTGCCAGGTGCTGGAGCTCAGAGGGCCTCGTCAGAGGGAACGGACCAGCAAGGAGCTGGATGCCCAAGACCTCTTTGGCCCAGCAGCCTCAGGGCAGCAGGGAGAGCAAGAGGGCCAACTTGCCCCTAGGTCGGCTCTGCCCCTTCCCACACAGGCGGCCAGCCCAGCAGCTGCCTGACAGACTCTGGCTCCCCCAAGCTCTCTGCCGGTGCAGGGGGCAGGAAAAGACGTGTGCATGTGATTCTGCCTTGGCCTGGGAGTGTGGACCCCTGCCTGGCCCCCAGGCTCAGGGGCAAGGGCCCGGAGAGAGCACCACCCCGAAGCGCTTTTCTCCAGGGCTTGGGAGCATTGTGCGCGCCTGGTGGGAACAGTGGGCGGGAGTGCTTGCAAACCGGCCTTTGGAGGCAGCCGGGGAGGTCTTCCAGTGGGAGAGGGCCGGTTGTGCTCAGAGGCCCCACAGGCCATGGGCAGGACCCAGCAGAGCCCCTGCCCCTGGCCAGCCTTTCCCAGACCTTCCTGCCTCCGGGGGTACAGCCCCACCAAGGGGCAGGCTGCGGGGACTGGGTCCAGACATGCTCGGGCGCCTCCCCTGGCTCATCCCCGCTGGTGCCTTTCCCCTGGGCCTAGGCCTCGGTTGAGGCCTCCTTGGAGAGGAGGTTGCTGGCAGGGGCTGTCTCCACACTGCAAGGTGCTGGAGCTCAGAGGGCCTCGTCAGAGGGAAGGGACCAGCAAGGGGCTGGATGCCCAAGACCTCTTTGGCCCAGCAGCCTCAGGGCAGCAGTGAGAGCAAGAGGCCCAACTTGACCCTAGGTCGGCTCTGCCCCTTCCCACACAGGCGGCCAGCCCAGCAGCTGCCTCACAGACTCTGGCTCCCCCCATCTCTCTGCCGGTGGAGGGGGCAGGAAGAGACGTGTGCATGTGGTTCTGCCTTGGCCAGGGAGTGTGGATCCCCTGCCTGGCCCCCAGGCTCTGGGGCAAGGGCCCGGAGAGAGCACCACCCCGAAGCGCTTTTCTCCCGGGCTTGGGAGCATTGTGCGCCCCTGGTGGGAACAGTGGGCGGGAGTGCTTGCAAACCGGCCTTTGGAGGCAGCCGGGGAGGTCTTCCAGTGGGAGAGGGCCGGTTGTGCTCAGAGGCCCCACAGGCCAGGGGCAGGACCCAGCAGGGCCCCTGCCCCTGGCCAGCCTTGCCCAGACCTTCCTGGCCTCCAGGGGTACTACCCCACCAAGGGGCAGGCTGCGGGGACTGGGTCCAGACATGCCCGGGCGCATCCCCAGGCTCATCCCCGCTGGTGCCTTTCCCCTGGGCCTAGGCCTCGGTTTAGGCCTCCTTGGAGAGGAGGTTGCTGGCAGGGGCTGTCTCCACACTGCAAGGTGCTGGAGCTCAGAGGGCCTCGTCAGAGGGAAGGGACCAGCAAAGGGCTGGATGCCCAAGACCTCTTTGGCCCAGCAGCCTCAGGGCAGCAGGGAGAGCTAGAGGCCCAACTTGCCCCTAGGTCGGCTCTGCCCCGTCCCACACAGGCAGCCAGCCCAGCAGCTGCCTGACAGACTCTGGCTCCCCCGAGCTCTCGGCCGGTGTAGGGGGCAGGAACAGACGTGTGCATGTCGTTCTGCCTTGGCCTGGGAGTGTGTTCCCCCTGCCTGGCCCCCAGGCTCAGGGGCAAGGGCCCGGAGAGAGCACCACCCCGAAGCGCTTTTCTCCCGGGCTTGGGAGCATTTTGCGTGCTTGGTGGGATCAGTGGGCGGGAGTGCTTGCAAACCGGCCTTTGGAGGAAGCCGGGGAGGTCTTCCAGTGGGAGAGGGCCGGTTGTGCTCAGAGGCCCCACAGGCCACGGGCAGGACCCAGCAGTGTCCCTGCCCCTGGCAGCCTTGCCCAGACCTTCCTGGCCTCCGGGGGTACTGCCCCACCAAGGGGCAGGTTGGGGGGACTGGGTCCAGACATGGCCGGGCGCCTCCCCAGGCTCATCCCCGCTGGTGCCTTTCCCCTAGGCCTAGGCCTCGGTTGAGGCCTCCTTGGAGAGGAGGTTGCTGGCAGGGGCTGTCTCCACACTGCAAGGTGCTGGAGCTCAGAGGGCCTCATCAGAGGGAAGGGACCAGCAAGGGGCTGGATGCCCAAGACCTCTTTGGCCCAGCAGCCTCAGGGCAGCAGGGAGAGCAAGAGGCCCAACTTGCCCCTAGGTCGGCTCTGCCCCTTCCCACACAGGCCGCCAGCCCAGCAGCTGCCTGGCAGACTCTGGCTCCCCCGAGCTCTCTGCCGGTGCAGGGGGCAGGAACAGACGTGTGCATGTGGTTCTGCCTTGGCCTGGGAGTGTGTTCCCCCTGCATTGCCCCCAGGCTCAGGGGCAAGGGCCAGGAGAGAGCACCACCCCGAAGCCCTTTTTTCCCGGGCTTGGGAGCATTGTGCGTGCCTGCCGGGAACAGCGGGCGGGAGTGTTTGCAAACAGGACTCTGGAGGCAGCCGGGGAGGTCTTCCAGTGGGAGAGGGCCGGTTGTGCTCAGAGGCCCCACAGGCCAGGGGCAGGACCCAGCAGGGCCCCTGCCCCTGGCCAGCCTTGCCCAGACCTTCCTGGCCTCCGGGGGTACTGGCCCACCAAGGGGCAGGCTGCGGGGACTGGGTCCAGACATGCCCGGGCGCCTCCTCAGGCTCATCCCCGCTGGTGCCTTTCCCCTGGGCCTAGGCCTCGGTTGAGGCCTCCTTGGAGAGGAGGTTGCTGGCAGGGGCTGTCTCCACACTGCAAGGTGCTGGAGCTCAGAGGGCCTCGTCAGAGGGAAGGGACCAGCAAGGGGCTGGATGCCCAAGACTTCTTTGGCCCAGCAGCCTCAGGGCAGCAGGGAGAGCAACAGGCCCAACTTGCCCCTAGGTCGGCTTTTCCCCTTCCCACACAAGCGGCCAGCCCAGCAGCTGCCTGACAGTCTCTGGCTCCCCCGAGCTCTCTGCTGGTGCAAGGGGCAGGAACAGACGTGTGCATGTGGTTCTGCCTTGGCCTCGGAGTGTGGACCCCATGCCTGGCCCCCAGGCTCAGGGGCAAGGGCCCGGAGAGAGCACCACCCCGAAGCGCTTTTCTCCCGGGCTTGGGAGCATTGTGCGTGCCTGGCGGGAACAGCGGGTGGGAGTGCTTGCAAACCGTCCTTTGGAGGCAGACGGGGAGGTCTTCCATTGGGAGAGTACCGGTTGTGCTCAGACGCCCCACAGGCCAGGGGCAGGACCCAGCAGGACCCCTGCCCCTGGGCAGCCTTTCCCAGACCTTCCTGGCTTCCGGGGGGACTGCACCACCAAGGGGCAGGCTGCGGGGACTGGGTCCAGACATTCCCGGGCGCCTCCCCATGTTCATCCCCGCTGGTGCCTTTCCCTGGGACTAGGCCTCGGTTGAGGCCTCCTTGGAGAGGAGGTTGCTGGCAGGGGCTGTCTCCACACTGCAAGGTGCTGGAGCTCAGAGGGCCTCGTCAGATGGAAGGGACCAGCAAGGGGCTGGATGCCCAAGACCTCTTTGGCCCAGCAGCCTCAGGGCAGCAGGGAGAGCAAGAGGCCCAACTTGCCCCTAGGTCAGCTCTGCCCCTTCCCACACAGGCGGCCAGCCCAGCAGCTGCCTGACAGAATCTGGCTCCCGCGAACTCTCTGCCGGTGCAGGGGGCAGGAACAGACGTGTGCATGTGGTTCTGCCTTGGCCTGGGAGTGTGTTCCCCCTGCCTTGCCCCCAGGCTCAGGGACAAGGGCCCGGTGAGAGCATCACTCCAAAGCGCTTTTATTCCGGGCTTGGGAGCATTGTGCGGGCCTGGCATGAACAGCGGGCGGGAGTGTTTGCAAACAGTACTTTGGAGGCAGCCGGGGAGGTCTTCCAGTGGGAGAGGGCCGGTTGTGCTCAGAGTCCCCACAGGCCAGGGGCAGGACCCAGCAGGGCCCCTGCCCCTGGCCAGCCTTGCCCAGACCTTCCTGGCCTCCGGGGGTACTGCCCAACCAAGGGGCAGGCTGCGGGGACTAGGTCCAGTCATGCTCGGGCGCCTCCCCTGGCTCATCCCCGCTGGTGCCTTTCCCCTGGGCCTAGGCCTCGGTTGAGGCCTCCTTGGAGAGGAGGTTGCTGGCAGGGGCTGTCTCCACACTGCAAGGTGCTGGAGCTCAGAGGGCCTCGTCAGAGGGAAGGGACCAGTAAGGGGCTGGATGCCCAAGAAGTCTTTGGCCCAGCAGCCTCAGGGCAGCAGAGAGAGCAAGAGGCCCAACTTGCCCCTAGTTCGGCTCTGCCCCTTCCCACACAGGCGGCCAACCCAGCAGCTGCCTGACAGACTCTGGCTCCCCCAGGCTCTCTGGCAGTGCAGGGGACAGGAACAGACGTGGGCATGTGGTTCTGCCATGGCCTGGGAGTGTGTTCCCCCTGCCTTGCCCCCAGGCTCAGGGGCAAGGGCCCGGAGAGAGCACCAGCCCGAAGCGCTTTTCTCCCGGGCTTGGGAGCATTGTGCGGGCCTGGCGGGAACAGCGGGCTGGAGTGCTTGCAAACCGGCCTTTGGAGGCAGACGGGGAGGTCTTCCAGCGGGAGAGTGCCGGTTGTGCTCAGAGACCCCACAGGCCAGGGGCAGGACCCAGCAGTGTCCCTGCCCCTGGCAGCCTTGCCCAGACCTTCCTGGCCCCCGGGGGTACTGCCCCACCAAGGGGCAGGCTGCGGGGACTGGGTCCAGACATGCCCGGGCGCCTCCCCAGGCTCATCCCCGCTGGTGCCTTTCCCCTGGGCCTAGGCCTCGGTTGAGGCCTGTTGGAGAGGAGATTGCTGGCAGGGGCTGTCTCCACACTGCAAGGTGCTGGAGCTCAGAGGGCCTCGTCAGAGGGAAGGGACCAGCAAGGGGCTGGATGCCCAAGACCTCTTTGGCCCAGCAGCCTCAGGGCAGCAGGGAGAGCAAGAGGCCCAACTTGCCCCTAGGTCGGCTCTGCCCCTTCCCACACAGGCGGCCAGCCCAGCAGCTGCCTGACAGACTCTGGCTCCCCTAGCTCTCTGCCGGTGCAGGGGGCAGGAACAGACGTGTGCATGTAGTTCTACCTTGGCCTGGGAGTGTGTTCCCCCTGCTTTGCCCCCAGGCACAGGGGCAAGGGCCCGGAGAGAGCACCACCCCAAAATGCTTTTCCCCCCGGCTTGGGAGCATTTGCATGGCTGGCGGGAACAGTTAGTGGGAATGCTTGCAAACCGGCCTTTGGGGGCAGCCGGGGATGTCCTCCATGGGCCCGGAAAGAACACCACCCCGATGCGCTTTTCTCCCGGGCTTGGGAGCAGTGTGCGCGAATGGCGGGAACAGCAGGCAGGAGTACTTGCAAACCGGCATTTGGAGGCAGGCGCGGAGGTCTTCCAAGGGCAAGGAGTGAGCACCACCCCAAAATGCTTTTCTCCCGTGCTTGGGAGCATTGTACACGGCTGGTGGGAACAGCGGGTATGAGTGCTTGCATACCGGCCATTGGAGGCAGCCGGGGAGGTCTTCAAAGGGCCCTGAGAGAGCACCACCCCGAAGCGCTTTTCTCCCGTGATTGGGAGCATTGTGTGCGGCTGGCGTGACAGCGGGAGGGAGTTCTTGCAAACCGGCCTTTGGAGGCAGCCGGGGAAGTCTTCCAAGGGCCGGGAGAGAGCACCACCCCAAAGCGCTTCTCTCCCGTGTTTTGGAGCATGTGCGTGGCTGGCCGGAACAGTGAGTGGGAGTGATTGCAAACCGGCCTTTGGGGGCAGCCGGGGAGGTCCTCCATGGGCACGGAGAGAACACCACCCCGAAGCGCATTTCTCCCGGTCTTGGGAGCATTGTGCGCGGCTGGCGGGAACAGCGGGCATGAGTTCTTGCAAACCGGACTTTGGAGGCAGCCGGGCAGGTCTTTCAAGGGCCCGGAGTGAGCACCACCCCAAAATGCTTTTCTCCCGGGCTAGGGATCATTGTACGCGGCTGGCGGGAACAGCGGGCCTGAGTGCTTGCAAACCGGCCTTTTGAGGCAGCCGGGGTGGTCTTCCAAGGGCCCGGAGAGAGCACCACCCCAAAATGCTTTTCTCCCGGGCTTGGGAGCATTGTGCGCAGCTGGCGGGAACAGCGGGAATGAGTACTTGCAAACCCGCCTTTGGAGGTAGACGGGGAGGTCTTCCAGGGCCCGGAGAGAGCACCATCCCGAAGCACTTTTCTCCCGGGATTGGGAGCATTGTGCGTGCCTGGTGGGAACAGCAGGAAGGAGTCCTTGCAAACCGGCCTTTGGAGGCAGCCGGGGAGGTCTTCCAAAGGCCCGGAGAGAGCACCACCCCGAAGCGCTTTTCTCCCGGGCTTGGGTGCATTGTGCGCGTGTGGCGGGAACAGCAGGCAGGAGTGCTTGCAAACCGGCCTTTGGAGGCAGCCGGGGAGGTCTTCCAAGGGCCCGGAGAGAACACCACCTCGAAGCGCTTTTCTCTCGGGTTTTGGAGCATTGTGTGCGGCTGGTGGAACAGCGGGAGGGAATTCTTGCAAACCGGCCTTTGGAGGCAGCCAGAGAAGTCTTCCAAGGGCCCGGAGAGAGCACCACCCCGAAGCGCTTTTCTCCGGGGTTTTGGAACATTGTGTGTGGCTGGCGGGAACAACGAGTGGGAGTGCTTGCAAACCGGCCTTTGGGGGCAGCCGGGGACGTCCTCCATGGTCCAGGAGAGAACACCACCCCGAAGCGCTTTTCTCACGGTCTTGGAAGCATTGTGCGCGGCTGGCGGGAACAGCGGGCATGAGTGCTTGCAAACTGTCCTTTGGAGGCAGCCGGGGAGGTCTTCCAAGGGCCCGGACTGATCACCACCCCAAAATGCTTTTCTCCCGGGCTTGGGAGCATTGTGTGCGGCTGTCGGGAACAGCGGACATGAGTGCTTACAAACCGGCCTTTGGAGGCAGCCCGGGAGGTCTTCCAAGGGCCCGGAGAGAGCACCACCCCAAAATGCTTTTCTCCCGGGATTGGGAGCATTGTGCGTGGCTGGCGGAAGCAGCGGGAATGAGTACTTACAAACCGGCCTTTGGAGGCAGCCGGGGAGGTCTTGAAAGTGCCCGGAGAGAGCACCACCCCGAAGCGCTTTTCTCCCGGGCTTGGGAGCATTGTGCGCGGCTGGCGGGAACAGCAGGCAGGAGTGCTTGCAAACTGGCCTTTCGAGGCAGCCGGGGAGGTCTTCCAAGGGCCCGGAGTGAGCACCACCCCAAAATGCTTTTCTCCCGGGCTTGGGAGCATTGTGCGCGGCTGGTGGGAACAACGGGCATGAGTGCTTGCAAACCAGCCTTTGGAGGCAGCCGGGGACGTCTTCCAAGGGCCCGGAGAGAGCACCACCCCGAAGCACTTTTCTCCCGTGCTTGGGAGCATTGTGCGTGGCTCGCGGGAACAGCAGGAAGGAGTCCTTGCAAACCGGCCTTTGGAGGCAGCTTGGGAGGTCTTCCAAGAGCCTGTAGAGAGCACCACCCCGAAGCGCTTTTCTCCTGGGCTTGGGAGCATTGTCCGCGGGTGGCGGGAACAGCAGTCGGGAGTGCTTGCAAACCGCCCTTTGGAGGCAGCCGGGGAGGTCTTCCAAGGGCCAGGAGAGAGCACCACCCCGAAGCGCTTTTCTCCCGGGCTTGGGAGCATTGTGCGTGGCTGGCGGGAACAGCAGGAAGGAGTCCTTGCAAACCGGCCTTTGGAGGCAGCCGGGGAGGTCTTCCAAGGGCCTGTAGAGAGCACCACCCCGAAGCGCTTTTCTCCCGGGCTTGGGAGCATTGTGCGCGGGTGGCGGGAACAGCAGGCAGGAGTGCTTGCAAACCGGCCTTTGGAGGCAGCCGGGGAGGTCTTCCAGGGCCCGGTGTGAGCACCACCCCAAAAAGCTTTTCTCCCGGGCTTGGGAGCATTGTGCGCGGCTGGTGGGAACAGCGGGTATGAGTGCTTGCAAACTGGCCATTGGAGGCAGACGGGGAGGTCTTCCAAGGGCCCGGAGAGAGCACCACCCCGAAGCGCTTTTCTCCCGTGATTGGGAGCATTGTGCGCGGCTGGCGGGAACAGCGGGCGGCAGTGCTTGCAAACCGGCCTTTGGAGGCAGCCGGGGAGGTCTTCCAAGGGCCAGGACAGAGCACCACCCCGAAGCGCTTTTCTCCCGGGCTTGGAACATTTGCGCGGATGGCGGGAACAGCGAGTGGGAGTGCTTCCAAACCGGCCTTTGGGGGCAGCCGGGGAGGTCTTCCAAGGGCCCGGAGGGAGCACCACCCCAAAATGCTTTTCTCCCGGGCTTGGGAGCATTGTGCGCGGCTGGTGGGAACAGCGGGCGGGAGTGCTTGCAAACCGGCCTTTGGAGGCAGCCGGGGAGGTCTTCCAAGGGCCAGGAGAGAGCACCACCCAGAAGGGCTTTTCTCCCGGGCTTGGAACATTTGCGCAGATGGCGGGAACAGCGCGTGGGAGTGCTTCCAAACTGGCCTTTGGGGGCACCCCGGGAGATCTTCCATGGGCACAGAGAGAACACCACCCCGAAGCGCTTTTCTCAGGGGTTTTGGAGGATTGTGCGTGGCTGGCGGGAACAGCGAGTGGGAGTGCTTGCAAACCGGCCTTTGGGGACAGCCTGGGAGGTCTTCCAAGGGCCCGGAGAGAGCACCACCCCGAAGCACTTTTCTCCCGGTCTTGGGAGCATTGTGCCTGGCTGGCGGGAACAGCGGGCGGGAGTGCTGGCAAACCGGCCTTTGGAGGCAGCCGGGGAGGTCTTCCAACGGCCCGGAGAGAGCACCATTCCGAAGCACTTTTCTCCCGGAATTGGGAGCATTGTGCGCGGCTGTCGGGAACAGCGGACATGAGTGCTTGCAAACAGGCCTTTGTAGGCAGCCGGGGAGGTCTTCCAAGGGCCCGGAGAGAGCACCACCACAAAATGCTTTTCTCCCGGGCTTGGGAGCATTGTGTGCGGCTGGCGGGTCAGCGGGAGGGAGTTCTTGATAACCAGCCTTTGGAGGCAGCCGGGGAGGTCTTCCAAGGGCCGGGAGAGAGCACCACCCCGAAGCGCTTTTCTCCCGGGCTTGGGAGCATTGTGCGCGGCTGGCGGGACCAGCGGGATTGAGTGCTTGCAAACCTGCCTTTGGAGGCAGCCGGGGAGGTCTTCCAAGGGCCGGGAGAGAGCACCACCCCGAAGCGCTTTTCTCCCGGGCTTGGGAGCATTGTGCGCGGCGGGCAGGAACAGCGGGCATGAGTGCTTGCAAACAGGCCTTTGGAGGCAGCCGGGGAGGTCTTCCAAGGGCCCGGAGAGATCACCACCCCGAAGCGCTTTTCTCCCTTGGTTGGGAGCATTGTGTGCGGCTGGAGGGACAGCGGGAGGGAGTTCTTGAAAACCAGCCTTTGGAGGCAGCCGGGGAGGTGTTCCAAGGGCCGGGAGAGAGCACCACACCGAAGCGCTTTTCTCCTGGGCTTGGAGCATTTGCACGGATGGCGGGAACAGCGAGTGGGAGTGCTTGCAAACCGGCCTTTGGGGGAAGCCCGGGAGGTCTTTCTTGGGCCCAGAGAGAACACCACCACGAAACGCTTTTCTCCCGGGCTAGGGAGCATTGTGCGCGTGTGGCGGGAGAAGCAGGCAGAAGTGCTTGCAAACCGGCCTTGGAGGCAGCCAGGGAGGTCTTCCAAGGGCCCGGAGTGAGCACCACCCAAAAATGCTTTTCTCCCGGGCTAGGGAGCATTGTGCGCGGCTGGTGGGAACAGCGGGCATGAGGGCTTGCAAACCGGCCATTGGAGGCAGCCGGGGAGGTCTTCCAGCGAGAGAGGGCCGGTTGTGCTCAGAGGACCCACAGGCCAGGGGCAGGACCCAGCAGGGCCCCTGCCCCTGGCCAGCCATGCCCAGATCTTCCTCGCCTCCGGGGGTACTGCCCCACCAAGGGGCAGGCTGCGGGGACTGGGTCCAGACATGGCCGAGCGCCTCCCCTGGCTCATCCCCGCTGGTGCCTTTCCCCTGGGCCTAGGCCTCGGTTGAGACCTCCTTGGAGAGAGGTTGCTGGCAGGGGCTGTCTCCACACTGCAAGGTGCTGGAGCTCAGAGGGCCTCGTCAGAGGGAAGGGACCAGCAAGGGGCTGGATGCCCAAGACCTCTTTGGCCCAGCAGCCTCAGGGCAGCAGGGAGAGCAAGAGGCCCAACTTGCCCCTAGGTCGGCTCTGCCCCTTCCCACACAGGCGGCCAGCCCAGCAGCTGCCTGACAGACTCTGGCTCCCCCGAGCTCTCTGCCTGTGCAGGGGGCAGGAACAGACGTGTGCATGTGGTTCTGCCTTGGTCTGGGAGTGTGGACCCCCTGCCTGGCCCCCAGGCTCAGGGGCAAGGGCCCGGAGAGAGCACCAGCCCGAAGCGCTTTTCTCCCGGGCTTGGGAGCATTGTGCGGGCCTGGCGGGAACAGCGGGCTGGAGTGCTTGTAAACCGGC
Organism: Dama dama; assembly: GCF_033118175.1. Taxonomy (NCBI): domain Eukaryota; kingdom Metazoa; phylum Chordata; class Mammalia; order Artiodactyla; family Cervidae; genus Dama; species Dama dama. The sequence continues at coordinate 1,684,617 of NW_026870967.1, read as the reverse complement.
CTTTGGAGGCAGACGGGGAGGTCTTTCAGCGGGAGAGTGCCGGTTGTGCTCAGAGGCCCCACAGGCCAGGGGTAGGACCCAGCATTGTCGCTGCCCCTGGCAGCTTGCCCAGACCTTCCTGGCCTCCGGGGGTACTGCCCCACCAAGGGGCAGGCTGCGGGGACTGGGTCCAGACATGGCTGGGCGCCTCCCCAGGCTCATCCCCGCTGGTGCCTTTCCCCTGGGCCTAGGCCTCGGTTGAGGCCTCCTTGGAGAGGAGGTTGCTGGCAGGGGCTGTCTCCACACTGCAAGGTGCTGGAGCTCAGAGGGCCTCGTCAGCGGGAAGGGACCAGCAAGGGGCTGGATGCCCAAGACCTCTTTGGCCCCGCAGCCTCCGGGCAGCAGGGAGAGCAAGAGGCCCAACTTGCCCCTAGGTCGGCTCTGCCCCTTCCCACACAGGCGGCCAGCCCAGCAGCTGCCTGACAGACTCTGGCTCCCCCGAGCTCTCTGCCGGTGTAGGGGGCAGGAACAGACGTGTGCATGTGGTTCTGCCTTGGTCTGGGAGTGTGGACCCACTACCTGGCCCCCAGGCTCAGGGGCAAGGGCCCGGAGAGAGCACCACCCCGAAGCGCTTTTCTCCCGGGCTTGGGAGCATTGTGCACGCCTGCTGGGAACAGTGGGCGGGAGCGCTTGCAAACCGGCCTTTGGAGGCTGCCGGGGAGGTCGTCCAGTGGGAGAGCGCCGGTTGTGCTCAGAGGCCCCACAGGCCAGGGGCAGGACCCAGCAGGGCCCCTGCCCCTGGCCAGCCTTGCCCAGACCTTCCTGGCCTCCGGGGGTACTGCCCCATCAAGGGGCAGGCTGCGGGGACTGTGTCCAGACATGCTCGGGCGCCTCCCCTGGCTCATCCCCGCTGGTGCCTTTGCCCTGGGCCTAGGCCTCGGTTGAGGCCTTTTTGGAGAGGAGGTTGCTGGCAGGGGCTGTCTCCACACTGCCAGGTGCTGGAGCTCAGAGGGCCTCGTCAGAGGGAAGGGACCAGCAAGGAGCTGGATGCCCAAGACCTCTTTGGCCCAGCAGCCTCAGGGCAGCAGGGAGAGCAAGAGGCCCAACTTGCCCCTAGGTCGGATCTGCCCCTTCCCACACAGGCGGCCAGCCCAGCAGCTGCCTGACAGACTCTGGCTCCCCCGAGCTCTCTTCCGGTGCTCGGGGCAGGAACAGACGTGTACATGTGGTTCTGCCTTGGCCTGGGATTGTGTTCCCCCTGCCTGTCCCCCAGGCTCAGGGGCAAGGGCCCGGAGAGAGCACCACCCCGAAGCGCTTTTCTCCCGGGCTTGGGAGCATTGTGCGCGCCTGGTGGGAACAGTGGGCGGGAGTGTTGGCAAACCGGCCTTTGGAGGCAGCAGGGGAGGTCTTCCAGCGGGAGAGGGCCGGATGTGCTCAGAGGCCCCACAGGCCAGGGGCAGGACCCAGCAGGTCCCCTGCCCCTGGCCAGCCTTTCCCAGTCCTACCTGGCCTCCGGGGGTACTGCCCCACCAAGGGGCAGGCTGCGGGGACTGGGTCCACACATGCCCGGGCGCCTCCCCAGGCTCATCCCCGCTGGTGCCTTTCCCCTGGGCCTAGGCCTCGGTTGAGGCCTCCTTGGAGAGGAGGTTGCTGGCAGGGGCTGTCTCCACACTGCAAGGTGCTGGAGCTCAGAGGGCCTCGTCAGAGGGAAGGGACCAGCAAAGGGCTGGATGCCCAAGACCTCTTTGACCCAGCAGCCTCAGGGCAGCAGGGAGAGCAAGAGGCCCAAATTGCCCCTAGGTCGGCTCTGCCCCGGCCCACACAGGCAGCCAGCCCAGGAGCAGCCTGGCAGTCTCTGGCTCCCCCGAGCTCTCTGCGGGTGTAGGGGGCAGGAACAGACGTGTGCATGTCGTTCTGCCTTGGCCTGGGAGTGTGTTCCCCCTGCCTGGCCCCCAGGCTCAGGGGCAAGGGCCCGGAGAGAGCACCAGCCCGAAGCGCTTTTCTCCCGGGCTTGGGAGCATTGTGCGTGCCTGGCGGGAACAGCGGGTGGGAGTGCTTGCAAACCGTCCTTTGGAGGCAGCCGGGGAGGTCTTCCAGCGGGAGAGTGCCGGTTGTGCTCAGACGCCCCACAGGCCAGGGGCAGGACCCAGCAGTGTCCCTGCCCCTGGCAGCCTTGCCCAGACCTTCCTGGCCTCCGGGGGTACTGCCCCACCAAGGGGCAGGTTGGGGGGACTGGGTCCAGACATGGCCGGGCGCCTCCCCAGGCTCATCCCCGCTGGTGCCTTTCCCCTAGGCCTAGGCCTCGGTTGAGGCCTCCTTGGAGAGGAGGTTGCTGGCAGGGGCTGTCTCCACACTGCAAGGTGCTGGAGCTCAGAGGGCCTCATCAGAGGGAAGGGACCAGCAAGGGGCTGGATGCCCAAGACCTCTTTGGCCCAGCAGCCTCAGGGCAGCAGGGAGAGCAAGAGGCCCAACTTGCCCCTAGGTCGGCTCTGCCCCTTCCCACACAGGCCGCCAGCCCAGCAGCTGCCTGGCAGACTCTGGCTCCCCCGAGCTCTCTGCCGGTGCAGGGGGCAGGAACAGACGTGTGCATGTGGTTCTGCCTTGGCCTGGGAGTGTGTTCCCCCTGCATTGCCCCCAGGCTCAGGGGCAAGGGACCGGAGAGAGCACCACCCCGAAGCGCTTTTTTCCCGGGCTTGGGAGCATTGTGCATGCCTGGTGGGAACAGTGGGCGGGAGTGCTTGCAAACCAGCCTTTGGAGGCAGCCGGGGAGGACTTCCAGTGGGAGAGGTCCGGTCGTGCTCAGAGGCCCCACAGGCCAGGGGCAGGACCCAGCAGGGCCCCTGCCCCTGGCCTGCCTTGCCCAGACCTTCCTGGCCTCCGGGGGTACCGCCCCACCAAGGGGCAGGCTGCGGGGACTGGGTCCAGACATGCCCGGGCGCCTCCCCAGGCTCATCCCCGCTGGTGCTTTTCCCCTGGGCCTAGGCCTCGGTTGAGGCCTCCTTGGAGAGGAGGTTGCTGGCAGGGGCTGTCTCCACACTGCGAGATGCTGGAGCTCAGAGGGCCTCGTCAGAGGGAAGGGACCAGCAAGGGGCTGGATGCCCAAGACGTCTTTGGCCCAGCAGCCTCAGGGCAGCAGGGAGAGCAAGAGGCCCAACTTGCCCCTAGGTCGGCTCTGCCCCTTCCCACATAGGCGGCCAGCCCAGCAGCTGCCTGGCAGACTCTGGCTCCCCCGAGCTCTCTGCCTGTGCAGGGGGCAGGAACAAACGTGTGCATGTGGTTCTGACTTGGCCTGGGAGTGTGGACCCCCTGCCTGGCCCCCAGGCACAGGGGCAAGGGCCCGGAGAGAGCACCACCCCAAAATGCTTTTCCCCCCGGCTTGGGAGCATTTGCATGGCTGGCGGGAACAGCTAGTGGGAATGCTTGCAAACCGGCCTTTGGGGGCAGCCGGGGAGGTCCTCCATGGGCCCGGAGAGAACACCACCCCGATGCGCTTTTCTCCCGGGCTTGGGAGCAGTGTGCGCGGGTGGCGGGAACAGCAGGCAGGAGTGCTTGCAAACCGGCCTTTGGAGGCAGGCGCGGAGGTTTTCCAAGGGCAAGGAGTGCACACCACCCCAAAATACTTTTCTCCCGTGCTTGGGAGCATTGTACACAGCTCGTGGGAACAGCGGGCATGAGTGCTTGCATACCGGCCATTGGAGGCAGCCGGGGAGGTCTTCAAAGGGCCCTGAGAGAGCACCACCCCGAAGCGCTTTTCTCCCGTGATTGGGAGCATTGTGTGTGGCTGGCGGGACAGCGGGAGGGAGTTCTTGCAAACCGGCCTTTGGAGGCAGCCGGGGAAGTCTTCCAAGGGCCGGGAGAGAGCACCACCCCAAAGCGCTTCTCTCCCGTGTTTTGGAGCATGTGCGTGGCTGGCCGGAACAGTGAGTGGGAGTGATTGCAAACCGGCCTTTGGGGGCAGCCGGGGTGGTCTTCCAAGGGCCCGGAGAGAGCACCACCCCAAAATGCTTTTCTCCCGGGCTTGGGAGCATTGTGCGCAGCTGGCGGGAACAGCGGGAATGAGTACTTGCAAACCCGCCTTTGGAGGTAGCCGGGGAGGTCTTCCAAGGGCCGGGAGAGAGCACCACCCCGAAGCGCTTTTCTCCTGGGCTTGGAGCATTTGCACGGATGGCGGGAACAGCGAGTGGGAGTGCTTGCAAACCGGCCTTTGGGGGCAGCCCGGGAGGTCTTTCTTGGGCCCAGAGAGAACACCACCCCGAAACGCTTTTCTCCCGAGCTTGGGAGCATTGTGCGCGGGTGGCGGGAAGAGCAGGCAGAAGTGCTTGCAAACCGGCCTTGGAGGCAGCCGGGGAGGTCTTCCAAGGGCCGGGAGAGAGCACCACCCCGAAGCGCTTTTCTCCCGGGCTTGGGAGCATTGTGCGCGGCGGGCGGGAACAGCGGGCATGAGTGCTTGCAAACCGGCCTTTGGAGGCAGCCGGGGAGGTCTTCCAAGGGCCCGGAGAGATCACCACCCCTAAGCGCTTTTCTCCCGTGATTGGGAGCATTGTGTGCGGCTGGCGGGACAGCGGAAGGGAGTTCTTGAAAACCAGCCTTTGGAGGCAGCCGTGGAGGTCTTCCTAGGGCCGGGAGAGAGCACCACCCCGAAGCGCTTTTCTCCTGGGCTTGGAGCATTTGCACGGATGGCGGGAACAGCGAGTGGGAGTGCTTGCAAACCGGCCTTTGGGGGCGGCCCGGGAGGTCTTTCTTGAGCCCAGAGAGAACACCACCCCGAAACGCTTTTCTCCCGGGCTTGGGAGCATTGTGCGCGTGTGGCGGGAGAAGCAGGCAGAAGTGCTTGCAACCCGGCCTTGGAGGCAGCCAGGGAGGTCTTCCAAGGGCCCGGAGTGAACACCACCCAAAAATGCTTTTCTCCCGGGCTAGGGAGCATTGTGCGCGGCTGGTGGGAACAGCGGGCATGAGGGCTTGCAAACCGGCCTTTGGAGGCAGCCGGGGAGGTCTTCCAGCGAGAGAGGGCCGGTTGTGCTCAGAGGCCCCACAGGCCAGGGGCAGGACCCAGCAGGGCCCCTGCCCCTGGCCAGCCTTGCCCAGATCTTCCTCGCCTCCGGGGGTACAGCCCCACCAAGGGGCAGGCTGCGGGGACTGGGTCCAGACATGCCCGGGCGCCTCCCCTGGCTCATCCCCGCTGGTGCCTTTCCCCTGGGCCTAGGCCTCGGTTGAGGCCTCCTTGGAGAGGTGGTTGCTGGCAGGGGCTGTCTCCACACTGCAAGGTGCTGGAGCTCAGAGGGCCTCATCAGAGGGAAGGGACCAGCAAGGGGCTGGATGCCCAAGACCTCTTTGGCCCAGCAGCCTCAGGGCAGCAGGGAGAGCAAGATGCCCAGCTTGCCCCTAGGTCGGCTCTGCCCCTTCCCACACAGGCAGCCAAGCCAGCAGCTGCCTGACAGACTCTGGCTCCCACGAGCTCTCTGCCGGTGCAGGGGGCAGGAACAGACGTGTGCATGTGGTTCTGCTTTGGCCTGGGAGTGTGTTCCCCCTGCATTTCCCCCAGGCTCAGGGGCAAGGGCCCGGTGAGAGCACCAGCCCAAAGCGCTTTTCTCCCGGGCTTGGGAGCATTGTGCGAGCCTGGTGGGAACAGTGGGCAGGAGTGTTGGCAAACCGGCCTTTGGAGGCAGCCGGGGAGGTCTTCCAGCGGGAGAGGGCCGGATGTGCTCAGAGTCCCCACAGGCCAGGGGCAGGACCCAGCAGGGCCCCTGCCCCTGACCAGCCTTGCCCAGACCTTCCTGGCCTCCGGGGGTACTGCCCCACCAAGGGGCAGGCTGCGGGAACTGGTTCCAGACATGCCCGGGCGCCTCCCCAGGCTCATCCCCGCTGGTGCCTTTCCCCTGGGCCTAGGCCTCGGTTGAGGCCTCCTTGGAGAGGAGGTTGCTGGCAGGGGCTGTCTCCACACTGCAAGGTGCTGGAGCTCAGAGGGCCTCGTCAGAGGGAAGGGACCAGCAAGGAGCTGGATGCCCAAGACCTCTTTGGCCCAGCAGCCTCAGGGCAGCAGGGAGAGCAAGAGGGCCAACTTGCCCCTAGGTCGGCTCTGCCCCTTCCCACACAGGCGGCCAGCCCAGCAGCTGCCTGACAGACTCTGGCTCCCCTGAGCTCTCTGCTGGTGCAGGGGGCAGGAACAGACGTGTGCATGTGGTTCTGCCTTGGCCTGGGAGTGTGTTCCCCCTGCATTGCCCCCAGGCTCAGGGGCAAGGGCCCGGTGAGAGCACCACCCCGAAGTGCTTTTCTCCTGGGCTTGGGAGCATTGTGCGCGCCTGCTGGGAACAGTGGGCGGGAGCGCTTGCAAACCGGCCTTTGGAGGCAGCCGGGGAGGTCTTCCAGTGGGAGAGGGCCGGTTGTGCTCAGAGGCCCCACAGGCCAGGAGCAGGACCCAGCAGGGCCCCTGCCCCTGGCCAGCCTTGCCCAGACCTTCCTGGCCTCCGGGGGTACTGCCCCACCAAGGGGCAGGCTGCGGGGACTGGGTCCAGACATGCTCGGGCGCCTCCCCTGGCTCATCCCCGCTGGTGCCTTTGCCCTGGGCCTAGGCCTCGGTTGAGGCCTCCTTGGAGAGGAGGTTGCTGGCAGGGGCTGTCTCCACACTGCAAGGTGCTGGAGCTCAGAGGGCCTCGTCAGCGGGAAGGGACCAGCAAGGGGCTGGATGCCCATGACCTCTTTGGCCCAGCAGCCGCAGGGCAGCAGGGAGAGCAAGAGGCCCAACTTGCCCCTAGGTCGGCTCTGCACCTTCCCACACAGGCGGCCAGCCCAGCAGCTGCCTGACAGACTCTGGCTCCCCCGAGCTCTCTGCCGGTGCAGGGGTCAGGAACAGACGTGTGCATGTGGTTCTGCCTTGGTCTGGGAGTGTGGACCCACTGCCTGGCCCCCAGGCTCAGGGGCAAGGGCCCGGAGAGAGCAACACCCCGAAGTGCTTTTCTCCCGGGCTTGGGAGCATTGTGCGTGCCTGGCGGGAACAGCGGGCGGGAGTGTTGCAAACCGGCCTTTGGAGGCAGCCGGGGAGGTCTTCCAGCGGGAGAGGGCCGGATGTGCTCAGAGTCCCCACAGGCCAGGGGCAGGACCCAGCAGGGCCCCTGCCCCTGGCCAGCCTTGCCCAGACCTTCCTGGCCTCCGGGGGTACTGCCCCACCAAGGGGCAGGCTGCGGGAACTGGTTCCAGACATGCCCGGGCGCCTCCCCAGGCTCATCCCCGCTGGTGCCTTTCCCCTGGGCCTAGGCCTCGGTTGAGGCCTCCTTGGAGAGGAGGTTGCTGGCAGGGGCTGTCTCCACACTGCCAGGTGCTGGAGCTCAGAGGGCCTCGTCAGAGGGAACGGACCAGCAAGGAGCTGGATGCCCAAGACCTCTTTGGCCCAGCAGCCTCAGGGCAGCAGGGAGAGCAAGAGGGCCAACTTGCCCCTAGGTCGGCTCTGCCCCTTCCCACACAGGCGGCCAGCCCAGCAGCTGCCTGACAGACTCTGGCTCCCCTGAGCTCTCTGCCGGTGCAGGGGGCAGGAACAGACGTGTGCATGTGGTTCTGCCTTGGCCTGGGAGTGTGTTCCCCCTGCATTGCCCCCAGGCTCAGGGGCAAGGGCCCGGTGAGAGCACCACCCCGAAGTGCTTTTCTCCCGGGCTTGGGAGCATTGTGCGCGCCTGCTGGGAACAGTGGGCGGGAGCGCTTGCAAACCGGCCTTTGGAGGCAGCCGGGGAGGTCTTCCAGTGGGAGAGGGCCGGTTGTGCTCAGAGGCCCCACAGGCCAGGAGCAGGACCCAGCAGGGCCCCTGCCCCTGGCCAGCCTTGCCCAGACCTTCCTGGCCTCCGGGGGTACTGCCCCACCAAGGGGCAGGCTGCGGGGACTGGGTCCAGACATGCTCGGGCACCTCCCCTGGCTCATCCCCGCTGGTGCCTTTGCCCTGGGCCTAGGCCTCGGTTGAGGCCTCCTTGGAGAGGAGGTTGCTGGCAGGGGCTGTCTCCACACTGCAAGGTGCTGGAGCTCAGAGGGCCTCGTCAGAGGGAAGGGACCAGTAAGGGGCTGGATGCCCAAGACCTCTTTGGCCCAGCAGCCTCAGGGCAGCAGGGAGAGCAAGAGGCCCAACTTGCCCCTAGGGCGGCTCTGCCCCTTCCCAAACAGGCGGCCAACCCAGCAGCTGCCTGACAGACTCTGGCTCCCCCAAGCTCTCTGCCGGTGCAGGGGGCAGGAACAGACGTGTGCATGTGATTCTGCCTTGGCCTGGGAATGTGGACCCCTGCCTGGCCCCCAGGCTCAGGGGCAAGGGCCCGGAGAGAGCACCACCCCGAAGCGCTTTTCTCCCGGGCTTGGGAGCATTGTGTGTGCCTGGCGGGAACAGCGGGCGCGAGTGTTGGCAAACCGGCCTTTGGAGGCAACCGGGGAGGTCTTCCAGTGGGAGAGGGCCAGTTGTGCTCAGAGGCCCCACAAGCCAGGGGCAGGACCCAGCAGGGCCCCTGCCCCTGGCCAGCCTTGCCCAGACCTTCCTGGCCTCCGGGGGTACTGCCCCACCAAGGGGCAGGCTGCCGGGACTGGGTTCAGACATTCCCCGGCGCCTCCCCAGGTTCATCCCCGCTGGTGCCTTTCCCTGGGACTAGGCCTCGGTTGAGGCCTCCTTGGAGAGGAGGTTGCTGGCAGGGGCTGTCTGCACACTGCAAGGTGCTGGAGCTCAGAGGGCCTCGTCAGATGGAAGGGACCAGCAAGGGGCTGGATGACCAAGACCTCTTTGGCCCAGCAGCCTCAGGGCAGCAGGGAGAGCAAGAGGCCCAACTTGCCCCTAGGTCAGCTCTGCCCCTTCCCACACAGGCGGCCAGCCCAGTAGCTGCCTGACAGACTCTGGCTCCCGCGAGCTCTCTGCCGGTGCAGGGGGCAGGAACAGACGTGTGCATGTGGTTCTGCCTTGGGCTGGGAGTGTGGATCACCTGCCTGGCCCCCAGGCTCAGGGGCAAGGGCCCGGAGAGAGCACCACCCCGAAGCGCTTTTCTCCAGGGCTTGGGAGCATTGTGCGCGCCTGGTGGGAACAGTGGGCGGGAGTGCTTGCAAACCGGCCTTTGGAGGCAGCCGGGGAGGTCTTCCAGTGGGAGAGGGCCGGTTGTGCTCAGAGGCCCCACAGGCCATGGGCAGGACCCAGCAGGGCCCCTGCCCCTGGCCAGCCTTTCCCAGACCTTCCTGCCTCCGGGGGTACAGCCCCACCAAGGGGCAGGCTGCGGGGACTGGGTCCAGACATGCCCGAGCGCCTCCCCTGGCTCATCCCCGCTGGTGCCTTTCCCCTGGGCCTAGGCCTCGGTTGAGGCCTCGTTGCAGAGGAGGTTGCTGGCAGGGGCTCTCTCCACACTGCAAGGTGCTGGAGCTCAGAGGGCATCGTCAGAGGGAAGGGACCAGCAAGGGGCTGGATGCCCAAGACCTCTTTGGCCCAGCAGCCTCAGGGCAGCAGGGAGAGCAAGAGGCCCAACTTGCCCCTAGGTCGGCTCTGCCCCTTCCCACACAGGCGGCCAGCCCAGCAGCTGCCTGACAGACTCTGGCTCCCCTGAGCTCTCTGCCGGTGCTAGGGGCAGGAACAGACGTGTGCATGTGGTTCTGCCTTGCCCTGGGAGTGTGGAACCCCTGCATTGCCCCCAGGCTCAGGGGCAAGAGGCCGGTGGGAGCACCACCCCGAAGCGCTTTTCTCTCAGGCTTGGGAGCATTGTGCGCGCCTGGTGGGAACAGTGGGCAGGAGTGTTGGCAAACCGGCCTTTGGAGGCAGCCGGGGAGGTCTTCGGGCGGGAGAGGGCCGGATGTGCTCAGAGGCCCCACAGGCCAGGGGCAGGACCCAGCAGGTCCCCTGCCCCTGGCCAGCCTTTCCCAGTCCTTCCTGGCCTCCGGGGGTACTGCCCCACCAAGGGGCAGGCTGCGGGGACTGGGTCCAGACATGCCCGGGCGCCTCCCCAGGCTCATCCCCGCTGGTGCCTTTCCCCTGGGCCTAGGCCTCGGTTTAGGCCTCCTTGGAGAGGAGGTGGCTGGCAGGGGCTGTCTCCACACTGCAAGGTGCTGGAGCTCAGAGGGCCTCGTCAGAGGGAAGGGACCAGCAAGGGGCTGGATGCCCAAGACCTCTTTGGCCCAGCAGCCTCAGGGCAGCAGGGAGAGCAAGAGGCCCAACTTGCCCCTAGGTCGGCTCTGCCCCTTCCCACACAGGCGGCCAGCCCAGCAGCTGCCTGACAGACTCTGGCTCCCCCGAGCTCTCTGCCGGTGCAGGGGGCAGATCAGACGTGTGCATGTGGTTCTGCCTTGGCCTGGGAGTGTGGACACCCTGTCTTGCCCTCAGGCTCAGGGGCAAGGGCCCGGAGAGAGCACCACCCCGAAGCGCTTTTCTCCCGGGCTTGGGAGCATTTTGCGTGCTTGGTGGGAACAGTGGGCGGGAGTGCTTGCAAACCGGCCTTTGGAGGCAGCCGGGGAGGTCTTCCAGTGGGAGAGGGCCGGTTGTGCTCAGAGGCCCCACAGGCCAGGGGCAGGACCCAGCAGGGCCCCAGCCCCTGGCCAGCCTTGCCCAGACCTTCCTGCCTCCGGGGTTACAGCCCCACCAAGGGGCAGGCTGCGGGGACTGGGTCCAGACATGCCCGGGCGCCTCCCCAGTCTCATCCCCGCTGGTGCCTTACCCCTGGGCCTAGGCCTCGGTTGAGGCCTCCTTGGAGAGGAGGTGGCTGGCAGGGGCTGTCTCCACACTGCAAGGTGCTGGAGCTCAGAGGGCCTCGTCAGAGGGAAGGGACCAGCAAGGGGCTGGATGCCCAAGACCTCTTTGGCCCAGCAGCCTCAGGGCAGCAGGGAGAGCAAGAGGCCCAACTTGCCCCTAGGTCGGCTCTGCCCCTTCCCACACAGGCGGCCAGCCCAGCAGCTGCCTGACAGACTCTGGCTCCCCTGAGCTCTCTGCCGGTGCAGGGGGCAGGAACAGACGTGTGCATGTGGTTCTGCCTTGGCCTGGGAGTGTGTTCCCCCTGCATTGCCCCCAGGCTCAGGGGCAAGGGCCCGGTGAGAGCACCACCCCGAAGCGCTTTTCTCCCGGGCTTGGGAGCATTGTGCGGGCCTGGCGGGAACAGCGGGCTGGAGTGCTTGCAAACCGGCCTTTGGAGGCAGACGGGGAGGTCTTCCAGCGGGAGAGTGCCGGTTGTGCTCAGAGGCCCCACAGGCCAGGGGCAGGACCCAGCAGTGTTCCTGCCCCTGGCAGCCTTGCCCAGACCTTTCTGGCCTCCGGGGGTACAGCCCCACCAAGGGGCAGGCTACGGGGATTGGGTCCAGACATGGCCGGGCCCCTCCCCAGGCTCATCCCCACTGGTGCCTTTCCCCTGGGCCTAGGCCTCGGTTGAGGCCTCCTTGGAGAGGAGGTTGCTGGCAGGGGCTGTCTCCACACTGCAAGGTGCTGGAGCTCAGAGGGCCTCGTCAGCGGGAAGGGACCAGCAAGGGGCTGGATGCCCAAGACCTCTTTGGCCCAGCAGCCGCAGGGCAGCAGGGAGAGCAAGAGGCCCAACTTGCCCCTAGGTCGTCTCTGACCCTTCCCACACAGGCGGCCAGCCCAGCAGCTGCCTGACAGACTCTGGCTCCCCTGAGCTCTCTGCCGGTGCAGGGGTCAGGAACAGACGTGTGCATGTGGTTCTGCCTTGGTCTGGGAGTGTGGACCCACTGCCTGGCCCCCAGGCTCAGGGGCAAGGGCCCGGAGACAGCAACACCCCGAAGTGCTTTTCTCCCGGGCTTGGGAGCATTGTGCGTGCCTGGCGGGAACAGCGGGCGGGAGTGTTGCAAACCGGCCTTTGGAGGCAGCCGGGGAGGTCTTCCAGTGGGAGAGGGCCGGTTGTGCTCAGAGACCCCAGAGGCCAGGGGCAGGACTCAGCAGGGCGCCTGCCCCTGGCCAGCCTTGCCCAGACCTTCCTGGCCTCCGGGGGTACTGCCCCACCAAGGGGCAGGCTGCGGGGACTGGGTCCAGACATGTCCGTGCGCCTCCCCAGGATCATCCCCGCTGGTGCCTTTCCCCTGGGCCTAGGCCTCTGTTGAGGCCTCTTGGAGAGGTGGTTGCTGGCAGGGGCTGTCTCCACACTGCAAGGTGCTGGAGCTCAGAGGGCCTCGTCAGCGGGAAGGGACCAGCAAGGGGCTGGATGCCCAAGACCTCTTTGGCCCAGCAACCTCAGGGCAGCAGGGAGAGCAAGAGGCCCAACTTGCCCCTAGGTCGGCTCTGCCCCTTCCCACACAGGCAGACAGCCCAGCAGCTGCCTGGCAGACTCTGGCTCCCCCGAGCTCTCTGCCGGTGCAGGGGGCAGCAACAGACGTGTGCATGTGCTTCTGACTTGGCCTGGGAGTGTGGAACCCCTGCCTTGCCCCCAGGCTCAGGGGCAAGGGCCCGGTGAGAGCACCACCCCGAAGCGCTTTTCTCCCGGGCTTGGGAGCATTGTGCGAGCCTGGTGGGAACAGTGGGCAGGAGTGTTGGCAAACCGGCCTTTGGAGGCAGCCGAGGAGGTCTTCCAGCGGGAGAGGGCCGGATGTGCTCAGAGTCCCCACAGGCCAGGGGCAGGACCCAGCAGGGCCCCTGCCCCTGGCCAGCCTTTCCCAGACCTTCCTGGCCTCCGGGGGTCCTGCCCCACCAAGGGGCAGGCTGCGGGAACTGGTTCCAGACATGCCCGGGCGCCTCCCCAGGCTTATCCCCGCTGGTGCCTTTCCCCTGGGCCTAGGCCTCGGTTGAGGCCTCCTTGGAGAGGAGGTTGCTGGCAGGGGCTGTCTCCACACTGCCAGGTGCTGGAGCTCAGAGGGCCTCGTCAGAGGGAAGGGACCAGCAAGGAGCTGGATGCCCAAGACCTCTTTGGTCCAGCAGCCTCAGGGCAGCAGGGAGAGCAAGAGGCCCAACTTGCCCCTAGGTCGGATCTGCCCCTTCCCACACAGGCGGCCGCCCAGCAGCTACCTGACAGACTCTGGCTCCCCCGAGCTCTCTTCCGGTGCTCGGGGCAGGAACAGACGTGTACATGTGGTTCTGCCTTGGCCTGGGATTGTGTTCCCCCTGCCTGTCCCCCAGGCTCAGGGGCAAGGGCCCGGAGAGAGCACCACCCCGAAGCGCTTTTCTCCCGGGCTTGGGAGCATTGTGCGTGCCTGGCGTGAACAGAGGGCGGGAGTGTTTGCAAACCGGCCTTTGGAGGCGCCCGGGGAGGTCTTCCAGTGGGAGAGGGCCGGTTGTGCTCAGAGGCCCCACAGGCCAGGGGCAGGACCCAGCAGGGCCCCTGCCCCTGGCCAGCCTTGCCAAGATCTTCCTGGCCTCTGGCGGTACTGCCCCACCAAGGGGCAGACTGCGGGGACTGGGTCCAGACATGCCCGGGCGCCTCCCGAGGCTCATCCCCGCTGGTGCCTTTCCCCTGGGCCTAGGCCTCGGTTGAGGGCTCCTTGGAGAGGAGGTTGCTGGCAGGGGCTGTCTCCACACTGCAAGGTGCTGGAGCTCAGAGGGCCTCTTCAGAGGGAAGGGACCAGCAAGGGGCTGGATGCCCAAGACCTCTTTGGCCCAGCAGCCTCAGGGCAGCAGGGAGAGCAAGAGGCCCAACTTGCCCCTCGGTCGGCTCTGCCCCTTCCCACACAGGCGGCCAGCCCAGCAGCTGCCTGACAGACTCTGGCTCCCCTGAGCTCTCTGCCGGTGCAGGGGGCGGAACAGACGTGTGCATGTGGTTCTGCCTTGGCTTGGTAGTGTGGAACCCAGCATTGCCCCCAGGCTCAGGGGCAAGGGCCCGGTGGGAGCAACACGCCGAAGCGCTTTTCTCCCGGGCTTGGGAGCATTGTGCGCGCCTGGTGGGAACAGTGGGCGGGAGTGTTGGCAAAGCGGCCTTTGGAGGCAGCAGGGGAGGTCTTCCAGCGGGAGAGGGCCGGATGTGCTCAGAGGCCCCACAGGCCAGGGGCAGGACCCAGCAGGTCCCCTGCCCCTGGCCAGCCTTTCCCAGTCCTACGTGGCCTCTGGGGGTACTGCCCCACCAAGGGGCAGGCAGCGGGGACTGGGTCCAGACATGCCCGGGCGCCTCCCCAGGCTCATCCCCGCTGGTGCCTTTCCCCTGGGCCTAGGCCTCGGTTTAGGCCTCCTTGGAGAGGAGGTTGCTGGCAGGGGCTGTCTCCACACTGCAAGGTGCTGGAGCTCAGAGGGCCTCGTCAGAGGGAAGGGACCAGCAAAGGGCTGGATGCCCAAGACCTCTTTGACCCAGCAGCCTCAGGGCAGCAGGGAGAGCAAGAGGCCCAAATTGCCCCTAGGTCGGCTCTGCCCCGGCCCACACAGGCAGCCAGCCCAGCAGCAGCCTGGCAGTCTCTGGCTCCCCCGAGCTCTCTGCCGGTGTAGGGGGCAGGAACAGACGTGTGCATGTCGTTCTGCCTTGGCCTGGGAGTGTGTTCCCCCTGCCTGGCCCCCAGGCTCAGGGGCAAGGGCCCGGAGAGAGCACCAGCCCGAAGCGCTTTTCTCCCGGGCTTGGGAGCATTGTGCGTGCCTGGCGGGAACAGCGGGTGGGAGTGCTTGCAAACCGTCCTTTGGAGGCAGCCGGGGAGGTCTTCCAGCGGGAGAGTGCCGGTTGTCCTCAGACGCCCCACAGGCCAGGGGCAGGACCCAGCAGTGTCCCTGCCCCTGGCAGCCTTGCCCAGACCTTCCTGGCCTCCGGGGGTACTGCCCCACCAAGGGGCAGGTTGGGGGGACTGGGTCCAGACATGGCCGGGCGCCTCCCCAGGCTCATCCCCGCTGGTGCCTTTCCCCTAGGCCTAGGCCTCGGTTGAGGCCTCCTTGGAGAGGAGGTTGCTGGCAGGGGCTGTCTCCACACTGCAAGGTGCTGGAGCTCAGAGGGCCTCATCAGAGGGAAGGGACCAGCAAGGGGCTGGATGCCCAAGAACTCTTTGGCCCAGCAGCCTCAGGGCAGCAGGGAGAGCAAGAGGCCCAACTTGCCCCTAGGTCGGCTCTGCCCCTTCCCACACAGGCAGCCAGCCCAGCAGCTGCCTGGCAGACTCTGGCTCCCCCGAGCTCTCTGCCGGTGCAGGGGGCAGGAACAGACGTGTGCATGTGGTTCTGCCTTGGTCTGGGAGTGTGTTCCCCCTGCATTGCCCCCAGGCTCAGGGGCAAGGGACCGGAGAGAGCACCACCACGAAGCGCTTTTTTCCCGGGCTTGGGAGCATTGTGCGTGCCTGGTGGGAACATTGGGCGGGAGTGCTTGCAAACCAGCCTTTGGAGGCAGCCGGGGAGGACTTCCAGTGGGAGAGGTCCGGTCGTGCTCAGAGGCCCCACAGGCCAGGGGCAGGACCCAGCAGGGCCCCTGCCCCTGGCCTGCCTTGCCCAGACCTTCCTGGCCTCCGGGGGTACCGCCCCACCAAGGGGCAGGCTGCGGGGACTGGGTCCAGACATGCCCGGGCGCCTCCCCAGGCTCATCCCCGCTGGTGCTTTTCCCCTGGGCCTAGGCCTCGGTTGAGGCCTCCTTGGAGAGGAGGTTGCTGGCAGGGGCTGTCTCCACACTGCGAGATGCTGGAGCTCAGAGGGCCTCGTCAGAGGGAAGGGACCAGCAAGGGGCTGGATGCCCAAGACGTCTTTGGCCCAGCAGCCTCAGGGCAGCAGGGAGAGCAAGAGGCCCAACTTGCCCCTAGGTCGGCTCTGCCCCTTCCCACATAGGCGGCCAGCCCAGCAGCTGCCTGGCAGACTCTGGCTCCCCCGAGCTCTCTGCCGGTGCAGGGGGCAGGAACAGACGTGTGCATGTGGTTCTGACTTGGCCTGGGAGTGTGGACCCCCTGCCTGGCCCCCAGGCACAGGGGCAAGGGCCCGGAGAGAGCACCACCCCAAAATGCTTTTCCCCCCGGCTTGGGAGCATTTGCATGGCTGGCGGGAACAGCTAGTGGGAATGCTTGCAAACCGGCCTTTGGGGGCAGCCGGGGAGGTCCTCCATGGGCCCGGAGAGAACACCACCCCGATGCGCTTTTCTCCCGGGCTTGGGAGCAGTGTGCGCGGGTGGCGGGAACAGCAGGCAGGAGTGCTTGCAAACCGGCCTTTGGAGGCAGGCGCGGAGGTTTTCCAAGGGCAAGGAGTGCACACCACCCCAAAATACTTTTCTCCCGTGCTTGGGAGCATTGTACACAGCTGGTGGGAACAGCGGGCATGAGTGCTTGCATACCGGCCATTGGAGGCAGCCGGGGAGGTCTTCAAAGGGCCCTGAGAGAGCACCACCCCGAAGCGCTTTTCTCCCGTGATTGGGAGCATTGTGTGTGGCTGGCGGGACAGCGGGAGGGAGTTCTTGCAAACCGGCCTTTGGAGGCAGCCGGGGAAGTCTTCCAAGGGCCGGGAGAGAGCACCACCCCAAAGCGCTTCTCTCCCGTGTTTTGGAGCATGTGCGTGGCTGGCCGGAACAGTGAGTGGGAGTGATTGCAAACCGGCCTTTGGGGGCAGCCGGGGAGGTCCTCCATGGGCACGGAGAGAACACCACCCCAAAGCGCATTTCTCCCGGTCTTGGGAGCATTGTGCGCGGCTGGCGGGAACAGCGGGCATGAGTTCTTGCAAACCGGACTTTGGAGGCAGCCGGGCAGGTCTTTCAAGGGCCCGGAGTGAGCACCACCCCAAAATGCTTTTCTCCCGGGCTAGGTAGCATTGTACGCGGCTGGCGGGAACAGCGGGCCTGAGTGCTTGCAAACCGGCCTTTTGAGGCAGCCGGGGTGGTCTTCCAAGGGCCCGGAGAGAGCACCACCCCAAAATGCTTTTCTCCCGGGCTTGGGAGCATTGTGCGCAGCTGGCGGGAACAGCGGGAATGAGTACTTGCAAACCCGCCTTTGGAGGTAGCCGGGGAGGTCTTCCAAGGGCCCGGAGAGAGCACCATCCGGAAGCACTTTTCTCCCGGGATTGGGAGCATTGTGCGTGCCTGGCGGGAACAGCAGGAAGGAGTCCTTGCAAACCGGCCTTTGGAGGCAGCCGGGGAGGTCTTCCAAAGGCCCGGAGAGAGCACCACCCCGAAGCGCTTTTCTCCCGGGCTTGGGTGCATTGTGCGCGTGTGGCGGGAACAGCAGGCAGGAGTGCTTGCAAACCGGCCTTTGGAGGCAGCCGGGGAGGTCTTCCAAGGGCCCGGAGAGAACACCACCTCGAAGCGCTTTTCTCTCGGGTTTTGGAGCATTGTGTGCGGCTGGTGGAACAGCGGGAGGGAATTCTTGCAAACCGGCCTTTGGAGGCAGCCAGAGAAGTCTTCCAAGGGCCCGGAGAGAGCACCACCCCGAAGCGCTTTTCTCCGGGGTTTTCGAACATTGTGTGTGGCTGGCGGGAACAGCGAGTGGGAGTGCTTGCAAACCGGCCTTTGGGGGCAGCCGGGGACGTCCTCCATGGTCCAGGACAGAACACCACCCCGAATCGCTTTTCTCACAGTCTTGGGAGCATTGTGCGTGGCTGGCGGAAGCAGCGGGAATGAGTACTTACAAACCGGCCTGTGGAGGCAGCCGGGGAGGTCTTGAAAGTGCCCGGAGAGAGCACCATCCCTAAGCGCTTTTCTCCCGGGCTTGGGAGCATTGTGCATGGCTGGCGGGAACAGCAGGAAGGAGTGCTTGCAAACTGGCCTTTGGAGGCAGCCGGGGAGGTCTTCCAAGGGCCCGGAGTGAGCACCACCCCAAAATGCTTTTCTCCCGGGCTTGGGAGCATTGTGCGTGGCTGGTGGGAACAACGGGCATGAGTGCTTGCAAACCGGCCTTTGGAGGCAGCCGGGGACGTCTTCCAAGGGCCCGGAGAGAGCACCACCCCGAAGCACTTTTCTCCCGGGCTTGGGAGCATTGTGCGTGGCTGGCGGGAACAGCAGGAAGGAGTCCTTGCAAACCGGCCTTTGGAGGCAGCCGGGGACGTCTTGAAAGTGCCCGGAGAGAGCACCACCCTGAAGCGCTTTTCTCCCCGGCTTGGGAGCATTGTGCGCGGCTGGCGGGAACAGCAGGCAGGAGTGCTTGAAAACCGGCCTTTGGAGGCAGCCGGGGAGGTCTCCCAAAGGCCCGGAGAGAGCACCACCCCGAAGCGCTTTTCTCCCCTGATTGGGAGCATTGTGTGCGGCTGGCGGGACAGCGGAGGGAGTTCTTGAAAACCAGCCTTTGGAGGCAGCCGGGGAGGTCTTCCAAGGGCCGGGAGAGAGCACCACCCCGAAGCGCTTTTCTCCTGGGCTTGGAGCATTTGCACGGATGGCGGGAACAGCGAGTGGGAGTGCTTGCAAACCGGCCTTTGGGGGCAGCCCGGGAGGTCTTTCTTGGGCCCAGAGAGAACACCACCCCGAAACGCTTTTCTCCCGAGCTTGGGAGCATTGTGCGCGGGTGGCGGGAAGAGCAGGCCGAAGTGCTTGCAAACCGGCCTTGGAGGCAGCCGGGGAGGTCTTCCAAGGGCCGGGAGAGAGCACCACCCCGAAGCGCTTTTCTCCCGGGCTTGGGAGCATTGTGTGCAGCTGGCGGGAACAGCGGGATTGAGTGCTTGCAAACCGGCCTTTCGAGGCAGCCGGGGAGGTCTTCCAAGAGCTGGGAGAGAGCACCACCCCGAAGCGCTATTCTCCCGGGCTTGGGAGCATTGTGCGCGTGTGGCGGGAGAAGCAGGCAGAAGTGCTTGCAACCCGGCCTTGGAGGCAGCCAGGGAGGTCTTCCAAGGGCCCGGAGTGAACACCACCCAAAAATGCTTTTCTCCCGGGCTAGGGAGCATTGTGCGCGGCTGGTGGGAACAGCGGGCATGAGGGCTTGCAAACCGGCCTTTGGAGGCAGCCGGGGAGGTCTTCCAGCGAGAGAGGGCCGGTTGTGCTCAGAGGCCCCACAGGCCAGGGGCAGGACCCAGCAGGGCCCCTGCCCCTGGCCAGCCTTGCCCAGATCTTCCTCGCCTCCGGGGGTACAGTCCCACCAAGGGGCAGGCTGCGGGGACTGGGTCCAGACATGCCCGGGCGCCTCCCCTGGCTCATCCCCGCTGGTGCCTTTCCCCTGGGCCTAGGCCTCGGTTGAGGCCTCCTTGGAGAGGTGGTTGCTGGCAGGGGCTGTCTCCACACTGCAAGGTGCTGGAGCTCAGAGGGCCTCGTCAGAGGGAAGGGACCAGCAAGGGGCTGGATGCCCAAGACCTCTTTGGCCCAGCAGCCTCAGGGCAGCAGGGAGAGCAAGATGCCCAGCTTGCCCCTAGGTCGGCTCTGCCCCTTCCCACACAGGCAGCCAAGCCAGCAGCTGCCTGACAGACTCTGGCTCCCACGAGCTCTCTGCCGGTGCAGGGGGCAGGAACAGACGTGTGCATGTGGTTCTGCTTTGGCCTGGGAGTGTGTTCCCCCTGCATTTCCCCCAGGCTCAGGGGCAAGGGCCCGGTGGGAGCACCACCCCGAAGCGCTTTTCTCCCGGGCTTGGGAGCATTGTGCGAGCCGGGTGGGAACAGTGGGCAGGAGTGTTGGCAAACCGGCCTTTGGAGGCAGCCGGGGAGGTCTTCCAGTGGGAGAGGGCCGGATGTGCTCAGAGTCCCCACAGGCCAGGGGCAGGACCCAGCAGGGCCCCTGCCCCTGGCCAGCCTTGCCCAGACCTTCCTGGCCTCCGGGGGTACTGACCCACCAAGGGGCAGGCTGCGGGAACTGGTTCCAGACATGCCCGGGCGCCTCCCCAGGCTCATCCCCGCTGGTGCCTTTCCCCTGGGCCTAGGCCTCGGTTGAGGCCTCCTTGGAGAGGAGGTTGCTGGCAGGGCCTGTCTCCACACTGCCAGGTGCTGGAGCTCAGAGGGCCTCGTCAGAGGGAAGGGACCAGCAAGGAGCTGGATGCCCAAGACCTCTTTGGCCCAGCAGCCTCAGGGCAGCAGGGAGAGCAAGAGGGCCAACTTGCCCCTAGGTCGGCTCTGCCCCTTCCCACACAGGCGGCCAGCCCAGCAGCTGCCTGACAGACTCTGGCTCCCCTGAGCTCTCTGCTGGTGCAGGGGGCAGGAACAGACGTGTGCATGTGGTTCTGCCTTGGGCTGGGAGTGTGGATCACCTGCCTGCCCCCAGGCTCAGGGGCAAGGGCCCGGAGAGAGCACCACCCCGAAGCGCTTTTCTCCAGGGCTTGGGAGCATTGTGCGCGCCTGCTGGGAACAGTGGGCGGGAGTGCTTGCAAACCGGCCTTTGGAGGCAGCCGGGGAGGTCTTCCAGTGGGAGAGGGCCGGTTGTGCTCAGAGGCCCCACAGGCCAGGGGCAGGACCCAGCAGGGCCCCTGCCCCTGGCCAGCCTTGCCCAGACCTTCCTGCCTCCGGGGATACAGCCCCACCAAGGGGCAGGCTGCGGGGACTGGGTCCAGACATGCCCGAGCGCCTCCCCTGGCTCATCCCCGCTGGTGCCTTTCCCCTGGGCCTAGGCCTCGGTTGAGGCCTCGTTGCAGAGGAGGTTGCTGGCAGGGGCTCTCTCCACACTGCAAGGTGCTGGAGCTCAGAGGGCCTCGTCAGAGTGAAGGGACCAGCAAGGGGCTGGATGCCCAAGACCTCTTTGGCCCAGCAGCCTCAGGGCAGCAGGGAGAGCAAGAGGCCCAACTTGCCCCTAGGTCGGCTCTGCCCCTTCCCACACAGGGGGCCAGCCCAGCAGCTGCCTGACAGACTCTGGCTCCCCTGAGCTCTCTGCCGGTGCTAGGGGCAGGAACAGACGTGTGCATGTGGTTCTGCCTTGGCCTGGGAGTGTGGAACCCCTGCATTGCCCCCAGGCTCAGGGGCAAGGGCCCGGTGGGAGCACCACCCCGAAGCGCTTTTCTCCCAGGCTTGGGAGCATTGTGCGCGCCTGGTGGGAACAGTGGGCAGGAGTGTTGGCAAACCGGCCTTTGGAGGCAGCCGGGGAGGTCTTCCAGCGGGAGAGGGCCGGATGTGCTCAGAGGCCCCACAGGCCAGGGGCAGGACCCAGCAGGTCCCCTGCCCCTGGCCAGCCTTTCCCAGTCCTTCCTGGCCTCCGGGGGTACTGCCCCACCAAGGGGCAGGCTGCGGGGACTGGGTCCAGACATGCCCGGGCGCCTCCCCAGGCTCATCCCCGCTGGTGCCTTTCCCCTGGGCCTAGGCCTCGGTTGAGGCCTCCTTGGAGAGGAGGTGGCTGGCCGGGGCTGTCTCCACACTGCAAGGTGCTGGAGCTCAGAGGGCCTCGTCAGAGGGAAGGGACCAGCAAGGGGCTGGATGCCCAAGACCTCTTTGGCCCAGCAGCCTCAGGGCAGCAGGGAGAACAAGAGGCCCAACTTGCCCCTAGGTCGGCTCTGCCCCTTCCCACACAGGCGGCCAGCCCAGCAGCTGCCTGGCAGACTCTGGCTCCCCCGAGCTCTCTGCCGGTGCAGGGGGCAGATCAGACGTGTGCATGTGGTTCTGCCTTGGCCTGGGAGTGTGGACACCCTGTCTTGCCCTCAGGCTCAGGGGCAAGGGCCCGGAGAGAGCACCACCCCGAAGCGCTTTTCTCCCGGGCTTGGGAGCATTGTGCACGCCTGCTGGGAAAAGTGGGAGGGAGCGCTTGCAAACCGGCCTTTGGAGGCAGCCGGGGAGGTCTTCCAGTGGGAGAGGGCCGGTTGTGCTCAGAGGCCCCACAGGCCAGGGGCAGGACGCAGCAGGGCCCGTGCCCCTGGCCAGGCTTGCCCAGACCTTCCTGGCCTCCGGGTGTACTGCCCCACCAAGGGGCAGGCTGTGGGGACTGGGTCCAGACATGCTCGGGCGCCTCCCCTGGCTCATCCCCGCTGGTGCCTTTCCCCTGGGCCTAGGCCTCGGTTGAGGCCTCCTTGGAGAGGAGGTTGCTGGCAGGGGCTGTCTCCACACTGCAAGGTGCTGGAGCTCAGAGGGCCTCGTCAGAGGGAAGGGACCAGCAAAGGGCTGGATGCCCAAGACCTCTTTGACCCAGCAGCCTCAGGGCAGCAGGGAGAGCAAGAGAACCAACTTGCCCCTAGGTCGGCTCTGCCCCGTCCCACACAGGCAGCCAGCCCAGCAGCAGCCTGGCAGTTTCTGGCTCCCCGGAGCTCTCTGCCGGTATAGGGGGCAGGAACAGACGTGTGCATGTCGTTCTGACTTGGCCTGGGAGTGTGTTCCCCCTGCCTGGCCCCCAGGTTCAGGGGCAAGGGCCCGGAGAGAGCACCACCCCGAAGCGCTTTTCTCCCGGGCTTGGGAGCATTTTGCGTGCTTGGTGGGAACAGTGGGCGGGAGTGCTTGCAAACCGGCCTTTGGAGGCAGCCGGGGAGGTCTTCCAGTGGGAGAGGGCCGGTTGTGCTCAGAGGCCCCACAGGCCAGGGGCAGTACCCAGCAGGGCCCCAGCCCCTGGCCAGCCTTGCCCAGACCTTCCTGCCTCCGGGGTTACAGCCCCACCAAGGGGCAGGCTGCGGGGACTGGGTCCAGACATGCCCGGGCGCCTCCCCAGTCTCATCCCCGCTGGTGCCTTACCCCTGGGCCTAGTCCTCGGTTGAGGCCTCCTTGGAGAGGAGGTGGCTGGCAGGGGCTGTCTCCACACTGCAAGGTGCTGGAGCTCAGAGGGCCTCGTCAGAGGGAAGGGACCAGAAAGGGGCTGGATGCCCAAGACCTCTTTGGCCCAGCAGCCTCAGGGCAGCAGGGAGAGCAAGAGGCCCAACTTGCCCCTAGGTCGGCTCTGCCCCTTCCCACACAGGCGGCCAGCCCAGCAGCTGCCTGACAGACTCTGGCTCCCCTGAGCTCTCTGCCGGTGCAGGGGGCAGGAACAGACGTGTGCATGTGGTTCTGCCTTGGCCTGGGAGTGTGTTCCCCCTGCATTGCCCCCAGGCTCAGGGGCAAGGGCCCGGTGAGAGCACCACCCTGAAGCGCTTTTCTCCCGGGCTTGGGAGCATTGTGCGGGCCTGGCGGGAACAGCGGGCTGGAGTGCTTGCAAACCGGCCTTTGGAGGCAGACGGGGAGGTCTTCCAGCGGGAGAGTGCCGGTTGTGCTCAGAGGCCCCACAGGCCAGGGGCAGGACCCAGCAGTGTTCCTGCCCCTGGCAGCCTTGCCCAGACCTTTCTGGCCTCCGGGGGTACAGCCCCACCAAGGGGCAGGCTACGGGGACTGGGTCCAGACATGGCCGGGCCCCTCCCCAGGCTCATCCCCACTGGTGCCTTTCCCCTGGGCCTAGGCCTCGGTTGAGGCCTCCTTGGAGAGGAGGTTGCTGGCAGGGGCTGTCTCCACACTGCAAGGTGCTGGAGCTCAGAGGGCCTCGTCAGCGGGAAGGGACCAGCAAGGGGCTGGATGCCCAAGACCTCTTTGGCCCAGCAGCCGCAGGGCAGCAGGGAGAGCAAGAGGCCCAACTTGCCCCTAGGTCGGCTCTGCCCCTTCTCACACAGGCGGCCAGCCCAGCAGCTGCCTGACAGACTCTGGATCCCCCGAGCTCTCTGCCGGTGCAGGGGTCAGGAACAGACGTGTGCATGTGGTTCTGCCTTGGTCTGGGAGTGTGGACCCACTGCCTGGCCCCCAGGCTCAGGGGCAAGGGCCCGGAGAGAGCAACACCCCGAAGTGCTTTTCTCCCGGGCTTGGGAGCATTGTGCGTGCCTGGCGGGAACAGCGGGCGGGAGTGTTGCAAACCGGCCTTTGGAGGCAGCCGGGGAGGTCTTCCAGTGGGAGAGGGCCGGTTGTGCTCAGAGGCCCCAGAGGCCAGGGGCAGGACTCAGCAGGGCGCCTGCCCCTGGCCAGCCTTGCCCAGACCTTCCTGGCCTCCGGGGGTACTGCCCCACCAAGGGGCAGGCTGCGGGGACTGGGTCCAGACATGTCCGTGCGCCTCCCCTGGCTCATCCCCGCTGGTGCCTTTCCCCTGGGCCTAGGCCTCTGTTGAGGCCTCTTGGAGAGGTGGTTGCTGGCAGGGGCTGTCTCCACACTGCAAGGTGCTGGAGCTCAGAGGGCCTCGTCAGCGGGAAGGGACCACCAAGGGGCTGGATGCCCAAGACCTCTTTGGCCCAGCAACCTCAGGGCAGCAGGGAGAGCAAGAGGCCCAACTTGCCCCTAGGTCGGCTCTGCCCCTTCCCACACAGGCCGCCAGCCCAGCAGCTGCCTGGCAGACTCTGGCTCCCCCGAGCTCTCTGCCGGTGCAGGGGGCAGGAACAGACGTGTGCATGTGGTTCTGCCTTGGCCTGGGAGTGTGTTCCCCCTGCATTGCCCCCAGGCTCAGGGGCAAGGGACCGGAGAGAGCACCACCCCGAAGCGCTTTTTTCCCGGGCTTGGGAGCATTGTGCATGCCTGGTGGGAACAGTGGGCGGGAGTGCTTGCAAACCAGCCTTTGGAGGCAGCCGGGGAGGACTTCCAGTGGGAGAGGTCCGGTCGTGCTCAGAGGCCCCACAGGCCAGGGGCAGGACCCAGCAGGGCCCCTGCCCCTGGCCTGCCTTGCCCAGACCTTCCTGGCCTCCGGGGGTACCGCCCCACCAAGGGGCAGGCTGCGGGGACTGGGTCCAGACATGCCCGGGCGCCTCCCCAGGCTCATCCCCGCTGGTGCTTTTCCCCTGGGCCTAGGCCTCGGTTGAGGCCTCCTTGGAGAGGAGGTTGCTGGCCGGGGCTGTCTCCACACTGCGAGATGCTGGAGCTCAGAGGGCCTCGTCAGAGGGAAGGGACCAGCAAGGGGCTGGATGCCCAAGACGTCTTTGGCCCAGCAGCCTCAGGGCAGCAGGGAGAGCAAGAGGCCCAACTTGCCCCTAGGTCGGCTCTGCCCCTTCCCACATAGGCGGCCAGCCCAGCAGCTGCCTGGCAGACTCTGGCTCCCCCGAGCTCTCTGCCTGTGCAGGGGGCAGGAACAAACGTGTGCATGTGGTTCTGACTTGGCCTGGGAGTGTGGACCCCCTGCCTGGCCCCCAGGCACAGGGGCAAGGGCCCGGAGAGAGCACCACCCCAAAATGCTTTTCCCCCCGGCTTGGGAGCATTTGCATGGCTGGCGGGAACAGCTAGTGGGAATGCTTGCAAACCGGCCTTTGGGGGCAGCCGGGGAGGTCCTCCATGGGCCCGGAGAGAACACTACCCCGATGCGCTTTTCTCCCGGGCTTGGGAGCAGTGTGCGCGGGTGGCGGGAACAGCAGGCAGGAGTGCTTGCAAACCGGCCTTTGGAGGCAGGCGCGAAGGTTTTCCAAGGGCAAGGAGTGCACACCACCCCAAAATACTTTTCTCCCGTGCTTGGGAGCATTGTACACAGCTCGTGGGAACAGCGGGCATGAGTGCTTGCATACCGGCCATTGGAGGCAGCCGGGGAGGTCTTCAAAGGGCCCTGAGAGAGCACCACCCCGAAGCGCTTTTCTCCCGTGATTGGGAGCATTGTGTGTGGCTGGCGGGACAGCGGGAGGGAGTTCTTGCAAACCGGCCTTTGGAGGCAGCCGGGGAAGTCTTCCAAGGACCGGGAGAGAGCACCACCCCAAAGCGCTTCTCTCCCGTGTTTTGGAGCATGTGCGTGGCTGGCCGGAACAGTGAGTGGGAGTGATTGCAAACCGGCCTTTGGGGGCAGCCGGGGAGGTCCTCCATGGGCACGGAGAGAACACCACCCCAAAGCGCATTTCTCCCGGTCTTGGGAGCATTGTGCGCGGCTGGCGGGAACAGCGGGCATGAGTTCTTGCAAACCGGACTTTGGAGGCAGCCGGGCAGGTCTTTCAAGGTCCCGGAGTGAGCACCACCCCAAAATGCTTTTCTCCCGGGCTAGGTAGCATTGTACGCGGCTGGCGGGAACAGCGGGCCTGAGTGCTTGCAAACCGGCCTTTTGAGGCAGCCGGGGTGGTCTTCCAAGGGCCCGGAGAGAGCACCACCCCAAAATGCTTTTCTCCCGGGCTTGGGAGCATTGTGCGCAGCTGGCGGGAACAGCGGGAATGAGTACTTGCAAACCCGCCTTTGGAGGTAGCCGGGGAGGTCTTCCAAGGGCCCGGAGAGAGCACCATCCCGAAGCACTTTTCTCCCGGGATTGGGAGCATTGTGCGTGCCTGGCGGGAACAGCAGGAAGGAGTCCTTGCAAACCGGCCTTTGGAGGCAGCCGGGGAGGTCTTCCAAAGGCCCGGAGAGAGCACCACCCCGAAGCGCTTTTCTCCCGGGCTTGGGTGCATTGTGCGCGTGTGGCGGGAACAGCAGGCAGGAGTGCTTGCAAACCGGCCTTTGGAGGCAGCCGGGGAGGTCTTCCAAGGGCCCGGAGAGAACACCACCTCGAAGCGCTTTTCTCTCGGGTTTTGGAGCATTGTGTGCGGCTGGTGGAACAGCGGGAGGGAATTCTTGCAAACCGGCCTTTGGAGGCAGCCAGAGAAGTCTTCCAAGGGCCCGGAGAGAGCACCACCCCGAAGCGCTTTTCTCCGGGGTTTTCGAACATTGTGTGTGGCTGGCGGGAACAGCGAGTGGGAGTGCTTGCAAACCGGCCTTTGGGGGCAGCCGGGGACGTCCTCCATGGTCCAGGAGAGAACACCACCCCGAAGCGCTTTTCTCACGGTCTTGGGAGCATTGTGCGTGGCTGGCGGAAGCAGCGGGAATGAGTACTTACAAACCGGCCTGTGGAGGCAGCCGGGGAGGTCTTGAAAGTGCCCGGAGAGAGCACCATCCCTAAGCGCTTTTCTCCCGGGCTTGGGAGCATTGTGCATGGCTGGCGGGAACAGCAGGAAGGAGTGCTTGCTAACTGGCCTTTGGAGGCAGCCGGGGAGGTCTTCCAAGGGCCCGGAGTGAGCACCACCCCAAAATGCTTTTCTCCCGGGCTTGGGAGCATTGTGCGCGGCTGGTGGGAACAACGGGCATGAGTGCTTGCAAACCGGCCTTTGGAGGCAGCCGGGGACGTCTTCCAAGGGCCCGGAGAAAGCACCACCCCGAAGCACTTTTCTCCCGGGCTTGGGAGCATTGTGCGTGGCTGGCGGGAACAGCAGGAAGGAGTCCTTGCAAACCGGCCTTTGGAGGCAGCCGGGGACGTCTTGAAAGTGCCCGGAGAGAGCACCACCCTGAAGCGCTTTTCTCCCCGGCTTGGGAGCATTGTGCGCGGCTGGCGGGAACAGCAGGCAGGAGTGCTTGAAAACCGGCCTTTGGAGGCAGCCGGGGAGGTCTCCCAAAGGCCCGGAGAGAGCACCACCCCGAAGCGCTTTTCTCCCCTGATTGGGAGCATTGTGTGCGGCTGGCGGGACAGCGGAGGGAGTTCTTGAAAACCAGCCTTTGGAGGCAGCCGGGGAGGTCTTCCAAGGGCCGGGAGAGAGCACCACCCCGAAGCGCTTTTCTCCTGGGCTTGGAGCATTTGCACGGATGGCGGGAACAGCGAGTGGGAGTGCTTGCAAACCGGCCTTTGGGGGCAGCCCGGGAGGTCTTTCTTGGGCCCAGAGAGAACACCACCCCGAAACGCTTTTCTCCCGAGCTTGGGAGCATTGTGCGCGGGTGGCGGGAAGAGCAGGCAGAAGTGCTTGCAAACCGGCCTTGGAGGCAGCCGGGGAGGTCTTCCAAGGGCCGGGAGAGAGCACCACCCCGAAGCGCTTTTCTCCCGGGCTTGGGAGCATTGTGCGCAGCTGGCGGGAACAGCGGGATTGAGTGCTTGCAAACCGGCCTTTCGAGGCAGCCGGGGAGGTCTTCCAAGGGCCGGGAGAGAGCACCACCCCGAAGCGCTATTCTCCCGGGCTTGGGAGCATTGTGCGCGGCGGGCGGGAACAGCGGGCATGAGTGCTTGCAAACCGGCCTTTGGAGGCAGCCGGGGAGGTCTTCCAAGGGCCCGGAGAGATCACCACCCCTAAGCGCTTTTCTCCCGTGATTGGGAGCATTGTGTGCGGCTGGCGGGACAGCGGAAGGGAGTTCTTG
The DNA here is from genome assembly GCF_033118175.1 of Dama dama. Taxonomy (NCBI): domain Eukaryota; kingdom Metazoa; phylum Chordata; class Mammalia; order Artiodactyla; family Cervidae; genus Dama; species Dama dama. Next base: position 1,656,965 of record NW_026870967.1, on the reverse strand, counting down.
AAAACCAGCCTTTGGAGGCAGCCGGGGAGGTCTTCCTAGGGCCGGGAGAGAGCACCACCCCGAAGCGCTTTTCTCCTGGGCTTGGAGCATTTGCACGGATGGCGGGAACAGCGAGTGGGAGTGCTTGCAAACCGGCCTTTGGGGGCGGCCCGGGAGGTCTTTCTTGAGCCCAGAGAGAACACCACCCCGAAACGCTTTTCTCCCGGGCTTGGGAGCATTGTGCGCGTGTGGCGGGAGAAGCAGGCAGAAGTGCTTGCAACCCGGCCTTGGAGGCAGCCAGGGAGGTCTTCCAAGGGCCCGGAGTGAACACCACCCAAAAATGCTTTTCTCCCGGGCTAGGGAGCATTGTGCGCGGCTGGTGGGAACAGCGGGCATGAGGGCTTGCAAACCGGCCTTTGGAGGCAGCCGGGGAGGTCTTCCAGCGAGAGAGGGCCGGTTGTGCTCAGAGGCCCCACAGGCCAGGGGCAGGACCCAGCAGGGCCCCTGCCCCTGGCCAGCCTTGCCCAGATCTTCCTCGCCTCCGGGGGTACAGTCCCACCAAGGGGCAGGCTGCGGGGACTGGGTCCAGACATGCCCGGGCGCCTCCCCTGGCTCATCCCCGCTGGTGCCTTTCCCCTGGGCCTAGGCCTCGGTTGAGGCCTCCTTGGAGAGGTGGTTGCTGGCAGGGGCTGTCTCCACACTGCAAGGTGCTGGAGCTCAGAGGGCCTCGTCAGAGGGAAGGGACCAGCAAGGGGCTGGATGCCCAAGACCTCTTTGGCCCAGCAGCCTCAGGGCAGCAGGGAGAGCAAGATGCCCAGCTTGCCCCTAGGTCGGCTCTGCCCCTTCCCACACAGGCAGCCAAGCCAGCAGCTGCCTGACAGACTCTGGCTCCCACGAGCTCTCTGCCGGTGCAGGGGGCAGGAACAGACGTGTGCATGTGGTTCTGCTTTGGCCTGGGAGTGTGTTCCCCCTGCATTTCCCCCAGGCTCAGGGGCAAGGGCCCGGTGAGAGCACCACCCCGAAGCGCTTTTCTCCCGGGCTTGGGAGCATTGTGCGAGCCTGGTGGGAACAGTGGGCAGGAGTGTTGGCAAACCGGCCTTTGGAGGCAGCCGGGGAGGTCTTCCAGTGGGAGAGGGCCGGATGTGCTCAGAGTCCCCACAGGCCAGGGGCAGGACCCAGCAGGGCCCCTGCCCCTGGCCAGCCTTGCCCAGACCTTCCTGGCCTCCGGGGGTACTGCCCCACCAAGGGGCAGGCTGCGGGAACTGGTTCCAGACATGCCCGGGCGCCTCCCCAGGCTCATCCCCGCTGGTGCCTTTCCCCTGGGCCTAGGCCTCGGTTGAGGCCTCCTTGGAGAGGAGGTTGCTGGCAGGGGCTGTCTCCACACTGCCAGGTGCTGGAGCTCAGAGGGCCTCGTCAGAGGGAAGGGACCAGCAAGGAGCAGGATGCCCAAGACCTCTTTGGCCCAGCAGCCTCAGGGCAGCAGGGAGAGCAAGAGGGCCAACTTGCCCCTAGGTCGGCTCTGCCCCTTCCCACACAGGCGGCCAGCCCAGCAGCTGCCTGACAGACTCTGGCTCCCCTGAGCTCTCTGCTGGTGCAGGGGGCAGGAACAGACGTGTGCATGTGGTTCTGCCTTGGCCTGGGAGTGTGTTCCCCCTGCATTGCCCCCAGGCTCAGGGGCAAGGGCCCGGTGAGAGCACCACCCCGAAGTGCTTTTCTCCCGGGCTTGGGAGCATTGTGCGCGCCTGCTGGGAACAGTGGGCGGGAGCGCTTGCAAACCGGCCTTTGGAGGCAGCCGGGGAGGTCTTCCAGTGGGAGAGGGCCAGTTGTGCTCAGAGGCCCCACAAGCCAGGGGCAGGACCCAGCAGGGCCCCTGCCCCTGGCCAGCCTTGCCCAGACCTTCCTGGCCTCCGGGGGTACTGCCCCACCAAGGGGCAGGCTGCCGGGACTGGGTTCAGACATTCCCCGGCGCCTCCCCAGGTTCATGCCCGCTGGTGCCTTTCCCTGGGACTAGGCCTCGGTTGAGGCCTCCTTGGAGAGGAGGTTGCTGGCAGGGGCTGTCTCCACACTGCAAGGTGCTGGAGCTCAGAGGGCCTCGTCAGATGGAAGGGACTAGCAAGGGGCTGGATGCCCAAGACCTCTTTGGCCCAGCAGCCTCAGGGCAGCCAGCAGGGAGACCAAGAGGCCCAACTTGCCCCTAGGTCAGCTCTGCCCCTTCCCACACAGGCGGCCAGCCCAGTAGCTGCCTGACAGACTCTGGCTCCCGCGAGCTCTCTGCCGGTGCAGGGGGCAGGAACAGACGTGTGCATGTGGTTCTGCCTTGGGCTGGGAGTGTGGATCACCTGCCTGGCCCCCAGGCCCAGGGGCAAGGGCCCGGAGAGAGCACCACCCCGAAGCGCTTTTCTCCCGGGCTTGGGAGCATTGTGCGCGCCTGGTGGGAACAGTGGGCGGGAGTGCTTGCAAACCGGCCTTTGGAGGCAGCCGGGGAGGTCTTCCAGTGGGAGAGGGCCGGTTGTGCTCAGAGGCCCCACAGGCCAGGGGCAGGACCCAGCAGGGCCCCTGCCCCTGGCCAGCCTTGCCCAGACCTTCCTGCCTCCGGGGGTACAGCCCCACCAAGGGGCAGGCTGCGGGGACTGGGTCCAGACATGCCCGAGCGCCTCCCCTGGCTCATCCCCGCTGGTGCCTTTCCCCTGGGCCTAGGCCTCGGTTGAGGCCTCGTTGCAGAGGAGGTTGCTGGCAGGGGCTCTCTCCACACTGCAAGGTGCTGGAGCTCAGAGGGCCTCGTCAGAGGGAAGGGACCAGCAAGGGGCTGGATGCCCAAGACCTCTTTGGCCCAGCAGCCTCAGGGCAGCAGGGAGAGCAAGAGGCCCAACTTGCCCCTAGGTCGGCTCTGCCCCTTCCCACACAGGCGGCCAGCCCAGCACCTGCCTGACAGACTCTGGCTCCCCTGAGCTCTCTGCCGGTGCTAGGGGCAGGAACAGACGTGTGCATGTGGTTCTGCCTTGGCCTGGGAGTGTGGAACCCCTGCATTGCCCCCAGGCTCAGGGGCAAGGGCCCGGTGGGAGCACCACCCCGAAGCGCTTTTCTCCCGGGCTTGGGAGCATTGTGCACGCCTGCTGGGAAAAGTGGGAGGGAGCGCTTGCAAACCGGCCTTTGGAGGCAGCCGGGGAGGTCTTCCAGTGGGAGAGGGCCGGTTGTGCTCAGAGGCCCCACAGGCCAGGGGCAGGACGCAGCAGGGCCCGTGCCCCTGGCCAGCCTTGCCCAGACCTTCCTGGCCTCCGGGTGTACTGCCCCACCAAGGGGCAGGCTGCGGCGACTGGGTCCAGACATGCTCGGGCGCCTCCCCTGGCTCATCCCCGCTGGTGCCTTTCCCCTGGGCCTAGGCCTCGGTTGAGGCCTCCTTGGAGAGGAGGTTGCTGGCAGGGGCTGTCTCCACACTGCAAGGTGCTGGAGCTCAGAGGGCCTCGTCAGAGGGAAGGGCCCAGTAAGGGGCTGGATGCCCAAGACCTCTTTGGCCCAGCAGCCTCAGGGCAGCAGGGAGAGCAAGAGGCCCAACTTGCCCCTAGGTCGGCTCTGCCCCTTCCCACACAGGCGGCCAGCCCAGCAGCTGCCTGACAGACTCTGGCTCCCCTAGCTCTCTGCCGGTACAGGGGGCAGGAACAGACGTGTGCATGTGGTTCTGCATTGGCCTGGGAGTGTGATCCCCCTGCATTGCCCCCAGGCTCAGGGGCAAGTGCCCGGTGAGAGCACCACCCCGAAGCGCTTTTCTCCCGGACTTGAGAGCATTGTGCGCGCCTGGTGGGAACAGTGGGCGTGAGTGTTGGCAAACCGGCCTTTGGAGGCAGCCGGGGAGGTCTTCCAGCGGGAGAGGGCCGGATGTGCTCAGAGGCCCCACAGGCCAGGGGCAGGACCCAGCAGGTCCCCTGCCCCAGGCCAGCCTTGCCCAGACCTTCCTGGCCTCCGGGGGTACTGCCCCACCAAGGGGCAGGCTGCGGGGACTGGGTCCAGACATGCCCGGGCGCCTCCCCAGGCTCATCCCCGCTGGTGCCTTTCCCCTGGGCCTAGGCCTCGGTTTAGGCCTCCTTGGAGAGGAGGTGGCTGGCAGGGGCTGTCTCCACACTGCAAGGTGCTGGAGCTCAGAGGGCCTCGTCAGCGGGAAGGGACCAGCAAGGGGCTGGATGCCCATGACCTCTTTGGCCCAGCAGCCGCAGGGCAGCAGGGAGAGCAAGAGGCCCAACTTGCCCCTAGGTCGGCTCTGCACCTTCCCACACAGGCGGCCAGCCCAGCAGCTGCCTGACAGACTCTGGCTCCCCCGAGCTCTCTGCCGGTGCAGGGGTCAGGAACAGACGTGTGCATGTGGTTCTGCCTTGGTCTGGGAGTGTGGACCCACTGCCTGGCCCCCAGGCTCAGGGGCAAGGGCCCGGAGAGAGCAACACCCCGAAGTGCTTTTCTCCCGGGCTTGGGAGCATTGTGCGTGCCTGGCGGGAACAGCGGGCGGGAGTGTTGCAAACCGGCCTTTGGAGGCAGCCGGGGAGGTCTTCCAGCGGGAGAGGGCCGGATGTGCTCAGAGTCCCCACAGGCCAGGGGCAGGACCCAGCAGGGCCCCTGCCCCTGGCCAGCCTTGCCCAGACCTTCCTGGCCTCCGGGGGTACTGCCCCACCAAGGGGCAGGCTGCGGGAACTGGTTCCAGACATGCCCGGGCGCCTCCCCAGGCTCATCCCCGCTGGTGCCTTTCCCCTGGGCCTAGGCCTCGGTTGAGGCCTCCTTGGAGAGGAGGTTGCTGGCAGGGGCTGTCTCCACACTGCCAGGTGCTGGAGCTCAGAGGGCCTCGTCAGAGGGAACGGACCAGCAAGGAGCTGGATGCCCAAGACCTCTTTGGCCCAGCAGCCTCAGGGCAGCAGGGAGAGCAAGAGGGCCAACTTGCCCCTAGGTCGGCTCTGCCCCTTCCCACACAGGCGGCCAGCCCAGCAGCTGCCTGACAGACTCTGGCTCCCCTGAGCTCTCTGCCGGTGCAGGGGGCAGGAACAGACGTGTGCATGTGGTTCTGCCTTGGCCTGGGAGTGTGTTCCCCCTGCATTGCCCCCAGGCTCAGGGGCAAGGGCCCGGTGAGAGCACCACCCCGAAGTGCTTTTCTCCCGGGCTTGGGAGCATTGTGCGCGCCTGCTGGGAACAGTGGGCGGGAGCGCTTGCAAACCGGCCTTTGGAGGCAGCCGGGGAGGTCTTCCAGTGGGAGAGGGCCGGTTGTGCTCAGAGGCCCCACAGGCCAGGAGCAGGACCCAGCAGGGCCCCTGCCCCTGGCCAGCCTTGCCCAGACCTTCCTGGCCTCCGGGGGTACTGCCCCACCAAGGGGCAGGCTGCGGGGACTGGGTCCAGACATGCTCGGGCACCTCCCCTGGCTCATCCCCGCTGGTGCCTTTGCCCTGGGCCTAGGCCTCGGTTGAGGCCTCCTTGGAGAGGAGGTTGCTGGCAGGGGCTGTCTCCACACTGCAAGGTGCTGGAGCTCAGAGGGCCTCGTCAGAGGGAAGGGACCAGTAAGGGGCTGGATGCCCAAGACCTCTTTGGCCCAGCAGCCTCAGGGCAGCAGGGAGAGCAAGAGGCCCAACTTGCCCCTAGGGCGGCTCTGCCCCTTCCCAAACAGGCGGCCAACCCAGCAGCTGCCTGACAGACTCTGGCTCCCCCAAGCTCTCTGCCGGTGCAGGGGGCAGGAACAGACGTGTGCATGTGATTCTGCCTTGGCCTGGGAATGTGGACCCCTGCCTGGCCCCCAGGCTCAGGGGCAAGGGCCCGGAGAGAGCACCACCCCGAAGCGCTTTTCTCCCGGGCTTGGGAGCATTGTGTGTGCCTGGCGGGAACAGCGGGCGCGAGTGTTGGCAAACCGGCCTTTGGAGGCAACCGGGGAGGTCTTCCAGTGGGAGAGGGCCAGTTGTGCTCAGAGGCCCCACAAGCCAGGGGCAGGACCCAGCAGGGCCCCTGCCCCTGGCCAGCCTTGCCCAGACCTTCCTGGCCTCCGGGGGTACTGCCCCACCAAGGGGCAGGCTGCCGGGACTGGGTTCAGACATTCCCCGGCGCCTCCCCAGGTTCATCCCCGCTGGTGCCTTTCCCTGGGACTAGGCCTCGGTTGAGGCCTCCTTGGAGAGGAGGTTGCTGGCAGGGGCTGTCTGCACACTGCAAGGTGCTGGAGCTCAGAGGGCCTCGTCAGATGGAAGGGACCAGCAAGGGGCTGGATGACCAAGACCTCTTTGGCCCAGCAGCCTCAGGGCAGCAGGGAGAGCAAGAGGCCCAACTTGCCCCTAGGTCAGCTCTGCCCCTTCCCACACAGGCGGCCAGCCCAGTAGCTGCCTGACAGACTCTGGCTCCCGCGAGCTCTCTGCCGGTGCAGGGGGCAGGAACAGACGTGTGCATGTGGTTCTGCCTTGGGCTGGGAGTGTGGATCACCTGCCTGGCCCCCAGGCTCAGGGGCAAGGGCCCGGAGAGAGCACCACCCCGAAGCGCTTTTCTCCAGGGCTTGGGAGCATTGTGCGCGCCTGGTGGGAACAGTGGGCGGGAGTGCTTGCAAACCGGCCTTTGGAGGCAGCCGGGGAGGTCTTCCAGTGGGAGAGGGCCGGTTGTGCTCAGAGGCCCCACAGGCCATGGGCAGGACCCAGCAGGGCCCCTGCCCCTGGCCAGCCTTTCCCAGACCTTCCTGCCTCCGGGGGTACAGCCCCACCAAGGGGCAGGCTGCGGGGACTGGGTCCAGACATGCCCGAGCGCCTCCCCTGGCTCATCCCCGCTGGTGCCTTTCCCCTGGGCCTAGGCCTCGGTTGAGGCCTCGTTGCAGAGGAGGTTGCTGGCAGGGGCTCTCTCCACACTGCAAGGTGCTGGAGCTCAGAGGGCATCGTCAGAGGGAAGGGACCAGCAAGGGGCTGGATGCCCAAGACCTCTTTGGCCCAGCAGCCTCAGGGCAGCAGGGAGAGCAAGAGGCCCAACTTGCCCCTAGGTCGGCTCTGCCCCTTCCCACACAGGCGGCCAGCCCAGCAGCTGCCTGACAGACTCTGGCTCCCCTGAGCTCTCTGCCGGTGCTAGGGGCAGGAACAGACGTGTGCATGTGGTTCTGCCTTGCCCTGGGAGTGTGGAACCCCTGCATTGCCCCCAGGCTCAGGGGCAAGAGGCCGGTGGGAGCACCACCCCGAAGCGCTTTTCTCTCAGGCTTGGGAGCATTGTGCGCGCCTGGTGGGAACAGTGGGCAGGAGTGTTGGCAAACCGGCCTTTGGAGGCAGCCGGGGAGGTCTTCGGGCGGGAGAGGGCCGGATGTGCTCAGAGGCCCCACAGGCCAGGGGCAGGACCCAGCAGGTCCCCTGCCCCTGGCCAGCCTTTCCCAGTCCTTCCTGGCCTCCGGGGGTACTGCCCCACCAAGGGGCAGGCTGCGGGGACTGGGTCCAGACATGCCCGGGCGCCTCCCCAGGCTCATCCCCGCTGGTGCCTTTCCCCTGGGCCTAGGCCTCGGTTTAGGCCTCCTTGGAGAGGAGGTGGCTGGCAGGGGCTGTCTCCACACTGCAAGGTGCTGGAGCTCAGAGGGCCTCGTCAGAGGGAAGGGACCAGCAAGGGGCTGGATGCCCAAGACCTCTTTGGCCCAGCAGCCTCAGGGCAGCAGGGAGAGCAAGAGGCCCAACTTGCCCCTAGGTCGGCTCTGCCCCTTCCCACACAGGCGGCCAGCCCAGCAGCTGCCTGACAGACTCTGGCTCCCCCGAGCTCTCTGCCGGTGCAGGGGGCAGATCAGACGTGTGCATGTGGTTCTGCCTTGGCCTGGGAGTGTGGACACCCTGTCTTGCCCTCAGGCTCAGGGGCAAGGGCCCGGAGAGAGCACCACCCCGAAGCGCTTTTCTCCCGGGCTTGGGAGCATTTTGCGTGCTTGGTGGGAACAGTGGGCGGGAGTGCTTGCAAACCGGCCTTTGGAGGCAGCCGGGGAGGTCTTCCAGTGGGAGAGGGCCGGTTGTGCTCAGAGGCCCCACAGGCCAGGGGCAGGACCCAGCAGGGCCCCAGCCCCTGGCCAGCCTTGCCCAGACCTTCCTGCCTCCGGGGTTACAGCCCCACCAAGGGGCAGGCTGCGGGGACTGGGTCCAGACATGCCCGGGCGCCTCCCCAGTCTCATCCCCGCTGGTGCCTTACCCCTGGGCCTAGGCCTCGGTTGAGGCCTCCTTGGAGAGGAGGTGGCTGGCAGGGGCTGTCTCCACACTGCAAGGTGCTGGAGCTCAGAGGGCCTCGTCAGAGGGAAGGGACCAGCAAGGGGCTGGATGCCCAAGACCTCTTTGGCCCAGCAGCCTCAGGGCAGCAGGGAGAGCAAGAGGCCCAACTTGCCCCTAGGTCGGCTCTGCCCCTTCCCACACAGGCGGCCAGCCCAGCAGCTGCCTGACAGACTCTGGCTCCCCTGAGCTCTCTGCCGGTGCAGGGGGCAGGAACAGACGTGTGCATGTGGTTCTGCCTTGGCCTGGGAGTGTGTTCCCCCTGCATTGCCCCCAGGCTCAGGGGCAAGGGCCCGGTGAGAGCACCACCCCGAAGCGCTTTTCTCCCGGGCTTGGGAGCATTGTGCGGGCCTGGCGGGAACAGCGGGCTGGAGTGCTTGCAAACCGGCCTTTGGAGGCAGACGGGGAGGTCTTCCAGCGGGAGAGTGCCGGTTGTGCTCAGAGGCCCCACAGGCCAGGGGCAGGACCCAGCAGTGTTCCTGCCCCTGGCAGCCTTGCCCAGACCTTTCTGGCCTCCGGGGGTACAGCCCCACCAAGGGGCAGGCTACGGGGATTGGGTCCAGACATGGCCGGGCCCCTCCCCAGGCTCATCCCCACTGGTGCCTTTCCCCTGTGCCTAGGCCTCGGTTGAGGCCTCCTTGGAGAGGAGGTTGCTGGCAGGGGCTGTCTCCACACTGCAAGGTGCTGGAGCTCAGAGGGCCTCGTCAGCGGGAAGGGACCAGCAAGGGGCTGGATGCCCAAGACCTCTTTGGCCCAGCAGCCGCAGGGCAGCAGGGAGAGCAAGAGGCCCAACTTGCCCCTAGGTCGTCTCTGACCCTTCCCACACAGGCGGCCAGCCCAGCAGCTGCCTGACAGACTCTGGCTCCCCTGAGCTCTCTGCCGGTGCAGGGGTCAGGAACAGACGTGTGCATGTGGTTCTGCCTTGGTCTGGGAGTGTGGACCCACTGCCTGGCCCCCAGGCTCAGGGGCAAGGGCCCGGAGACAGCAACACCCCGAAGTGCTTTTCTCCCGGGCTTGGGAGCATTGTGCGTGCCTGGCGGGAACAGCGGGCGGGAGTGTTGCAAACCGGCCTTTGGAGGCAGCCGGGGAGGTCTTCCAGTGGGAGAGGGCCGGTTGTGCTCAGAGACCCCAGAGGCCAGGGGCAGGACTCAGCAGGGCGCCTGCCCCTGGCCAGCCTTGCCCAGACCTTCCTGGCCTCCGGGGGTACTGCCCCACCAAGGGGCAGGCTGCGGGGACTGGGTCCAGACATGTCCGTGCGCCTCCCCAGGATCATCCCCGCTGGTGCCTTTCCCCTGGGCCTAGGCCTCTGTTGAGGCCTCTTGGAGAGGTGGTTGCTGGCAGGGGCTGTCTCCACACTGCAAGGTGCTGGAGCTCAGAGGGCCTCGTCAGCGGGAAGGGACCAGCAAGGGGCTGGATGCCCAAGACCTCTTTGGCCCAGCAACCTCAGGGCAGCAGGGAGAGCAAGAGGCCCAACTTGCCCCTAGGTCGGCTCTGCCCCTTCCCACACAGGCAGACAGCCCAGCAGCTGCCTGGCAGACTCTGGCTCCCCCGAGCTCTCTGCCGGTGCAGGGGGCAGCAACAGACGTGTGCATGTGCTTCTGACTTGGCCTGGGAGTGTGGAACCCCTGCCTTGCCCCCAGGCTCAGGGGCAAGGGCCCGGTGAGAGCACCACCCCGAAGCGCTTTTCTCCCGGGCTTGGGAGCATTGTGCGAGCCTGGTGGGAACAGTGGGCAGGAGTGTTGGCAAACCGGCCTTTGGAGGCAGCCGGGGAGGTCTTCCAGCGGGAGAGGGCCGGATGTGCTCAGAGTCCCCACAGGCCAGGGGCAGGACCCAGCAGGGCCCCTGCCCCTGGCCAGCCTTTCCCAGACCTTCCTGGCCTCCGGGGGTCCTGCCCCACCAAGGGGCAGGCTGCGGGAACTGGTTCCAGACATGCCCGGGCGCCTCCCCAGGCTTATCCCCGCTGGTGCCTTTCCCCTGGGCCTAGGCCTCGGTTGAGGCCTCCTTGGAGAGGAGGTTGCTGGCAGGGGCTGTCTCCACACTGCCAGGTGCTGGAGCTCAGAGGGCCTCGTCAGAGGGAAGGGACCAGCAAGGAGCTGGATGCCCAAGACCTCTTTGGTCCAGCAGCCTCAGGGCAGCAGGGAGAGCAAGAGGCCCAACTTGCCCCTAGGTCGGATCTGCCCCTTCCCACACAGGCGGCCGCCCAGCAGCTACCTGACAGACTCTGGCTCCCCCGAGCTCTCTTCCGGTGCTCGGGGCAGGAACAGACGTGTACATGTGGTTCTGCCTTGGCCTGGGATTGTGTTCCCCCTGCCTGTCCCCCAGGCTCAGGGGCAAGGGCCCGGAGAGAGCACCACCCCGAAGCGCTTTTCTCCCGGGCTTGGGAGCATTGTGCGTGCCTGGCGTGAACAGAGGGCGGGAGTGTTTGCAAACCGGCCTTTGGAGGCGCCCGGGGAGGTCTTCCAGTGGGAGAGGGCCGGTTGTGCTCAGAGGCCCCACAGGCCAGGGGCAGGACCCAGCAGGGCCCCTGCCCCTGGCCAGCCTTGCCAAGATCTTCCTGGCCTCCGGCGGTACTGCCCCACCAAGGGGCAGACTGCGGGGACTGGGTCCAGACATGCCCGGGCGCCTCCCGAGGCTCATCCCCGCTGGTGCCTTTCCCCTGGGCCTAGGCCTCGGTTGAGGGCTCCTTGGAGAGGAGGTTGCTGGCAGGGGCTGTCTCCACACTGCAAGGTGCTGGAGCTCAGAGGGCCTCTTCAGAGGGAAGGGACCAGCAAGGGGCTGGATGCCCAAGACCTCTTTGGCCCAGCAGCCTCAGGGCAGCAGGGAGAGCAAGAGGCCCAACTTGCCCCTCGGTCGGCTCTGCCCCTTCCCACACAGGCGGCCAGCCCAGCAGCTGCCTGACAGACTCTGGCTCCCCTGAGCTCTCTGCCGGTGCAGGGGGCAGGAACAGACGTGTGCATGTGGTTCTGCCTTGGCCTGGGAGTGTGTTCCCCCTGCATTGCCCCCAGGCTCAGGGGCAAGGGCCCGGTGAGAGCACCACCCCGAAGCGCTTTTCTCCCGGGCTTGGGAGCATTGTGCGCGCCTGCTGGGAACAGTGGGCGGGAGCGCTTGCAAACCGGCCTTTGGAGGCAGCCGGGGAGGTCTTCCTGGGGGAGAGGGCCGGATGTGCTCAGAGGCCCCACAGGCCAGGGGCAGGACCCAGCAGGGCCCCTGCCCCTGGCCAGCCTTGCCCAGACCTTCCTGCCTCCGGGGTTACAGCCCCACCAAGGGGCAGGCTGCGGGGACTGGGTCCAGACATGCCCGGGCGCCTCCCCAGTCTCATCCCCGCTGGTGCCTTTCCCCTGGGCTTAGGCCTCGGTTGAGGCCTCCTTGGAGAGGAGGTTGCTGGCAGGGGCTGTCTCCACACTGCAAGGTGCTGGAGCTCAGAGGGCCTCGTCAGAGGGAAGGGACCAGAAAGGGGCTGGATGCCCAAGACCTCTTTGGCCCAGCAGCCTCAGGGCAGCAGGGAGAGCAAGAGGCCCAACTTGCCCCTAGGTCGGCTCTGCCCCTTCCCACACAGGCGGCCAGCCCAGCAGCTGCCTGACAGACTCTGGCTCCCCTGAGCTCTCTGCCGGTGCAGGGGGCAGGAACAGACGTGTGCATGTGGTTCTGCCTTGGCTTGGTAGTGTGGAACCCAGCATTGCCCCCAGGCTCAGGGGCAAGGGCCCGGTGGGAGCAACACGCCGAAGCGCTTTTCTCCCGGGCTTGGGAGCATTGTGCGCGCCTGGTGGGAACAGTGGGCGGGAGTGTTGGCAAAGCGGCCTTTGGAGGCAGCAGGGGAGGTCTTCCAGCGGGAGAGGGCCGGATGTGCTCAGAGGCCCCACAGGCCAGGGGCAGGACCCAGCAGGTCCCCTGCCCCTGGCCAGCCTTTCCCAGTCCTACGTGGCCTCTGGGGGTACTGCCCCACCAAGGGGCAGGCAGCGGGGACTGGGTCCAGACATGCCCGGGCGCCTCCCCAGGCTCATCCCCGCTGGTGCCTTTCCCCTGGGCCTAGGCCTCGGTTTAGGCCTCCTTGGAGAGGAGGTTGCTGGCAGGGGCTGTCTCCACACTGCAAGGTGCTGGAGCTCAGAGGGCCTCGTCAGAGGGAAGGGACCAGCAAAGGGCTGGATGCCCAAGACCTCTTTGACCCAGCAGCCTCAGGGCAGCAGGGAGAGCAAGAGGCCCAAATTGCCCCTAGGTCGGCTCTGCCCCGGCCCACACAGGCAGCCAGCCCAGCAGCAGCCTGGCAGTCTCTGGCTCCCCCGAGCTCTCTGCCGGTGTAGGGGGCAGGAACAGACGTGTGCATGTCGTTCTGCCTTGGCCTGGGAGTGTGTTCCCCCTGCCTGGCCCCCAGGCTCAGGGGCAAGGGCCCGGAGAGAGCACCAGCCCGAAGCGCTTTTCTCCCTGGCTTGGGAGCATTGTGCGTGCCTGGCGGGAACAGCGGGTGGGAGTGCTTGCAAACCGTCCTTTGGAGGCAGCCGGGGAGGTCTTCCAGCGGGAGAGTGCCGGTTGTCCTCAGACGCCCCACAGGCCAGGGGCAGGACCCAGCAGTGTCCCTGCCCCTGGCAGCCTTGCCCAGACCTTCCTGGCCTCCGGGGGTACTGCCCCACCAAGGGGCAGGTTGGGGGGACTGGGTCCAGACATGGCCGGGCGCCTCCCCAGGCTCATCCCCGCTGGTGCCTTTCCCCTAGGCCTAGGCCTCGGTTGAGGCCTCCTTGGAGAGGAGGTTGCTGGCAGGGGCTGTCTCCACACTGCAAGGTGCTGGAGCTCAGAGGGCCTCATCAGAGGGAAGGGACCAGCAAGGGGCTGGATGCCCAAGAACTCTTTGGCCCAGCAGCCTCAGGGCAGCAGGGAGAGCAAGAGGCCCAACTTGCCCCTAGGTCGGCTCTGCCCCTTCCCACACAGGCAGCCAGCCCAGCAGCTGCCTGGCAGACTCTGGCTCCCCCGAGCTCTCTGCCGGTGCAGGGGGCAGGAACAGACGTGTGCATGTGGTTCTGCCTTGGCCTGGGAGTGTGTTCCCCCTGCATTGCCCCCAGGCTCAGGGGCAAGGGACCGGAGAGAGCACCACCACGAAGCGCTTTTTTCCCGGGCTTGGGAGCATTGTGCGTGCCTGGTGGGAACATTGGGCGGGAGTGCTTGCAAACCAGCCTTTGGAGGCAGCCGGGGAGGACTTCCAGTGGGAGAGGTCCGGTCGTGCTCAGAGGCCCCACAGGCCAGGGGCAGGACCCAGCAGGGCCCCTGCCCCTGGCCTGCCTTGCCCAGACCTTCCTGGCCTCCGGGGGTACCGCCCCACCAAGGGGCAGGCTGCGGGGACTGGGTCCAGACATGCCCGGGCGCCTCCCCAGGCTCATCCCCGCTGGTGCTTTTCCCCTGGGCCTAGGCCTCGGTTGAGGCCTCCTTGGAGAGGAGGTTGCTGGCAGGGGCTGTCTCCACACTGCGAGATGCTGGAGCTCAGAGGGCCTCGTCAGAGGGAAGGGACCAGCAAGGGGCTGGATGCCCAAGACGTCTTTGGCCCAGCAGCCTCAGGGCAGCAGGGAGAGCAAGAGGCCCAACTTGCCCCTAGGTCGGCTCTGCCCCTTCCCACATAGGCGGCCAGCCCAGCAGCTGCCTGGCAGACTCTGGCTCCCCCGAGCTCTCTGCCGGTGCAGGGGGCAGGAACAGACGTGTGCATGTGGTTCTGACTTGGCCTGGGAGTGTGGACCCCCTGCCTGGCCCCCAGGCACAGGGGCAAGGGCCCGGAGAGAGCACCACCCCAAAATGCTTTTCCCCCCTGCTTGGGAGCATTTGCATGGCTGGCGGGAACAGCTAGTGGGAATGCTTGCAAACCGGCCTTTGGGGGCAGCCGGGGAGGTCCTCCATGGGCCCGGAGAGAACACCACCCCGATGCGCTTTTCTCCTGGGCTTGGGAGCAGTGTGCGCGGGTGGCGGGAACAGCAGGCAGGAGTGCTTGCAAACCGGCCTTTGGAGGCAGGCGCGGAGGTTTTCCAAGGGCAAGGAGTGCACACCACCCCAAAATACTTTTCTCCCGTGCTTGGGAGCATTGTACACAGCTGGTGGGAACAGCGGGCATGAGTGCTTGCATACCGGCCATTGGAGGCAGCCGGGGAGGTCTTCAAAGGGCCCTGAGAGAGCACCACCCCGAAGCGCTTTTCTCCCGTGATTGGGAGCATTGTGTGTGGCTGGCGGGACAGCGGGAGGGAGTTCTTGCAAACCGGCCTTTGGAGGCAGCCGGGGAAGTCTTCCAAGGGCCGGGAGAGAGCACCACCCCAAAGCGCTTCTCTCCCGTGTTTTGGAGCATGTGCGTGGCTGGCCGGAACAGTGAGTGGGAGTGATTGCAAACCGGCCTTTGGGGGCAGCCGGGGAGGTCCTCCATGGGCACGGAGAGAACACCACCCCAAAGCGCATTTCTCCCGGTCTTGGGAGCATTGTGCGCGGCTGGCGGGAACAGCGGGCATGAGTTCTTGCAAACCGGACTTTGGAGGCAGCCGGGCAGGTCTTTCAAGGGCCCGGAGTGAGCACCACCCCAAAATGCTTTTCTCCCGGGCTAGGTAGCATTGTACGCGGCTGGCGGGAACAGCGGGCCTGAGTGCTTGCAAACCGGCCTTTTGAGGCAGCCGGGGTGGTCTTCCAAGGGCCCGGAGAGAGCACCACCCCAAAATGCTTTTCTCCCGGGCTTGGGAGCATTGTGCGCAGCTGGCGGGAACAGCGGGAATGAGTACTTGCAAACCCGCCTTTGGAGGTAGCCGGGGAGGTCTTCCAAGGGCCCGGAGAGAGCACCATCCGGAAGCACTTTTCTCCCGGGATTGGGAGCATTGTGCGTGCCTGGCGGGAACAGCAGGAAGGAGTCCTTGCAAACCGGCCTTTGGAGGCAGCCGGGGAGGTCTTCCAAAGGCCCGGAGAGAGCACCACCCCGAAGCGCTTTTCTCCCGGGCTTGGGTGCATTGTGCGCGTGTGGCGGGAACAGCAGGCAGGAGTGCTTGCAAACCGGCCTTTGGAGGCAGCCGGGGAGGTCTTCCAAGGGCCCGGAGAGAACACCACCTCGAAGCGCTTTTCTCTCGGGTTTTGGAGCATTGTGTGCGGCTGGTGGAACAGCGGGAGGGAATTCTTGCAAACCGGCCTTTGGAGGCAGCCAGAGAAGTCTTCCAAGGGCCCGGAGAGAGCACCACCCCGAAGCGCTTTTCTCCGGGGTTTTCGAACATTGTGTGTGGCTGGCGGGAACAGCGAGTGGGAGTGCTTGCAAACCGGCCTTTGGGGGCAGCCGGGGACGTCCTCCATGGTCCAGGACAGAACACCACCCCGAATCGCTTTTCTCACAGTCTTGGGAGCATTGTGCGTGGCTGGCGGAAGCAGCGGGAATGAGTACTTACAAACCGGCCTGTGGAGGCAGCCGGGGAGGTCTTGAAAGTGCCCGGAGAGAGCACCATCCCTAAGCGCTTTTCTCCCGGGCTTGGGAGCATTGTGCATGGCTGGCGGGAACAGCAGGAAGGAGTGCTTGCAAACTGGCCTTTGGAGGCAGCCGGGGAGGTCTTCCAAGGGCCCGGAGTGAGCACCACCCCAAAATGCTTTTCTCCCGGGCTTGGGAGCATTGTGCGTGGCTGGTGGGAACAACGGGCATGAGTGCTTGCAAACCGGCCTTTGGAGGCAGCCGGGGACGTCTTCCAAGGGCCCGGAGAGAGCACCACCCCGAAGCACTTTTCTCCCGGGCTTGGGAGCATTGTGCGTGGCTGGCGGGAACAGCAGGAAGGAGTCCTTGCAAACCGGCCTTTGGAGGCAGCCGGGGACGTCTTGAAAGTGCCCGGAGAGAGCACCACCCTGAAGCGCTTTTCTCCCCGGCTTGGGAGCATTGTGCGCGGCTGGCGGGAACAGCAGGCAGGAGTGCTTGAAAACCGGCCTTTGGAGGCAGCCGGGGAGGTCTCCCAAAGGCCCGGAGAGAGCACCACCCCGAAGCGCTTTTCTCCCCTGATTGGGAGCATTGTGTGCGGCTGGCGGGACAGCGGAGGGAGTTCTTGAAAACCAGCCTTTGGAGGCAGCCGGGGAGGTCTTCCAAGGGCCGGGAGAGAGCACCACCCCGAAGCGCTTTTCTCTGGGCTTGGAGCATTTGCACGGATGGCGGGAACAGCGAGTGGGAGTGCTTGCAAACCGGCCTTTGGGGGCAGCCCGGGAGGTCTTTCTTGGGCCCAGAGAGAACACCACCCCGAAACGCTTTTCTCCCGAGCTTGGGAGCATTGTGCGCGGGTGGCGGGAAGAGCAGGCAGAAGTGCTTGCAAACCGGCCTTGGAGGCAGCCGGGGAGGTCTTCCAAGGGCCGGGAGAGAGCACCACCCCGAAGCGCTTTTCTCCCGGGCTTGGGAGCATTGTGTGCAGCTGGCGGGAACAGCGGGATTGAGTGCTTGCAAACCGGCCTTTCGAGGCAGCCGGGGAGGTCTTCCAAGAGCTGGGAGAGAGCACCACCCCGAAGCGCTATTCTCCCGGGCTTGGGAGCATTGTGCGCGTGTGGCGGGAGAAGCAGGCAGAAGTGCTTGCAACCCGGCCTTGGAGGCAGCCAGGGAGGTCTTCCAAGGGCCCGGAGTGAACACCACCCAAAAATGCTTTTCTCCCGGGCTAGGGAGCATTGTGCGCGGCTGGTGGGAACAGCGGGCATGAGGGCTTGCAAACCGGCCTTTGGAGGCAGCCGGGGAGGTCTTCCAGCGAGAGAGGGCCGGTTGTGCTCAGAGGCCCCACAGGCCAGGGGCAGGACCCAGCAGGGCCCCTGCCCCTGGCCAGCCTTGCCCAGATCTTCCTCGCCTCCGGGGGTACAGTCCCACCAAGGGGCAGGCTGCGGGGACTGGGTCCAGACATGCCCGGGCGCCTCCCCTGGCTCATCCCCGCTGGTGCCTTTCCCCTGGGCCTAGGCCTCGGTTGAGGCCTCCTTGGAGAGGTGGTTGCTGGCAGGGGCTGTCTCCACACTGCAAGGTGCTGGAGCTCAGAGGGCCTCGTCAGAGGGAAGGGACCAGCAAGGGGCTGGATGCCCAAGACCTCTTTGGCCCAGCAGCCTCAGGGCAGCAGGGAGAGCAAGATGCCCAGCTTGCCCCTAGGTCGGCTCTGCCCCTTCCCACACAGGCAGCCAAGCCAGCAGCTGCCTGACAGACTCTGGCTCCCACGAGCTCTCTGCCGGTGCAGGGGGCAGGAACAGACGTGTGCATGTGGTTCTGCTTTGGCCTGGGAGTGTGTTCCCCCTGCATTTCCCCCAGGCTCAGGGGCAAGGGCCCGGTGAGAGCACCACCCCGAAGCGCTTTTCTCCCGGGCTTGGGAGCATTGTGCGAGCCGGGTGGGAACAGTGGGCAGGAGTGTTGGCAAACCGGCCTTTGGAGGCAGCCGGGGAGGTCTTCCAGTGGGAGAGGGCCGGATGTGCTCAGAGTCCCCACAGGCCAGGGGCAGGACCCAGCAGGGCCCCTGCCCCTGGCCAGCCTTGCCCAGACCTTCCTGGCCTCCGGGGGTACTGACCCACCAAGGGGCAGGCTGCGGGAACTGGTTCCAGACATGCCCGGGCGCCTCCCCAGGCTCATCCCCGCTGGTGCCTTTCCCCTGGGCCTAGGCCTCGGTTGAGGCCTCCTTGGAGAGGAGGTTGCTGGCAGGGCCTGTCTCCACACTGCCAGGTGCTGGAGCTCAGAGGGCCTCGTCAGAGGGAAGGGACCAGCAAGGAGCTGGATGCCCAAGACCTCTTTGGCCCAGCAGCCTCAGGGCAGCAGGGAGAGCAAGAGGGCCAACTTGCCCCTAGGTCGGCTCTGCCCCTTCCCACACAGGCGGCCAGCCCAGCAGCTGCCTGACAGACTCTGGCTCCCCTGAGCTCTCTGCTGGTGCAGGGGGCAGGAACAGACGTGTGCATGTGGTTCTGCCTTGGGCTGGGAGTGTGGATCACCTGCCTGCCCCCAGGCTCAGGGGCAAGGGCCCGGAGAGAGCACCACCCCGAAGCGCTTTTCTCCAGGGCTTGGGAGCATTGTGCGCGCCTGCTGGGAACAGTGGGCGGGAGTGCTTGCAAACCGGCCTTTGGAGGCAGCCGGGGAGGTCTTCCAGTGGGAGAGGGCCGGTTGTGCTCAGAGGCCCCACAGGCCAGGGGCAGGACCCAGCAGGGCCCCTGCCCCTGGCCAGCCTTGCCCAGACCTTCCTGCCTCCGGGGGTACAGCCCCACCAAGGGGCAGGCTGCGGGGACTGGGTCCAGACATGCCCGAGCGCCTCCCCTGGCTCATCCCCGCTGGTGCCTTTCCCCTGGGCCTAGGCCTCGGTTGAGGCCTCGTTGCAGAGGAGGTTGCTGGCAGGGGCTCTCTCCACACTGCAAGGTGCTGGAGCTCAGAGGGCCTCGTCAGAGTGAAGGGACCAGCAAGGGGCTGGATGCCCAAGACCTCTTTGGCCCAGCAGCCTCAGGGCAGCAGGGAGAGCAAGAGGCCCAACTTGCCCCTAGGTCGGCTCTGCCCCTTCCCACACAGGCGGCCAGCCCAGCAGCTGCCTGACAGACTCTGGCTCCCCTGAGCTCTCTGCCGGTGCTAGGGGCAGGAACAGACGTGTGCATGTGGTTCTGCCTTGGCCTGGGAGTGTGGAACCCCTGCATTGCCCCCAGGCTCAGGGGCAAGGGCCCGGTGGGAGCACCACCCCGAAGCGCTTTTCTCCCAGGCTTGGGAGCATTGTGCGCGCCTGGTGGGAACAGTGGGCAGGAGTGTTGGCAAACCGGCCTTTGGAGGCAGCCGGGGAGGTCTTCCAGCGGGAGAGGGCCGGATGTGCTCAGAGGCCCCACAGGCCAGGGGCAGGACCCAGCAGGTCCCCTGCCCCTGGCCAGCCTTTCCCAGTCCTTCCTGGCCTCCGGGGGTACTGCCCCACCAAGGGGCAGGCTGCGGGGACTGGGTCCAGACATGCCCGGGCGCCTCCCCAGGCTCATCCCCGCTGGTGCCTTTCCCCTGGGCCTAGGCCTCGGTTGAGGCCTCCTTGGAGAGGAGGTGGCTGGCCGGGGCTGTCTCCACACTGCAAGGTGCTGGAGCTCAGAGGGCCTCGTCAGAGGGAAGGGACCAGCAAGGGGCTGGATGCCCAAGACCTCTTTGGCCCAGCAGCCTCAGGGCAGCAGGGAGAACAAGAGGCCCAACTTGCCCCTAGGTCGGCTCTGCCCCTTCCCACACAGGCGGCCAGCCCAGCAGCTGCCTGGCAGACTCTGGCTCCCCCGAGCTCTCTGCCGGTGCAGGGGGCAGATCAGACGTGTGCATGTGGTTCTGCCTTGGCCTGGGAGTGTGGACACCCTGTCTTGCCCTCAGGCTCAGGGGCAAGGGCCCGGAGAGAGCACCACCCCGAAGCGCTTTTCTCCCGGGCTTGGGAGCATTGTGCACGCCTGCTGGGAAAAGTGGGAGGGAGCGCTTGCAAACCGGCCTTTGGAGGCAGCCGGGGAGGTCTTCCAGTGGGAGAGGGCCGGTTGTGCTCAGAGGCCCCACAGGCCAGGGGCAGGACGCAGCAGGGCCCGTGCCCCTGGCCAGGCTTGCCCAGACCTTCCTGGCCTCCGGGTGTACTGCCCCACCAAGGGGCAGGCTGTGGGGACTGGGTCCAGACATGCTCGGGCGCCTCCCCTGGCTCATCCCCGCTGGTGCCTTTCCCCTGGGCCTAGGCCTCGGTTGAGGCCTCCTTGGAGAGGAGGTTGCTGGCAGGGGCTGTCTCCACACTGCAAGGTGCTGGAGCTCAGAGGGCCTCGTCAGAGGGAAGGGACCAGCAAAGGGCTGGATGCCCAAGACCTCTTTGACCCAGCAGCCTCAGGGCAGCAGGGAGAGCAAGAGAACCAACTTGCCCCTAGGTCGGCTCTGCCCCGTCCCACACAGGCAGCCAGCCCAGCAGCAGCCTGGCAGTTTCTGGCTCCCCGGAGCTCTCTGCCGGTATAGGGGGCAGGAACAGACGTGTGCATGTCGTTCTGACTTGGCCTGGGAGTGTGTTCCCCCTGCCTGGCCCCCAGGTTCAGGGGCAAGGGCCCGGAGAGAGCACCACCCCGAAGCGCTTTTCTCCCGGGCTTGGGAGCATTTTGCGTGCTTGGTGGGAACAGTGGGCGGGAGTGCTTGCAAACCGGCCTTTGGAGGCAGCCGGGGAGGTCTTCCAGTGGGAGAGGGCCGGTTGTGCTCAGAGGCCCCACAGGCCAGGGGCAGTACCCAGCAGGGCCCCAGCCCCTGGCCAGCCTTGCCCAGACCTTCCTGCCTCCGGGGTTACAGCCCCACCAAGGGGCAGGCTGCGGGGACTGGGTCCAGACATGCCCGGGCGCCTCCCCAGTCTCATCCCCGCTGGTGCCTTACCCCTGGGCCTAGTCCTCGGTTGAGGCCTCCTTGGAGAGGAGGTGGCTGGCAGGGGCTGTCTCCACACTGCAAGGTGCTGGAGCTCAGAGGGCCTCGTCAGAGGGAAGGGACCAGAAAGGGGCTGGATGCCCAAGACCTCTTTGGCCCAGCAGCCTCAGGGCAGCAGGGAGAGCAAGAGGCCCAACTTGCCCCTAGGTCGGCTCTGCCCCTTCCCACACAGGCGGCCAGCCCAGCAGCTGCCTGACAGACTCTGGCTCCCCTGAGCTCTCTGCCGGTGCAGGGGGCAGGAACAGACGTGTGCATGTGGTTCTGCCTTGGCCTGGGAGTGTGTTCCCCCTGCATTGCCCCCAGGCTCAGGGGCAAGGGCCCGGTGAGAGCACCACCCTGAAGCGCTTTTCTCCCGGGCTTGGGAGCATTGTGCGGGCCTGGCGGGAACAGCGGGCTGGAGTGCTTGCAAACCGGCCTTTGGAGGCAGACGGGGAGGTCTTCCAGCGGGAGAGTGCCGGTTGTGCTCAGAGGCCCCACAGGCCAGGGGCAGGACCCAGCAGTGTTCCTGCCCCTGGCAGCCTTGCCCAGACCTTTCTGGCCTCCGGGGGTACAGCCCCACCAAGGGGCAGGCTACGGGGACTGGGTCCAGACATGGCCGGGCCCCTCCCCAGGCTCATCCCCACTGGTGCCTTTCCCCTGGGCCTAGGCCTCGGTTGAGGCCTCCTTGGAGAGGAGGTTGCTGGCAGGGGCTGTCTCCACACTGCAAGGTGCTGGAGCTCAGAGGGCCTCGTCAGCGGGAAGGGACCAGCAAGGGGCTGGATGCCCAAGACCTCTTTGGCCCAGCAGCCGCAGGGCAGCAGGGAGAGCAAGAGGCCCAACTTGCCCCTAGGTCGGCTCTGCCCCTTCTCACACAGGCGGCCAGCCCAGCAGCTGCCTGACAGACTCTGGATCCCCCGAGCTCTCTGCCGGTGCAGGGGTCAGGAACAGACGTGTGCATGTGGTTCTGCCTTGGTCTGGGAGTGTGGACCCACTGCCTGGCCCCCAGGCTCAGGGGCAAGGGCCCGGAGAGAGCAACACCCCGAAGTGCTTTTCTCCCGGGCTTGGGAGCATTGTGCGTGCCTGGCGGGAACAGCGGGCGGGAGTGTTGCAAACCGGCCTTTGGAGGCAGCCGGGGAGGTCTTCCAGTGGGAGAGGGCCGGTTGTGCTCAGAGGCCCCAGAGGCCAGGGGCAGGACTCAGCAGGGCGCCTGCCCCTGGCCAGCCTTGCCCAGACCTTCCTGGCCTCCGGGGGTACTGCCCCACCAAGGGGCAGGCTGCGGGGACTGGGTCCAGACATGTCCGTGCGCCTCCCCTGGCTCATCCCCGCTGGTGCCTTTCCCCTGGGCCTAGGCCTCTGTTGAGGCCTCTTGGAGAGGTGGTTGCTGGCAGGGGCTGTCTCCACACTGCAAGGTGCTGGAGCTCAGAGGGCCTCGTCAGCGGGAAGGGACCAGCAAGGGGCTGGATGCCCAAGACCTCTTTGGCCCAGCAACCTCAGGGCAGCAGGGAGAGCAAGAGGCCCAACTTGCCCCTAGGTCGGCTCTGCCCCTTCCCACACAGGCCGCCAGCCCAGCAGCTGCCTGGCAGACTCTGGCTCCCCCGAGCTCTCTGCCGGTGCAGGGGGCAGGAACAGACGTGTGCATGTGGTTCTGCCTTGGCCTGGGAGTGTGTTCCCCCTGCATTGCCCCCAGGCTCAGGGGCAAGGGACCGGAGAGAGCACCACCCCGAAGCGCTTTTTTCCCGGGCTTGGGAGCATTGTGCATGCCTGGTGGGAACAGTGGGCGGGAGTGCTTGCAAACCAGCCTTTGGAGGCAGCCGGGGAGGACTTCCAGTGGGAGAGGTCCGGTCGTGCTCAGAGGCCCCACAGGCCAGGGGCAGGACCCAGCAGGGCCCCTGCCCCTGGCCTGCCTTGCCCAGACCTTCCTGGCCTCCGGGGGTACCGCCCCACCAAGGGGCAGGCTGCGGGGACTGGGTCCAGACATGCCCGGGCGCCTCCCCAGGCTCATCCCCGCTGGTGCTTTTCCCCTGGGCCTAGGCCTCGGTTGAGGCCTCCTTGGAGAGGAGGTTGCTGGCCGGGGCTGTCTCCACACTGCGAGATGCTGGAGCTCAGAGGGCCTCGTCAGAGGGAAGGGACCAGCAAGGGGCTGGATGCCCAAGACGTCTTTGGCCCAGCAGCCTCAGGGCAGCAGGGAGAGCAAGAGGCCCAACTTGCCCCTAGGTCGGCTCTGCCCCTTCCCACATAGGCGGCCAGCCCAGCAGCTGCCTGGCAGACTCTGGCTCCCCCGAGCTCTCTGCCTGTGCAGGGGGCAGGAACAAACGTGTGCATGTGGTTCTGACTTGGCCTGGGAGTGTGGACCCCCTGCCTGGCCCCCAGGCACAGGGGCAAGGGCCCGGAGAGAGCACCACCCCAAAATGCTTTTCCCCCCGGCTTGGGAGCATTTGCATGGCTGGCGGGAACAGCTAGTGGGAATGCTTGCAAACCGGCCTTTGGGGGCAGCCGGGGAGGTCCTCCATGGGCCCGGAGAGAACACTACCCCGATGCGCTTTTCTCCCGGGCTTGGGAGCAGTGTGCGCGGGTGGCGGGAACAGCAGGCAGGAGTGCTTGCAAACCGGCCTTTGGAGGCAGGCGCGAAGGTTTTCCAAGGGCAAGGAGTGCACACCACCCCAAAATACTTTTCTCCCGTGCTTGGGAGCATTGTACACAGCTCGTGGGAACAGCGGGCATGAGTGCTTGCATACCGGCCATTGGAGGCAGCCGGGGAGGTCTTCAAAGGGCCCTGAGAGAGCACCACCCCGAAGCGCTTTTCTCCCGTGATTGGGAGCATTGTGTGTGGCTGGCGGGACAGCGGGAGGGAGTTCTTGCAAACCGGCCTTTGGAGGCAGCCGGGGAAGTCTTCCAAGGACCGGGAGAGAGCACCACCCCAAAGCGCTTCTCTCCCGTGTTTTGGAGCATGTGCGTGGCTGGCCGGAACAGTGAGTGGGAGTGATTGCAAACCGGCCTTTGGGGGCAGCCGGGGAGGTCCTCCATGGGCACGGAGAGAACACCACCCCAAAGCGCATTTCTCCCGGTCTTGGGAGCATTGTGCGCGGCTGGCGGGAACAGCGGGCATGAGTTCTTGCAAACCGGACTTTGGAGGCAGCCGGGCAGGTCTTTCAAGGTCCCGGAGTGAGCACCACCCCAAAATGCTTTTCTCCCGGGCTAGGTAGCATTGTACGCGGCTGGCGGGAACAGCGGGCCTGAGTGCTTGCAAACCGGCCTTTTGAGGCAGCCGGGGTGGTCTTCCAAGGGCCCGGAGAGAGCACCACCCCAAAATGCTTTTCTCCCGGGCTTGGGAGCATTGTGCGCAGCTGGCGGGAACAGCGGGAATGAGTACTTGCAAACCCGCCTTTGGAGGTAGCCGGGGAGGTCTTCCAAGGGCCCGGAGAGAGCACCATCCCGAAGCACTTTTCTCCCGGGATTGGGAGCATTGTGCGTGCCTGGCGGGAACAGCAGGAAGGAGTCCTTGCAAACCGGCCTTTGGAGGCAGCCGGGGAGGTCTTCCAAAGGCCCGGAGAGAGCACCACCCCGAAGCGCTTTTCTCCCGGGCTTGGGTGCATTGTGCGCGTGTGGCGGGAACAGCAGGCAGGAGTGCTTGCAAACCGGCCTTTGGAGGCAGCCGGGGAGGTCTTCCAAGGGCCCGGAGAGAACACCACCTCGAAGCGCTTTTCTCTCGGGTTTTGGAGCATTGTGTGCGGCTGGTGGAACAGCGGGAGGGAATTCTTGCAAACCGGCCTTTGGAGGCAGCCAGAGAAGTCTTCCAAGGGCCCGGAGAGAGCACCACCCCGAAGCGCTTTTCTCCGGGGTTTTCGAACATTGTGTGTGGCTGGCGGGAACAGCGAGTGGGAGTGCTTGCAAACCGGCCTTTGGGGGCAGCCGGGGACGTCCTCCATGGTCCAGGAGAGAACACCACCCCGAAGCGCTTTTCTCACGGTCTTGGGAGCATTGTGCGTGGCTGGCGGAAGCAGCGGGAATGAGTACTTACAAACCGGCCTGTGGAGGCAGCCGGGGAGGTCTTGAAAGTGCCCGGAGAGAGCACCATCCCTAAGCGCTTTTCTCCCGGGCTTGGGAGCATTGTGCATGGCTGGCGGGAACAGCAGGAAGGAGTGCTTGCTAACTGGCCTTTGGAGGCAGCCGGGGAGGTCTTCCAAGGGCCCGGAGTGAGCACCACCCCAAAATGCTTTTCTCCCGGGCTTGGGAGCATTGTGCGCGGCTGGTGGGAACAACGGGCATGAGTGCTTGCAAACCGGCCTTTGGAGGCAGCCGGGGACGTCTTCCAAGGGCCCGGAGAAAGCACCACCCCGAAGCACTTTTCTCCCGGGCTTGGGAGCATTGTGCGTGGCTGGCGGGAACAGCAGGAAGGAGTCCTTGCAAACCGGCCTTTGGAGGCAGCCGGGGACGTCTTGAAAGTGCCCGGAGAGAGCACCACCCTGAAGCGCTTTTCTCCCCGGCTTGGGAGCATTGTGCGCGGCTGGCGGGAACAGCAGGCAGGAGTGCTTGAAAACCGGCCTTTGGAGGCAGCCGGGGAGGTCTCCCAAAGGCCCGGAGAGAGCACCACCCCGAAGCGCTTTTCTCCCCTGATTGGGAGCATTGTGTGCGGCTGGCGGGACAGCGGAGGGAGTTCTTGAAAACCAGCCTTTGGAGGCAGCCGGGGAGGTCTTCCAAGGGCCGGGAGAGAGCACCACCCCGAAGCGCTTTTCTCCTGGGCTTGGAGCATTTGCACGGATGGCGGGAACAGCGAGTGGGAGTGCTTGCAAACCGGCCTTTGGGGGCAGCCCGGGAGGTCTTTCTTGGGCCCAGAGAGAACACCACCCCGAAACGCTTTTCTCCCGAGCTTGGGAGCATTGTGCGCGGGTGGCGGGAAGAGCAGGCAGAAGTGCTTGCAAACCGGCCTTGGAGGCAGCCGGGGAGGTCTTCCAAGGGCCGGGAGAGAGCACCACCCCGAAGCGCTTTTCTCCCGGGCTTGGGAGCATTGTGCGCAGCTGGCGGGAACAGCGGGATTGAGTGCTTGCAAACCGGCCTTTCGAGGCAGCCGGGGAGGTCTTCCAAGGGCCGGGAGAGAGCACCACCCCGAAGCGCTATTCTCCCGGGCTTGGGAGCATTGTGCGCGGCGGGCGGGAACAGCGGGCATGAGTGCTTGCAAACCGGCCTTTGGAGGCAGCCGGGGAGGTCTTCCAAGGGCCCGGAGAGATCACCACCCCTAAGCGCTTTTCTCCCGTGATTGGGAGCATTGTGTGCGGCTGGCGGGACAGCGGAAGGGAGTTCTTGAAAACCAGCCTTTGGAGGCAGCCGGGGAGGTCTTCCTAGGGCCGGGAGAGAGCACCACCCCGAAGCGCTTTTCTCCTGGGCTTGGAGCATTTGCACGGATGGCGGGAACAGCGAGTGGGAGTGCTTGCAAACCGGCCTTTGGGGGCGGCCCGGGAGGTCTTTCTTGAGCCCAGAGAGAACACCACCCCGAAACGCTTTTCTCCCGGGCTTGGGAGCATTGTGCGCGTGTGGCGGGAGAAGCAGGCAGAAGTGCTTGCAACCCGGCCTTGGAGGCAGCCAGGGAGGTCTTCCAAGGGCCCGGAGTGAACACCACCCAAAAATGCTTTTCTCCCGGGCTAGGGAGCATTGTGCGCGGCTGGTGGGAACAGCGGGCATGAGGGCTTGCAAACCGGCCTTTGGAGGCAGCCGGGGAGGTCTTCCAGCGAGAGAGGGCCGGTTGTGCTCAGAGGCCCCACAGGCCAGGGGCAGGACCCAGCAGGGCCCCTGCCCCTGGCCAGCCTTGCCCAGATCTTCCTCGCCTCCGGGGGTACAGTCCCACCAAGGGGCAGGCTGCGGGGACTGGGTCCAGACATGCCCGGGCGCCTCCCCTGGCTCATCCCCGCTGGTGCCTTTCCCCTGGGCCTAGGCCTCGGTTGAGGCCTCCTTGGAGAGGTGGTTGCTGGCAGGGGCTGTCTCCACACTGCAAGGTGCTGGAGCTCAGAGGGCCTCGTCAGAGGGAAGGGACCAGCAAGGGGCTGGATGCCCAAGACCTCTTTGGCCCAGCAGCCTCAGGGCAGCAGGGAGAGCAAGATGCCCAGCTTGCCCCTAGGTCGGCTCTGCCCCTTCCCACACAGGCAGCCAAGCCAGCAGCTGCCTGACAGACTCTGGCTCCCACGAGCTCTCTGCCGGTGCAGGGGGCAGGAACAGACGTGTGCATGTGGTTCTGCTTTGGCCTGGGAGTGTGTTCCCCCTGCATTTCCCCCAGGCTCAGGGGCAAGGGCCCGGTGAGAGCACCACCCCGAAGCGCTTTTCTCCCGGGCTTGGGAGCATTGTGCGAGCCTGGTGGGAACAGTGGGCAGGAGTGTTGGCAAACCGGCCTTTGGAGGCAGCCGGGGAGGTCTTCCAGTGGGAGAGGGCCGGATGTGCTCAGAGTCCCCACAGGCCAGGGGCAGGACCCAGCAGGGCCCCTGCCCCTGGCCAGCCTTGCCCAGACCTTCCTGGCCTCCGGGGGTACTGCCCCACCAAGGGGCAGGCTGCGGGAACTGGTTCCAGACATGCCCGGGCGCCTCCCCAGGCTCATCCCCGCTGGTGCCTTTCCCCTGGGCCTAGGCCTCGGTTGAGGCCTCCTTGGAGAGGAGGTTGCTGGCAGGGGCTGTCTCCACACTGCCAGGTGCTGGAGCTCAGAGGGCCTCGTCAGAGGGAAGGGACCAGCAAGGAGCAGGATGCCCAAGACCTCTTTGGCCCAGCAGCCTCAGGGCAGCAGGGAGAGCAAGAGGGCCAACTTGCCCCTAGGTCGGCTCTGCCCCTTCCCACACAGGCGGCCAGCCCAGCAGCTGCCTGACAGACTCTGGCTCCCCTGAGCTCTCTGCTGGTGCAGGGGGCAGGAACAGACGTGTGCATGTGGTTCTGCCTTGGCCTGGGAGTGTGTTCCCCCTGCATTGCCCCCAGGCTCAGGGGCAAGGGCCCGGTGAGAGCACCACCCCGAAGTGCTTTTCTCCCGGGCTTGGGAGCATTGTGCGCGCCTGCTGGGAACAGTGGGCGGGAGCGCTTGCAAACCGGCCTTTGGAGGCAGCCGGGGAGGTCTTCCAGTGGGAGAGGGCCAGTTGTGCTCAGAGGCCCCACAAGCCAGGGGCAGGACCCAGCAGGGCCCCTGCCCCTGGCCAGCCTTGCCCAGACCTTCCTGGCCTCCGGGGGTACTGCCCCACCAAGGGGCAGGCTGCCGGGACTGGGTTCAGACATTCCCCGGCGCCTCCCCAGGTTCATGCCCGCTGGTGCCTTTCCCTGGGACTAGGCCTCGGTTGAGGCCTCCTTGGAGAGGAGGTTGCTGGCAGGGGCTGTCTCCACACTGCAAGGTGCTGGAGCTCAGAGGGCCTCGTCAGATGGAAGGGACTAGCAAGGGGCTGGATGCCCAAGACCTCTTTGGCCCAGCAGCCTCAGGGCAGCCAGCAGGGAGACCAAGAGGCCCAACTTGCCCCTAGGTCAGCTCTGCCCCTTCCCACACAGGCGGCCAGCCCAGTAGCTGCCTGACAGACTCTGGCTCCCGCGAGCTCTCTGCCGGTGCAGGGGGCAGGAACAGACGTGTGCATGTGGTTCTGCCTTGGGCTGGGAGTGTGGATCACCTGCCTGGCCCCCAGGCCCAGGGGCAAGGGCCCGGAGAGAGCACCACCCCGAAGCGCTTTTCTCCCGGGCTTGGGAGCATTGTGCGCGCCTGGTGGGAACAGTGGGCGGGAGTGCTTGCAAACCGGCCTTTGGAGGCAGCCGGGGAGGTCTTCCAGTGGGAGAGGGCCGGTTGTGCTCAGAGGCCCCACAGGCCAGGGGCAGGACCCAGCAGGGCCCCTGCCCCTGGCCAGCCTTGCCCAGACCTTCCTGCCTCCGGGGGTACAGCCCCACCAAGGGGCAGGCTGCGGGGACTGGGTCCAGACATGCCCGAGCGCCTCCCCTGGCTCATCCCCGCTGGTGCCTTTCCCCTGGGCCTAGGCCTCGGTTGAGGCCTCGTTGCAGAGGAGGTTGCTGGCAGGGGCTCTCTCCACACTGCAAGGTGCTGGAGCTCAGAGGGCCTCGTCAGAGGGAAGGGACCAGCAAGGGGCTGGATGCCCAAGACCTCTTTGGCCCAGCAGCCTCAGGGCAGCAGGGAGAGCAAGAGGCCCAACTTGCCCCTAGGTCGGCTCTGCCCCTTCCCACACAGGCGGCCAGCCCAGCACCTGCCTGACAGACTCTGGCTCCCCTGAGCTCTCTGCCGGTGCTAGGGGCAGGAACAGACGTGTGCATGTGGTTCTGCCTTGGCCTGGGAGTGTGGAACCCCTGCATTGCCCCCAGGCTCAGGGGCAAGGGCCCGGTGGGAGCACCACCCCGAAGCGCTTTTCTCCCGGGCTTGGGAGCATTGTGCACGCCTGCTGGGAAAAGTGGGAGGGAGCGCTTGCAAACCGGCCTTTGGAGGCAGCCGGGGAGGTCTTCCAGTGGGAGAGGGCCGGTTGTGCTCAGAGGCCCCACAGGCCAGGGGCAGGACGCAGCAGGGCCCGTGCCCCTGGCCAGCCTTGCCCAGACCTTCCTGGCCTCCGGGTGTACTGCCCCACCAAGGGGCAGGCTGCGGCGACTGGGTCCAGACATGCTCGGGCGCCTCCCCTGGCTCATCCCCGCTGGTGCCTTTCCCCTGGGCCTAGGCCTCGGTTGAGGCCTCCTTGGAGAGGAGGTTGCTGGCAGGGGCTGTCTCCACACTGCAAGGTGCTGGAGCTCAGAGGGCCTCGTCAGAGGGAAGGGCCCAGTAAGGGGCTGGATGCCCAAGACCTCTTTGGCCCAGCAGCCTCAGGGCAGCAGGGAGAGCAAGAGGCCCAACTTGCCCCTAGGTCGGCTCTGCCCCTTCCCACACAGGCGGCCAGCCCAGCAGCTGCCTGACAGACTCTGGCTCCCCTAGCTCTCTGCCGGTACAGGGGGCAGGAACAGACGTGTGCATGTGGTTCTGCATTGGCCTGGGAGTGTGATCCCCCTGCATTGCCCCCAGGCTCAGGGGCAAGTGCCCGGTGAGAGCACCACCCCGAAGCGCTTTTCTCCCGGACTTGAGAGCATTGTGCGCGCCTGGTGGGAACAGTGGGCGTGAGTGTTGGCAAACCGGCCTTTGGAGGCAGCCGGGGAGGTCTTCCAGCGGGAGAGGGCCGGATGTGCTCAGAGGCCCCACAGGCCAGGGGCAGGACCCAGCAGGTCCCCTGCCCCAGGCCAGCCTTGCCCAGACCTTCCTGGCCTCCGGGGGTACTGCCCCACCAAGGGGCAGGCTGCGGGGACTGGGTCCAGACATGCCCGGGCGCCTCCCCAGGCTCATCCCCGCTGGTGCCTTTCCCCTGGGCCTAGGCCTCGGTTTAGGCCTCCTTGGAGAGGAGGTTGCTGGCAGGGGCTGTCTCCACACTGCAAGGTGCTGGAGCTCAGAGGGCATCGTCAGAGGGAAGGGACCAGCAAAGGGCTGGATGCCCAAGACCTCTTTGACCCAGCAGCCTCAGGGCAGCAGGGAGAGCAAGAGGCCCAACTTGCCCCTAGGTCGGCTCTGCCCCGTCCCACACAGGCAGCCAGCCCAGCAGCAGCCTGGCAGTTTCTGGCTCCCCCGAGCTCTCTGCCGGTGTAGGGGGCAGGAACAGACGTGTGCATGTCGTTCTGACTTGGCCTGGGAGTGTGTTCCCCCTGCCTGGCCCCCAGGCTCAGGGGCAAGGGCCCGGAGAGAGCACCACCCCGAAGCGCTTTTCTCCCGGGCTTGGGAGCATTTTGCGTGCTTGGTGGGAACAGTGGGCGGGAGTGCTTGCAAACCGGCCTTTGGAGGCAGCCGGGGAGGTCTTCCAGTGGGAGAGGGCCGGTTGTGCTCAGAGGCCCCACAGGCCAGGGGCAGGACCCAGCAGGGCCCCAGCCCCTGGCCAGCCTTGCCCAGACCTTCCTGCCTCCGGGGTTACAGCCCCACCAAGGGGCAGGCTGCGGGGACTGGGTCCAGACATGCCCGGGCGCCTCCCCAGTCTCATCCCCGCTGGTGCCTTACCCCTGTTCCTAGGCCTCGGTTGAGGCCTCCTTGGAGAGGAGGTGGCTGGCAGGGGCTGTCTCCACACTGCAAGGTGCTGGAGCTCAGAGGGCCTCGTCAGCGGGAAGGGACCAGCAAGGGGCTGGATGCCCAAGACCTCTTTGGCCCAGCAGCCTCAGGGCAGCAGGGAGAGCAAGAGGCCCAACTTGCCCCTAGGTCGGCTCTGCCCCTTCCCACACAGGCGGCCAGCCCAGCAGCTGCCTGACAGACTCTGGCTCCCCTGAGCTCTCTGCCGGTGCAGGGGGCAGGAACAGACGTGTGCATGTGGTTCTGCCTTGGCCTGGGAGTGTGTTCCCCCTGCATTGCCCCCAGGCTCAGGGGCAAGGGCCCGGTGAGAGCACCACCCCGAAGCGCTTTTCTCCCGGGCTTGGGAGCATTGTGCGGGCCTGGCGGGAACAGCGGGCTGGAGTGCTTGCAAACCGGCCTTTGGAGGCAGACGGGGAGGTCTTCCAGCGGGAGAGTGCCGGTTGTGCTCAGAGGCCCCACAGGCCAGGGGCAGGACCCAGCAGTGTTCCTGCCCCTGGCAGCCTTGCCCAGACCTTTCTGGCCTCCGGGGGTACAGCCCCACCAAGGGGCAGGCTACGGGGACTGGGTCCAGACATGGCCGGGCCCCTCCCCAGGCTCATCCCCACTGGTGCCTTTCCCCTGGGCCTAGGCCTCGGTTGAGGCCTCCTTGGAGAGGAGGTTGCTGGCAGGGGCTGTCTCCACACTGCAAGGTGCTGGAGCTCAGAGGGCCTCGTCAGCGGGAAGGGACCAGCAAGGGGCTGGATGCCCAAGACCTCTTTGGCCCAGCAGCCGCAGGGCAGCAGGGAGAGCAAGAGGCCCAACTTGCCCCTAGGTCGGCTCTGCCCCTTCCCACACAGGCAGACAGCCCAGCAGCTGCCTGGCAGACTCTGGCTCCCCCGAGCTCTCTGCCGGTGCAGGGGGCAGCAACAGACGTGTGCATGTGCTTCTGACTTGGCCTGGGAGTGTGGAACCCCTGCCTTGCCCCCAGGCTCAGGGGCAAGGGCCCGGTGAGAGCACCACCCCGAAGCGCTTTTCTCCCGGGCTTGGGAGCATTGTGCGAGCCTGGTGGGAACAGTGGGCAGGAGTGTTGGCAAACCGGCCTTTGGAGGCAGCCGGGGAGGTCTTCCAGCGGGAGAGGGCCGGATGTGCTCAGAGTCCCCACAGGCCAGGGGCAGGACCCAGCAGGGCCCCTGCCCCTGGCCAGCCTTTCCCAGACCTTCCTGGCCTCCGGGGGTCCTGCCCCACCAAGGCGCAGGCTGCGGGAACTGGTTCCAGACATGCCCGGGCGCCTCCCCAGGCTCATCCCCGCTGGTGCCTTTCCCCTGGGCCTAGGCCTCGGTTGAGGCCTCCTTGGAGAGGAGGTTGCTGGCAGGGGCTGTCTCCACACTGCCAGGTGCTGGAGCTCAGAGGGCCTCGTCAGAGGGAAGGGACCAGCAAGGAGCTGGATGCCCAAGACCTCTTTGGCCCAGCAGCCTCAGGGCAGCAGGGAGAGCAAGAGGCCCAACTTGCCCCTAGGTCGGATCTGCCCCTTCCCACACAGGCGGCCAGCCCAGCAGCTGCCTGACAGACTCTGGCTCCCCCGAGCTCTCTTCCGGTGCTCGGGGCAGGAACAGACGTGTACATGTGGTTCTGCCTTGGCCTGGGATTGTGTTCCCCCTGCCTGTCCCCCAGGCTCAGGGGCAAGGGCCCGGAGAGAGCACCACCCCGAAGCGCTTTTCTCCCGGGCTTGGGAGCATTGTGCGTGCCTGGCGTGAACAGAGGGCGGGAGTGTTTGCAAACCGGCCTTTGGAGGCGCCCGGGGAGGTCTTCCAGTGGGAGAGGGCCGGTTGTGCTCAGAGGCCCCACAGGCCAGGGGCAGGACCCAGCAGGGCCCCTGCCCCTGGCCAGCCTTGCCAAGATCTTCCTGGCCTCCGGCGGTACTGCCCCACCAAGGGGCAGACTGCGGGGAATGGGTCCAGACATGCCCGGGCGCCTCCCCAGGCTCATCCCCGCTGGTGCCTTTCCCCTGGGCCTAGGCCTCGGTTGAGGGCTCCTTGGAGAGGAGGTTGCTGGCAGGGGCTGTCTCCACACTGCAAGGTGCTGGAGCTCAGAGGGCCTCGTCAGAGGGAAGGGACCAGCAAGGGGCTGGATGCCCAAGACCTCTTTGGCCCAGCAGCCTCAGGGCAGCAGGGAGAGCAAGAGGCCCAACTTGCCCCTTGGTTGGCTCTGCCCCTTCCCACACAGGCGGCCAGCCCAGCAGCTGCCTGACAGACTCTGGCTCCCCTGAGCTCTCTGCCGGTGCAGGGGGCAGGAACAGACGTGTGCATGTGGTTCTGCCTTGGGCTGGGAGTGTGGATCACCTGCCTGGCCCCCAGGCTCAGGGGCAAGGGCCCGGAGAGAGCACCACCCCGAAGCGCTTTTCTCCAGGGCTTGGGAGCATTGTGCGCGCCTGGTGGGAACAGTGGGCGGGAGTGCTTGCAAACCGGCCTTTGGAGGCAGCCGGGGAGGTCTTCCAGTGGGAGAGGGCCGGTTGTGCTCAGAGGCCCCACAGGCCAGGGGCAGGACCCAGCAGGTCCCCTGCCCCTGGCCAGCCTTTCCCAGTCCTACCTGGCCTCCGGGGGTACTGCCCCACCAAGGGGCAGGCTGCGGGGACTGGGTCCAGACATTCCCGGGCGCCTCCCCAGGCTCATCCCCGCTGGTGCCTTTCCCCTGGGCCTAGGCCTCGGTTTAGGCCTCCTTGGAGAGGAGGTTGCTGGCAGGGGCTGTCTCCACACTGCAAGGTGCTGGAGCTCAGAGGGCCTCGTCAGAGGGAAGGGACC
Source organism: Dama dama (assembly GCF_033118175.1). Classification (NCBI taxonomy): domain Eukaryota; kingdom Metazoa; phylum Chordata; class Mammalia; order Artiodactyla; family Cervidae; genus Dama; species Dama dama. The sequence continues at coordinate 1,623,584 of NW_026870967.1, read as the reverse complement.
AGCAAAGGGCTGGATGCCCAAGACCTCTTTGACCCAGCAGCCTCAGGGCAGCAGGGAGAGCAAGAGGCCCAACTTGCCCCTAGGTCAGCTCTGCCCCTTCCCACACAGGCGGCCAGCCCAGTAGCTGCCTGACAGACTCTCGCTCCCGCGAGCTCTCTGCCGGTGCAGGGGGCAGGAACAGACGTGTGCATGTGGTTCTGCCTTGGGCTGGGAGTGTGGATCACCTGCCTGGCCCCCAGGCTCAGGGGCAAGGGCCCGGAGAGAGCACCACCCCGAAGCGCTTTTCTCCAGGGCTTGGGAGCATTGTGCGCGCCTGGTGGGAACAGTGGGCGGGAGTGCTTGCAAACCGGCCTTTGGAGGCAGCCGGGGAGGTCTTCCAGTGGGAGAGGGCCGGTTGTGCTCAGAGGCCCCACAGGCCAGGGGCAGGACCCAGCATGTCCCCTGCCCCTGGCCAGCCTTTCCCAGTCCTTCCTGGCCTCCGGGGGTACTGCCCCACCAAGGGGCAGGCTGCGGGGACTGGGTCCAGACATGCCCGGGCGCCTCCCCAGGCTCATCCCCGCTGGTGCCTTTCCCCTGGGCCTAGGCCTCGGTTTAGGCCTCCTTGGAGAGGAGGTGGCTGGCAGGGGCTGTCTCCACACTGCAAGGTGCTGGAGCTCAGAGGGCCTCGTCAGAGGGAAGGGACCAGCAAGGGCCTGGATGCCCAAGACCTCTTTGGCCCAGCAGCCTCAGGGCAGCAGGGAGAGCAAGAGGCCCAACTTGCCCCTAGGTCGGCTCTGCCCCTTCCCACACAGGCGGCCAGCCCAGCAGCTGCCTGGCAGACTCTGGCTCCCCCGAGCTCTCTGCCGGTGCAGGGGGCAGATCAGACGTGTGCATGTGGTTCTGCCTTGGCCTGGGAGTGTGTTCCCCCTGCCTGGTCCCCAGGCTCGGGGGCAAGGGCCCGGAGAGAGCACCAGCCCGAAGCGCTTTTCTCCCGGGCTTGGGAGCATTGTGCGTGCCTGGCGGGAACAGCGGGTGCGAGTGCTTGCAAACCGTCCTTTGGAGGCAGCCGGGGAGGTCTTTCTTGAGCCCAGAGAGAACACCACCCCGAAACGCTTTTCTCCCGGGCTTGGGAGCATTGTGCGCGTGTGGCGGGAGAAGCAGGCAGAAGTGCTTGCAACCCGGCCTTGGAGGCAGCCAGGGAGGTCTTCCAAGGGCCCGGAGTGAACACCACCCAAAAATGCTTTTCTCCCGGGCTAGGGAGCATTGTGCGCGGCTGGTGGGAACAGCGGGCATGAGGGCTTGCAAACCGGCCTTTGGAGGCAGCCGGGGAGGTCTTCCAGCGAGAGAGGGCCGGTTGTGCTCAGAGGCCCCACAGGCCAGGGGCAGGACCCAGCAGGGCCCCTGCCCCTGGCCAGCCTTGCCCAGATCTTCCTCGCCTCCGGGGGTACAGCCCCACCAAGGGGCAGGCTGCGGGGACTGGGTCCAGACATGCCCGGGCGCCTCCCCTGGCTCATCCCCGCTGGTGCCTTTCCCCTGGGCCTAGGCCTCGGTTGAGGCCTCCTTGGAGAGGTGGTTGCTGGCAGGGGCTGTCTCCACACTGCAAGGTGCTGGAGCTCAGAGGGCCTCGTCAGAGGGAAGGGACCAGCAAGGGGCTGGATGCCCAAGACCTCTTTGGCCCAGCAGCCTCAGGGCAGCAGGGAGAGCAAGATGCCCAGCTTGCCCCTAGGTCGGCTCTGCCCCTTCCCACACAGGCAGCCAAGCCAGCAGCTGCCTGACAGACTCTGGCTCCCACGAGCTCTCTGCCGGTGCAGGGGGCAGGAACAGACGTGTGCATGTGGTTCTGCTTTGGCCTGGGAGTGTGTTCCCCCTGCATTTCCCCCAGGCTCAGGGGCAAGGGCCCGGTGAGAGCACCACCCCGAAGCGCTTTTCTCCCGGGCTTGGGAGCATTGTGCGAGCCTGGTGGGAACAGTGGGCAGGAGTGTTGGCAAACCGGCCTTTGGAGGCAGCCGGGGAGGTCTTCCAGCGGGAGAGGGCCGGATGTGCTCAGAGTCCCCACAGGCCAGGGGCAGGACCCAGCAGGGCCCCTGCCCCTGGCCAGCCTTGCCCAGACCTTCCTGGCCTCCGGGGGTCCTGCCCCACCAAGGGGCAGGCTGCGGGAACTGGTTCCAGACATGCCCGGGCGCCTCCCCAGGCTCATCCCCGCTGGTGCCTTTCCCCTGGGCCTAGGCCTCGGTTGAGGCCTCCTTGGAGAGGAGGTTGCTGGCAGGGGCTGTCTCCACACTGCCAGGTGCTGGAGCTCAGAGGGCCTCGTCAGAGGGAAGGGACCAGCAAGGAGCTGGATGCCCAAGACCTCTTTGGTCCAGCAGCCTCAGGGCAGCAGGGAGAGCAAGAGGGCCAACTTGCCCCTAGGTCGGCTCTGCCCCTTCCCACACAGGCGGCCAGCCCAGCAGCTGCCTGACAGACTCTGGCTCCCCTGAGCTCTCTGCTGGTGCAGGGGGCAGGAACAGACGTGTGCATGTGGTTCTGCCTTGGCCTGGGAGTGTGTTCCCCCTGCATTGCCCCCAGGCTCAGGGGCAAGGGCCCGGTGGGAGCACCACCCCGAAGTGCTTTTCTCCCGGGCTTGGGAGCATTGTGCGCGCCTGCTGGGAACAGTGGGCGGGAGCGCTTGCAAACCGGCCTTTGGAGGCAGCCGGGGAGGTCTTCCAGTGGGAGACGGCCAGTTGTGCTCAGAGGCCCCACAAGCCAGGGGCAGGACCCAGCAGGGCCCCTGCCCCTGGCCAGCCTTGCCCAGACCTTCCTGGCCTCCGGGGGTACTGCCCCACCAAGGGGCAGGCTGCCGGGACTGGGTTTAGACATTCCCCGGCGCCTCCCCAGGTTCATCCCCGCTTGTGCCTTTCCCTGGGACTAGGCCTCGGTTGAGGCCTCCTTGGAGAGGAGGTTGCTGGCAGGGGCTGTCTCCACACTGCAAGGTGCTGGAGCTCAGAGGGCCTCGTCAGATGGAAGGGACCAGCAAGGGGCTGGATGCCCAAGACCTCTTTGGCCCAGCAGCCTCAGGGCAGCAGGGAGAGCAAGAGGCCCAACTTGCCCCTAGGTCAGCTCTGCCCCTTCCCACACAGGCGGCCAGCCCAGTAGCTGCCTGACAGACTCTGGCTCCCGCGAGCTCTCTGCCGGTGCAGGGGGCAGGAACAGACGTGTGCATGTGATTCTGCCTTGGGCTGGGAGTGTGGATCACCTGACTGGCCCCCAGGCTCAGGGGCAAGGGCCCGGAGAGAGCACCACCCCGAAGCGCTTTTCTCCAGGGCTTGGGAGCATTGTGCGCGCCTGGTGGGAACAGTGGGCGGGAGTGCTTGCAAACCGGCCTTTGGAGGCAGCCGGGGAGGTCTTCCAGTGGGAGAGGGCCGGTTGTGCTCAGAGGCCCCACAGGCCAGGGGCAGGACCCAGCAGGGCCCCTGCCCCTGGCCAGCCTTGCCCAGACCTTCCTGCCTCCGGGGGTACAGCCCCACCAAGGGGCAGGCTGCGGGGACTGGGTCCAGACATGCCCGAGCGCCTCCCCTGGCTCATCCCCGCTGGTGCCTTTCCCCTGGGCCTAGGCCTCGGTTGAGGCCTCGTTGCAGAGGAGGTTGCTGGCAGGGGCTCTCTCCACACTGCAAGGTGCTGGAGCTCAGAGGGCCTCGTCAGAGGGAAGGGACCAGCAAGGGGCTGGATGCCCAAGACCTCTTTGGCCCAGCAGCCTCAGGGCAGCAGGGAGAGCAAGAGGCCCAACTTGCCCCTAGGTCGGCTCTGCCCCTTCCCACACAGGCGGCCAGCCCAGCAGCTGCCTGACAGACTCTGGCTCCCCTGAGCTCTCTGCCGGTGTAGGGGGCAGGAACAGACGTGTGCATGTCGTTCTGCCTTGGCCTGGGAGTGTGTTCCCCCTGCCTTGCCCCCAGGCTCAGGGGCAAGGGCCCGGTGAGAGCACCACCCCGAAGCGCTTTTCTCCCGGGCTTGGGAGCATTGTGCGAGCCTGGTGGGAACAGTGGGCAGGAGTGTTGGCAAACCGGCCTTTGGAGGCAGCCGGGGAGGTCTTCCAGCGGGAGAGGGCCGGATGTGCTCAGAGTCCCCACAGGCCAGGGGCAGGACCCAGCAGGGCCCCTGCCCCTGGCCAGCCTTTCCCAGACCTTCCTGGCCTCCGGGGGTCCTGCCCCACCAAGGCGCAGGCTGCGGGAACTGGTTCCAGACATGCCCGGGCGCCTCCCCAGGCTCATCCCCGCTGGTGCCTTTCCCCTGGGCCTAGGCCTCGGTTGAGGCCTCCTTGGAGAGGAGGTTGCTGGCAGGGGCTGTCTCCACACTGCCAGGTGCTGGAGCTCAGAGGGCCTCGTCAGAGGGAAGGGACCAGCAAGGAGCTGGATGCCCAAGACCTCTTTGGCCCAGCAGCCTCAGGGCAGCAGGGAGAGCAAGAGGCCCAACTTGCCCCTAGGTCGGATCTGCCCCTTCCCACACAGGCGGCCAGCCCAGCAGCTGCCTGACAGACTCTGGCTCCCCCGAGCTCTCTTCCGGTGCTCGGGGCAGGAACAGACGTGTACATGTGGTTCTGCCTTGGCCTGGGATTGTGTTCCCCCTGCCTGTCCCCCAGGCTCAGGGGCAAGGGCCCGGAGAGAGCACCACCCCGAAGCGCTTTTCTCCCGGGCTTGGGAGCATTGTGCGTGCCTGGCGTGAACAGAGGGCGGGAGTGTTTGCAAACCGGCCTTTGGAGGCGCCCGGGGAGGTCTTCCAGTGGGAGAGGGCCGGTTGTGCTCAGAGGCCCCACAGGCCAGGGGCAGGACCCAGCAGGGCCCCTGCCCCTGGCCAGCCTTGCCAAGATCTTCCTGGCCTCCGGCGGTACTGCCCCACCAAGGGGCAGACTGCGGGGAATGGGTCCAGACATGCCCGGGCGCCTCCCCAGGCTCATCCCCGCTGGTGCCTTTCCCCTGGGCCTAGGCCTCGGTTGAGGGCTCCTTGGAGAGGAGGTTGCTGGCAGGGGCTGTCTCCACACTGCAAGGTGCTGGAGCTCAGAGGGCCTCGTCAGAGGGAAGGGACCAGCAAGGGGCTGGATGCCCAAGACCTCTTTGGCCCAGCAGCCTCAGGGCAGCAGGGAGAGCAAGAGGCCCAACTTGCCCCTTGGTTGGCTCTGCCCCTTCCCACACAGGCGGCCAGCCCAGCAGCTGCCTGACAGACTCTGGCTCCCCTGAGCTCTCTGCCGGTGCAGGGGGCAGGAACAGACGTGTGCATGTGGTTCTGCCTTGGGCTGGGAGTGTGGATCACCTGCCTGACCCCCAGGCTCAGGGGCAAGGGCCCGGAGAGAGCACCACCCCGAAGCGCTTTTCTCCAGGGCTTGGGAGCATTGTGCGCGCCTGGTGGGAACAGTGGGCGGGAGTGCTTGCAAACCGGCCTTTGGAGGCAGCCGGGGAGGTCTTCCAGTGGGAGAGGGCCGGTTGTGCTCAGAGGCCCCACAGGCCAGGGGCAGGACCCAGCAGGTCCCCTGCCCCTGGCCAGCCTTTCCCAGTCCTACCTGGCCTCCGGGGGTACTGCCCCACCAAGGGGCAGGCTGCGGGGACTGGGTCCAGACATTCCCGGGCGCCTCCCCAGGCTCATCCCCGCTGGTGCCTTTCCCCTGGGCCTAGGCCTCGGTTTAGGCCTCCTTGGAGAGGAGGTTGCTGGCAGGGGCTGTCTCCACACTGCAAGGTGCTGGAGCTCAGAGGGCCTCGTCAGAGGGAAGGGACCAGCAAAGGGCTGGATGCCCAAGACCTCTTTGACCCAGCAGCCTCAGGGCAGCAGGGAGAGCAAGAGGCCCAACTTGCCCCTAGGTCAGCTCTGCCCCTTCCCACACAGGCGGCCAGCCCAGTAGCTGCCTGACAGACTCTCGCTCCCGCGAGCTCTCTGCCGGTGCAGGGGGCAGGAACAGACGTGTGCATGTGGTTCTGCCTTGGGCTGGGAGTGTGGATCACCTGCCTGGCCCCCAGGCTCAGGGGCAAGGGCCCGGAGAGAGCACCACCCCGAAGCGCTTTTCTCCAGGGCTTGGGAGCATTGTGCGCGCCTGGTGGGAACAGTGGGCGGGAGTGCTTGCAAACCGGCCTTTGGAGGCAGCCGGGGAGGTCTTCCAGTGGGAGAGGGCCGGTTGTGCTCAGAGGCCCCACAGGCCAGGGGCAGGACCCAGCAGGGCCCCTGCCCCTGGCCAGCCTTGCCCAGACCTTCCTGCCTCCGGGGGTACAGCCCCACCAAGGGGCAGGCTGCGGGGACTGGGTCCAGACATGCCCGAGCGCCTCCCCAGGCTCATCCCCGCTGGTGCCTTTCCCCTGGGCCTAGGCCTCGGTTGAGGCCTCGTTGCAGAGGAGGTTGCTGGCAGGGGCTGTCTCCACACTGCAAGGTGCTGGAGCTCAGAGGGCCTCGTCAGAGGGAAGGGACCAGCAAGGGGCTGGATGCCCAAGACCTCTTTGGCCCAGCAGCCTCAGGGCAGCAGGGAGAGCAAGAGGCCCAACTTGCCCCTAGGTCGGCTCTGCCCCTTCCCACACAGGCGGCCAGCCCAGCAGCTGCCTGACAGACTCTGGCTCCCCTGAGCTCTCTGCCGGTGCTAGGGGCAGGAACAGACGTGTGCATGTGGTTCTGCCTTGGCCTGGGAGTGTGGAACCCCTGCATTGCCCCCAGGCTCAGGGGCAAGGGCCCGGTGGGAGCACCACCCCGAAGCGCTTTTCTCCCAGGCTTGGGAGCATTGTGCGCGCCTGGTGGGAACAGTGGGCAGGAGTGTTGGCAAACCGGCCTTTGGAGGCAGCCGGGGAGGTCTTCCAGCGGGAGAGGGCTGGATGTGCTCAGAGGCCCCACAGGCCAGGGGCAGGACCCAGCATGTCCCCTGCCCCTGGCCAGCCTTTCCCAGTCCTTCCTGGCCTCCGGGGGTACTGCCCCACCAAGGGGCAGGCTGCGGGGACTGGGTCCAGACATGCCCGGGCGCCTCCCCAGGCTCATCCCCGCTGGTGCCTTTCCCCTGGGCCTAGGCCTCGGTTTAGGCCTCCTTGGAGAGGAGGTGGCTGGCAGGGGCTGTCTCCACACTGCAAGGTGCTGGAGCTCAGAGGGCCTCGTCAGAGGGAAGGGACCAGCAAGGGCCTGGATGCCCAAGACCTCTTTGGCCCAGCAGCCTCAGGGCAGCAGGGAGAGCAAGAGGCCCAACTTGCCCCTAGGTCGGCTCTGCCCCTTCCCACACAGGCGGCCAGCCCAGCAGCTGCCTGGCAGACTCTGGCTCCCCCGAGCTCTCTGCCGGTGCAGGGGGCAGATCAGACGTGTGCATGTGGTTCTGCCTTGGCCTGGGAGTGTGTTCCCCCTGCCTGGTCCCCAGGCTCGGGGGCAAGGGCCCGGAGAGAGCACCAGCCCGAAGCGCTTTTCTCCCGGGCTTGGGAGCATTGTGCGTGCCTGGCGGGAACAGCGGGTGCGAGTGCTTGCAAACCGTCCTTTGGAGGCAGCCGGGGAGGTCTTTCTTGAGCCCAGAGAGAACACCACCCCGAAACGCTTTTCTCCCGGGCTTGGGAGCATTGTGCGCGTGTGGCGGGAGAAGCAGGCAGAAGTGCTTGCAACCCGGCCTTGGAGGCAGCCAGGGAGGTCTTCCAAGGGCCCGGAGTGAACACCACCCAAAAATGCTTTTCTCCCGGGCTAGGGAGCATTGTGCGCGGCTGGTGGGAACAGCGGGCATGAGGGCTTGCAAACCGGCCTTTGGAGGCAGCCGGGGAGGTCTTCCAGCGAGAGAGGGCCGGTTGTGCTCAGAGGCCCCACAGGCCAGGGGCAGGACCCAGCAGGGCCCCTGCCCCTGGCCAGCCTTGCCCAGATCTTCCTCGCCTCCGGGGGTACAGCCCCACCAAGGGGCAGGCTGCGGGGACTGGGTCCAGACATGCCCGGGCGCCTCCCCTGGCTCATCCCCGCTGGTGCCTTTCCCCTGGGCCTAGGCCTCGGTTGAGGCCTCCTTGGAGAGGTGGTTGCTGGCAGGGGCTGTCTCCACACTGCAAGGTGCTGGAGCTCAGAGGGCCTCGTCAGAGGGAAGGGACCAGCAAGGGGCTGGATGCCCAAGACCTCTTTGGCCCAGCAGCCTCAGGGCAGCAGGGAGAGCAAGATGCCCAGCTTGCCCCTAGGTCGGCTCTGCCCCTTCCCACACAGGCAGCCAAGCCAGCAGCTGCCTGACAGACTCTGGCTCCCACGAGCTCTCTGCCGGTGCAGGGGGCAGGAACAGACGTGTGCATGTGGTTCTGCTTTGGCCTGGGAGTGTGTTCCCCCTGCATTTCCCCCAGGCTCAGGGGCAAGGGCCCGGTGAGAGCACCACCCCGAAGCGCTTTTCTCCCGGGCTTGGGAGCATTGTGCGAGCCTGGTGGGAACAGTGGGCAGGAGTGTTGGCAAACCGGCCTTTGGAGGCAGCCGGGGAGGTCTTCCAGCGGGAGAGGGCCGGATGTGCTCAGAGTCCCCACAGGCCAGGGGCAGGACCCAGCAGGGCCCCTGCCCCTGGCCAGCCTTGCCCAGACCTTCCTGGCCTCCGGGGGTCCTGCCCCACCAAGGGGCAGGCTGCGGGAACTGGTTCCAGACATGCCCGGGCGCCTCCCCAGGCTCATCCCCGCTGGTGCCTTTCCCCTGGGCCTAGGCCTCGGTTGAGGCCTCCTTGGAGAGGAGGTTGCTGGCAGGGGCTGTCTCCACACTGCCAGGTGCTGGAGCTCAGAGGGCCTCGTCAGAGGGAAGGGACCAGCAAGGAGCTGGATGCCCAAGACCTCTTTGGTCCAGCAGCCTCAGGGCAGCAGGGAGAGCAAGAGGGCCAACTTGCCCCTAGGTCGGCTCTGCCCCTTCCCACACAGGCGGCCAGCCCAGCAGCTGCCTGACAGACTCTGGCTCCCCTGAGCTCTCTGCTGGTGCAGGGGGCAGGAACAGACGTGTGCATGTGGTTCTGCCTTGGCCTGGGAGTGTGTTCCCCCTGCATTGCCCCCAGGCTCAGGGGCAAGGGCCCGGTGGGAGCACCACCCCGAAGTGCTTTTCTCCCGGGCTTGGGAGCATTGTGCGCGCCTGCTGGGAACAGTGGGCGGGAGCGCTTGCAAACCGGCCTTTGGAGGCAGCCGGGGAGGTCTTCCAGTGGGAGACGGCCAGTTGTGCTCAGAGGCCCCACAAGCCAGGGGCAGGACCCAGCAGGGCCCCTGCCCCTGGCCAGCCTTGCCCAGACCTTCCTGGCCTCCGGGGGTACTGCCCCACCAAGGGGCAGGCTGCCGGGACTGGGTTTAGACATTCCCCGGCGCCTCCCCAGGTTCATCCCCGCTTGTGCCTTTCCCTGGGACTAGGCCTCGGTTGAGGCCTCCTTGGAGAGGAGGTTGCTGGCAGGGGCTGTCTCCACACTGCAAGGTGCTGGAGCTCAGAGGGCCTCGTCAGATGGAAGGGACCAGCAAGGGGCTGGATGCCCAAGACCTCTTTGGCCCAGCAGCCTCAGGGCAGCAGGGAGAGCAAGAGGCCCAACTTGCCCCTAGGTCAGCTCTGCCCCTTCCCACACAGGCGGCCAGCCCAGTAGCTGCCTGACAGACTCTGGCTCCCGCGAGCTCTCTGCCGGTGCAGGGGGCAGGAACAGACGTGTGCATGTGATTCTGCCTTGGGCTGGGAGTGTGGATCACCTGACTGGCCCCCAGGCTCAGGGGCAAGGGCCCGGAGAGAGCACCACCCCGAAGCGCTTTTCTCCAGGGCTTGGGAGCATTGTGCGCGCCTGGTGGGAACAGTGGGCGGGAGTGCTTGCAAACCGGCCTTTGGAGGCAGCCGGGGAGGTCTTCCAGTGGGAGAGGGCCGGTTGTGCTCAGAGGCCCCACAGGCCAGGGGCAGGACCCAGCAGGGCCCCTGCCCCTGGCCAGCCTTGCCCAGACCTTCCTGCCTCCGGGGGTACAGCCCCACCAAGGGGCAGGCTGCGGGGACTGGGTCCAGACATGCCCGAGCGCCTCCCCTGGCTCATCCCCGCTGGTGCCTTTCCCCTGGGCCTAGGCCTCGGTTGAGGCCTCGTTGCAGAGGAGGTTGCTGGCAGGGGCTCTCTCCACACTGCAAGGTGCTGGAGCTCAGAGGGCCTCGTCAGAGGGAAGGGACCAGCAAGGGGCTGGATGCCCAAGACCTCTTTGGCCCAGCAGCCTCAGGGCAGCAGGGAGAGCAAGAGGCCCAACTTGCCCCTAGGTCGGCTCTGCCCCTTCCCACACAGGCGGCCAGCCCAGCAGCTGCCTGACAGACTCTGGCTCCCCTGAGCTCTCTGCCGGTGTAGGGGGCAGGAACAGACGTGTGCATGTCGTTCTGCCTTGGCCTGGGAGTGTGTTCCCCCTGCCTTGCCCCCAGGCTCAGGGGCAAGGGCCCGGAGAGATCACCAGCCCGAAGCGCTTTTCTCCCGGGCTTGGGAGCATTGTGCGTGCCTGGCGGGAAGAGCGTGCGGGAGTGCTTGCAAACCGTCCTTTGGAGGCAGACGGGGAGGTCTTCCAGCGGGACAGGGCCGGTTTTGCTCAGACGCCCCACAGGCCAGGGGCAGGGCCCAGCAGTGTCCCTGCCCCTGGCAGCCTTGCCCAGACCTTCCTGGCCTCCGGGGGTACTGCCCCACCAAGGGGCAGGTTGGGGGGACTGGGTCCAGACATGGCCGGGCGCCTCCCCAAGCTCATCCCCACTGGTGCCTTTCCCCTAGGCCTAGGCCTCGGTTGAGGCCTCCTTGGAGAGGAGGTTGCTGGCAGGGGCTGTCTCCACACTGCAAGGTGCTGGAGCTCAGAGGGCCTCATCAGAGGGAAGGGACCAGCAAGGGGCTGGATGCCCAAGACCTCTTTGGCCCAGCAGCCTCAGGGCAGCAGGGAGAGCAAGAGGCCCAACTTGCCCCTAGGTCGGCTCTGCCCCTTCCCACACAGGCGGCCAGCCCAGCAGCTCACTGGCAGACTCTGGTTCCCCCGAGCTCTCTGCCGGTGCAGGGGGCAGGAACAGACGTGTGCATGTGGTTCTGCCTTGGCCTGGGAGTGTGGACCCCTGCCTAGCCCCCAGGCTCAGGGGCAAAGGCCCGGAGAGAGCACCACCCCGAAGCGCTTTTCTCCCGGGCTTGCGAGCATTGTGCGTGCCTGGCGGGAACAGCGGGCGCGAGTGTTGGCAAACCGGCCTTTGGAGGCAGCCGGGGAGGTCTTCATGTGGGAGAGGGACGGTTGTGCTCAGAGGCCCCACAAGCAAGGGGCAGGACCCAGCAGGGCCCCTGCCCCTGGCCAGCCTTGCCCAGACCTTCCTGGCCTCCGGGGGTACTGCCCCACCAAGGGGCAGGCTGCGGGGACTGGGTTCAGACATTCCCGGGCGCCTCCCCAGGTTCATCCCCGCTGGTGCCTTTCCCTGGGACTAGGCCTCGGTTGAGGCGTCCTTGGAGAGGAGGTTGCTGGCAGGGGCTGTCTCCACACTGCAAGGTGCTGGAGCTCAGAGGGCCTCGTCAGATGGAAGGGACCAGCAAGGGGCTGGATGCCCAAGACCTCTTTGGCCCAGCAGCCTCAGGGCAGCAGGGAGAGCAAGAGGCCCAACTTGCCCCTAGGTCAGCTCTGCCCCTTCCGACACAGGCGGCCAGCCCAGCAGCTGCCTGACAGACTCTGGCTCCCGCGAGCTCTCTGCCGGTGCAGGGGGCAGGAACAGACGTGTGCATGTGGTTCTGCCTTGGCCTGGGAGTGTGGAACCCCTGCATTGCCCCCAGGCTCAGGGGCAAGGGCCCGGTGGGGGCACCACCCCGAAGCGCTTTTCTCCCGGGCTTGGGAGCATTGTGCGTGCCTGGTGGGAACAGTGGGCGGGAGTGCTTGCAAACCAGCCTTTGGAGGCAGCCGGGGAGGTCTTCCAGCGGGAGAGGGCCGGATGTGCTCAGAGACCCCACAGGCCAGGGGCAGGACCCAGCAGGTCCCCTGCCCCTGGCCAGCCTTGCCCAGACATTCCTGGCCTCCGGGGGTACTGCCCCACCAAGGGGCAGGCTGCGGGGACTGGGTCCAGACATGCCCGGGCGCCTCCCCAGGCTCATCCCCGCTGGTGCCTTTCCCCTGGGCCTAGGCCTCGGTTGAGGCCTCCTTGGAGAGGAGGTTGCTGGCAGGGGCTGTCTCCACACTGCAAGGTGCTGGAGCTCAGAGGGCCTCGTCAGAGGGAAGGGACCAGTAAGGGGCTGGATGCCCAAGACGTCTTTGGCCCAGCAGCCTCAGGGCAGCAGGGAGAGCAAGAGGCCCAACTTGCCCCTAGGTCGGCTCTGCCCCTTCCCACACAGGCGGCCAACCCAGCAGCTCCGTGACAGACTCTGGCTCCCCCAAGCTCTCTGCCGGTGCAGGGGACAGGAACAGACGTGTGCATGTGGTTCTGCCTTGGCCTGGGAGTGTGTTCCCCCTGCCTTGCCCCCAGGCTCAGGGGCAAGGGCCCGGTGAGAGCATCACTCCAAAGCGCTTTTCTCCCGGGCTTGGGAGCATTGTGCGAGTCTGGCGTGAACAGCGGGCGGGAGTGTTTGCAAACAGGACTTTGGAGGCAGCGGGGGAGGTCTTCCAGTGGGAGAGGGCCGGTTGTGCTCAGAGGCCCCACAGGCAAGGGGCAGGACCCAGCAGGGACCCTGCCCCTGGCCAGCCTTGCCCAGACCTTCCTGGCCTCCGGGGGTACTGCCCCACCAAGGGGCAGGCTGCGGGGACTGGGTCCAGACATGTCCGTGCCCCTCCCCAGGATCATCCCCGCTGGTGCCTTTCCCCTGGGCGTAGGCCTCGGTTTAGGCCTCTTTGGAGAGGAGGATGCTGGCAGGGGCTGTCTCCACACTGCAAGGTGCTGGAGCTCAGAGGGCCTCGTCAGAGGGAAGGGACCAGCAAAGGGCTGGATGCCCAAGACCTCTTTGACCCAGCAGCCTCAGGGCAGCAGGGAGAGCAAGAGGCCCAACTTGCCCCTAGGTCGGCTCTGCCCCGTCCCACACAGGCAGCCAGCCCAGCAGCAGCCTGGCAGTCTCTGGCTCCCCCGAGCTCTCTGCCGGTGTAGGGGGCAGGAACAGACGTGTGCATGTCGTTCTGACTTGGCCTGGGAGTGTGTTCTCCCTGCCTGGCCCCCAGGCTCAGGGGCAAGGGCCCGGAGAGAGCACCAGCCCGAAGCACTTTTCTCCCGGGCTTGGGAGCATTGTGCGTGCCTGGCGGGAACAGCGGGTGGGAGTGCTTGCAAACCGTCCTTTGGAGGCAGACGGGGAGGTCTTCCAGCGGGAGAGTGCCGGTTGTGCTCAGACGCCCCACAGGCCAGGGGCAGGACCCAGCAGTGTCCCTGCCCCTGGCAGCCTTGCCCAGACCTTCCTGGCCTCCGGGGGTACTGCCCCACCAAGGGGCAGGTTGGGGGGACTGGGTCCAGACATGGCTGGGCGCCTCCCCAGGCTCATCCCCGCTGGTGCCTTTCCCTGGGACTAGGCCTCGGTTGAGGCCTCCTTGGAGAGGAGGTTGCTGGCAGGGGCTGTCTCCACACTGCAAGCTGCTGGAGCTCAGAGGGCCTCGTCAGATGGAAGGGACCAGCAAGGGTCTGGATGCCGAAGACCTCTTTGGCCCAGCAGCCTCAGGGCAGCAGGGAGAGCAAGAGGCCCAACTTGCCCCTAGGTCAGCTCTGCCCCTTCCCACACAGGCGCCCAGGCCAGCAGCTGCCTGACAGAATCTGGCTCCCGCGAACTCTCTGCCGGTGCAGGGGGCAGGAACAGACGTGTGCATGTGGTTCTGCCTTGGCCTGGGAGTGTGTTCCCCCTGCCTTGCCCCTAGGCTCAGGGGCAAGGGCCCGGTGAGAGCATCACTCCAAAGCGCTTTTCTCCCGGGCTTGGGAGCATTGTGCGAGCCTGGCATGAACAGCGGGCGGGAGTGTTTGCAAACAGGACTTTGGAGGCAGCCGGGGAGGTCTTCCAGTGGGAGAGGGCCGGTTGTGCTCAGAGGCCCCACAGGCCAGGGGCAGGACCCAGCAGGGCCCCTGCCTTTGGCCAGCCTTGCCCAGACCTTCCTGGCCTCCGGGGGTACTGCCCCACCAAGGGGCAGGCTGCGGGGACTGGGTCCAGACATGCTCGGGCGCCTCCACTGGCTCATCCCCGCTGGTGCCTTTCCCCTGGGCCTAGGCCTCGGTTGAGGCCTCCTTGGAGAGGAGGTTGCTGGCAGGGGCTGTCTCCACACTGCAAGGTGCTGGAGCTCAGAGGGCCTCGTCAGAGGGAAGGGACCAGTAAGGGGCTGGATGCCCAAGACGTCTTTGGCCCAGCAGCCTCAGGGCAGCAGGGAGAGCAAGAGGCCCAACTTGCCCCTACGGCGGCTCTGCCCATTCCCACACAGGCGGCCAACCCAGCAGCTGCCTGACAGACTCTGTCTCCCCCAAGCTCTCTGCCGGTGCAGGGGACAGGAACAGACGTGGGCATGTGGTTCTGCCGTGCCCTGGGAGTGTGTTCCCCCTGCCTTGCCCCCAGGCTCAGGGGCAAGGGCCCGGAGAGAGCACCAGCCCGAAGCGCTTTTCTCCCGGGCTTGGGAGCATTGTGCGGGCCTGGCGGGAACAGCGGGCTGGAGTGCTTGCATACCGGCCTTTGGAGGCAGCCGGGGAGGTCTTCCAGTGGGAGAGGGCCGGTCGTGCTCAGAGGCCCCACAGGCCAGGGGCAGGACCCAGCAGGGCCCCTGCCCCTGGCCAGCCTTGCCCAGACCTTCCTGCCTCCGGGGTTACAGCCCCACCAAGGGGCAGGCTTCGGGGACTGGGTCCAGACATGCCCGGGCGCCTCCCCAGTCTCATCCCCGCTGGTGCCTTTCCCCTGGGCCTAGGCCTCGGTTGAGGCCTCCTTGGAGAGGAGGTTGCTGGCAGGGGCTGTCTCCACACTGCAAGGTGCTGGAGCTCAGAGGGCCTCGTCAGAGGGAAGGGACCAGCAAGGGGCTGGATGCCCAAGACCTCTTTGGCCCAGCAGCCTCAGGGCAGCAGGGAGAGCAAGAGGCCCAACTTGCCCCTAGGTCGGCTCTGCCCCTTCCCACACAGGCGGCCAGCCCAGCAGCTGCCTGACAGACTCTGGCTCCCCTGAGCTCTCTGCCGGTGCAGGGGGCAGGAACAGACGTGTGCATGTGGTTCTGCCTTGGCCTGGGAGTGTGTTCCCCCTGCATTGCCCCCAGGCTCAGGGGCGAGGGCCCGGTGAGAGCACCACCCTGAATCGCTTTTCTCCCGGGCTTGGGAGCATTGTGCGCGCCTGCTGGGAACAGTGGGCAGGAGCGCTTGCAAACCGGCCTTTGGAGGCAGCCGGGGAAGTCTTCCAGTGGGAGAGGGCCGGTTGTGCTCAGAGGCCCCACAGGCCAGGGGCAGGACCCAGCAGGGCCCCTGCCCCTGGCCAGCCTTGCCCAGACCTTCCTGGTCTCCGGGGGTACTGCCCCACCAAGGGGCAGGCTGCGGGGACTGGGTCCAGATATGCTCGGGCGCCTCCCCTGGCTCATCCCCGCTGGTGCCTTTCCCCTGGGCCTAGGCCTCGGTTGAGGCCTCCTTGGAGAGGAGGTTGCTGGCAGGGGCTGTCTCCACACTGGAAGGTGCTGGAGCTCAGAGGGCCTCGTCAGAGGGAAGGGACCAGTAAGGGGCTGGATGCCCAAGACGTCTTTGGCCCAGCAGCCTCAGGGCAGCAGGGAGAGCAAGAGGCCCAACTTGCCCCTAGGTCGGCTCTGCCCCGTCCCACACAGGCAGCAAGCCCAGCAGCAGCCTGGCAGTCTCTGGCTCCCCCGAGCTCTCTGCCGGTGTAGGGCGCAGGAACAGACGTGTGCATGTCGTTCTGCCTTGGCCTGGGAGTGTGTTCCCCCTGCCTGGCCCCCAGGCTCAGGGGCAAGGGCCCGGAGAGAGCACCAGCCCGAAGCGCTTTTCTCCCGGGCTTGGGAGCATTGTGCGTGCCTGGTGGGAACAGCGGGTGGGAGTGCTTGCAAACCGGCCATTGGAGGCAGACGGGGAGGTCTTCCAGCGGGAGAGTTCCGGTTGTGCTCAGACGTCCCACAGGCCAGGGGCAGGACCCAGCAGTATCCCTGCCCCTGGCAGCCTTGCCCAGACCTTCCTGGCCTCCGAGGGTACTGCCCCACCAAGGGGCAGGCTGCGGGGACTGGGTACAGACATGCTCGGGCGCCTCCCCTGGCTCATCCCCGCTGGTGCCTTTCCCCTGGGCCTAGGCCTCGGTTGAGGCCTCCTTGGAGAGGAGGTTGCTGGCAGGGGCTGTCTCCACACTGCAAGGTGCTGGAGCTCAGAGGGCCTCGTCAGAGGGAACGGACCAGTAAGGGGCTGGATGCCCAAGACCTCTTTGGCCCAGCAGCCTCAGGGCAGCAGGGAGAGCAAGAGGCCCAACTTGCCCCTAGGGCGGCTCTGCCCCTTCCCACACAGGCGGCCAACCCAGCAGCTGCCTGACAGACTCTGGCTCCCCCAAGCTCTCTGGCAGTGCAGGGGACAGGAACAGACGTGGGGATGTGGTTCTGCCTTGGCCTGGGATTGTGTTCCCCCTGCCTTGCCCCCAGGCTCAGGGGCAAGGGCCCGGAGAGAGCACCACCCCGAAGCGCTTTTCTCCGGGGTTTGGAACATTGTGTGTGGCTGGCGGGAACAGCGAGTGGGAGTGCTTGCAAAGCGGCCTTTGGGGGCAGCCGGGGACGTCCTCCATGGTCCCGGAGAGAACACCACCCCGAAGCGCTTTTCTCACGGTCTTGGGAGCATTGTGCGCGGCTGGCGGGAACAGCGGGCATGAGTGCTTGCAAACTGTCCTTTGGAGGCAGCCGGGGAGGTCTTCCAAGGGCCCGGACTGATCACCACCCCAAAATGCTTTTCTCCCGGGCTTGGGAGCATTGTGTGCGGCTGTCGGGAACAGCGGACATGAGTGCTTACAAACCGGCCTTTGGAGGCAGCCCGGGAGGTCTTCCAAGGGCCCGGAGAGAGCACCACCCCAAAATGCTTTTCTCCCGGGATTGGGAGCATTGTTCGTGGCTGGCGGAAGCAGCGGGAATGAGTACTTACAAACCGGCCTTTGGAGGCAGCCGGGGAGGTCTTGAAAGTGCCCGGAGAGAGCACCACCCCGAAGCGCTTTTCTCCCGGGCTTGGGAGCATTGTGTGTGGCTGGCGGAAACAGCGGGAATGAGTACTTACAAACCAGGCTTTGGAGGCAGCCGGGGAGGTCTTGAAAGTGCCCGGAGAGAGCACCACCCCGAAGCGCTTTTCTCCCGGGCTTGGGAGCATTGTGCGCGGCTGGCGGGAACAGCAGGCAGGAGTGCTTGCAAACTGGCCTTTGGAGGCAGCCGGGGAGGTCTTCCAAGGGCGCGGAGTGAGCACCACCCCAAAATGCTTTTCTCCCGGTCTTGGGAGCATTGTGCGCGGCTGGTGGGAACAACGGGCATGAGTGCTTGCAAACCGGCCTTTGGAGGCAGCCGGGGACGTCTTCCAACGGCCCGGAGAGAGCACCACCCCGAAGCACTTTTCTCCCGTGTTTGGGAGCATTGTGCGTGGCTGGCGGGAACAGCAGGAAGGAGTCCTTGCAAACCGGCCTTTGGAGGCAGCCGGGGAGGTTTTCCAAGGGCCTGTAGAGAGCACCACCCCGAAGCGCTTTTCTCCCGGGCTTGGGAGCATTGTGCGCGGGTGCCGGGAACAGCAGGCAGGAGTGCTTGAAAACCGGCCTTTTGAGGCAGCCGGGGAGGTTTTCCAGGGCCCGGTGTGAGCACCACCCCAAAAAGCTTTTCTCCCGGTCTTGGGAGCATTGTGCGCGGCTGGTGGGAACAGCGGGCATGAGTGCTTGCAAACTGGCCATTGGAGGCAGTCGGGGAGGTCTTCCAAGGGCCCGGAGAGAGCACCACCCCGAAGCGCTTTTCTCCCGTGATTGGGAGCATTGTGCGCGGCTGGCGGGAACAGCGGGCGGGAGTGCTTGCAAACCGGCCTTTGGAGGCAGCCGGGGAGGTCTTCCAAGGGCCAGGAGAGAGCACCACCCCGAAGCGCTTTTCTCCCGGGCTTGGAACATTTGCGTGGATGGCGGGAACATCGAGTGGGAGTGCTTCCAAACCGGCCTTTGGGGGCAGCCGGGGAGGTCTTCCAAGGGCCCGGACTGATCACCACCCCAAAATGCTTTTCTCCCGGGCTTGGGAGCATTGTGCGTGGCTGGCGGAAGCAGCAGGAATGAGTACTTACAAACCTGCCTTTGGAGGCAGCCGGGGAGGTCTTGAAAGTGCCCGGAGAGAGCACCACCCTGAAGCGCTTTTCTCCCGGGCTTGGGAGCATTGTGCGCGGCTGGCGGGAACAGCAGGCAGGAGTGCTTGCAAGCTGGCCTTTGGAGGCAGCCGGGGAGGTCTTCCAAGGGCCCGGAGTGAGCACCACCCCAAAATGCTTTTCTCCCGGTCTTGGGAGCATTGTGCGTGGCTGGCGGGAACAGCAGGAAGGAGTCCTTGCAAACCGGCCTGTGGAGGCAGCCGGGGAGGTCTTCCAAGGGCCTGTAGAGAGCACCACCCCGAAGCGCTTTTCTCCCGGGCTTGGGAGCATTGTGCGCAAGTGCCGGGAACAGCAGGCAGGAGTGCTTGAAAACCGTCCTTTGGAGGCAGCCGGGGAGGTCTTCCAGGGCCCGGTGTGAGCACCACCCCA
Source organism: Dama dama (assembly GCF_033118175.1). Lineage (NCBI taxonomy): Eukaryota > Metazoa > Chordata > Mammalia > Artiodactyla > Cervidae > Dama > Dama dama. The sequence goes on along the minus strand of NW_026870967.1, from coordinate 1,605,041 downwards.
AAATGCTTTTCTCCCGGGCTTGGGAGCATTGTGCGTGGCTGGTGGGAACAGCGGGCGGGAGTGCTTGCAAACCGGCCTTTGGAGGCAGCCGGGGAGGTCTTCCAAGGGCCAGGAGAGAGCACCACCCAGAAGGGCTTTTCTCCCGGGCTTGGAACATTTGCGCAGATGGCGGGAACAGCGCGTGGGAGTGCTTCCAAACTGGCCTTTGGGGGCACCCCGGGAGATCTTCCATGGGCACAGAGAGAACACCACCCCGAAGCGCTTTTCTCAGGGGTTTTGGAGGATTGTGCGTGGCTGGCGGGAACAGCGAGTGGGAGTGCTTGCAAACCGGCCTTTGGGGACAGCCTGGGAGGTCTTCCAAGGGCCCGGAGAGAGCACCACCCCGAAGCACTTTTCTCCCGGTCTTGGGAGCATTGTGCGAGGCTGGCGGGAACAGCGGGCGGGAGTGCTGGCAAACCGGCCTTTGGAGGCAGCCGGGGAGGTCTTCCAACGGCACGGAGAGAGCACCATCCCGAAGCACTTTTCTCCCGGAATTGGGAGCATTGTGCGCGGCTGTCGGGAACAGCGGACATGAGTGCTTGCAAACAGGCCTTTGTAGGCAGCCGGGGAGGTCTTCCAAGGGCCCGGAGAGAGCACCACCCCAAAAGGCTTTTCTTCCGGGCTTGGGAGCATTGTGTGCGGCTGGCGGGTCAGCGGGAGGGAGTTCTTGATAACCAGCCTTTGGAGGCAGCCTGGGAGGTCTTCCAAGGGCCGGGAGAGAGCACCACCCCGAAGCGCTTTTCTCCCAGGCTTGGGAGCATTGTGCGCGGCTGGCGGGAACAGCGGGATTGAGTGCTTGCAAACCTGCCTTTGGAGGCAGCCGGGGAGGTCTTCCAAGGGCCGGGAGAGAGCACCACCCCGAAGCGCTTTTCTCCCGGGCTTGAGAGCATTGTGCGCGGCGGGCAGGAACAGCGGGCATGAGTGCTTGCAAACCGGCCTTTGGAGGCAGCCGGGGAGGTCTTCCAAGGGCCCGGAGAGATCACCACCCCGAAGCGCTTTTCTCCCTTGGTTGGGAGCATTGTGTGCGGCTGGAGGGACAGCGGGAGGGAGTTCTTGAAAACCAGCCTTTGGAGGCAGCCGGGGAGGTGTTCCAAGGGCCGGGAGAGAGCACCACACCGAAGCGCTTTTCTCCTGGGCTTGGAGCATTTGCACGGATGGCGGGAACAGCGAGTGGGAGTGCTTGCAAACCGGCCTTTGGGGGAAGCCCGGGAGGTCTTTCTTGGGCCCAGAGAGAACACCACCACAAAACGCTTTTCTCCCGGGCTAGGGAGCATTGTGCGCGTGTGGCGGGAGAAGCAGGCAGAAGTGCTTGCAAACCGGCCTTGGAGGCAGCCAGGGAGGTCTTCCAAGGGCCCGGAGTGAGCACCACCCAAAAATGCTTTTCTCCCGGGCTAGGGAGCATTGTGCGCGGCTGGTGGGAACAGCGGGCATGAGGGCTTGCAAACCGGCCATTGGAGGCAGCCGGGGAGGTCTTCCAGCGAGAGAGGGCCGGTTGTGCTCAGAGGCCCCACAGGCCAGGGGCAGGACCCAGCAGGGCCCCTGCCCCTGGACAGCCTTGCCCAGATCTTCCTCGCCTCCGGGGGTACTGCCCCACCAAGGGGCAGGCTGCGGGGACTGGGTCCAGACATGGCCGAGCGCCTCCCCTGGCTCATCCCCGCTGGTGCCTTTCCCCTGGGCCTAGGCCTCGGTTGAGACCTCCTTGGAGAGAGGTTGCTGGCAGGGGCTGTCTCCACACTGCAAGGTGCTGGAGCTCAGAGGGCCTCGTCAGAGGGAAGGGACCAGCAAGGGGCTGGATGCCCAAGACCTCTTTGGCCCAGCAGCCTCAGGGCAGCAGGGAGAGCAAGAGGCCCAACTTGCCCCTAGGTCGGCTCTGCCCCTTCCCACACAGGCGGACATTCCAGCAGCTGCCTGGCAGACTCTGGCTCCCCCGAGCTCTCTGCCGGTGCAGGGGGCAGATCAGACTTGTGCATGTGGTTCTGGCTTGGCCTGGGAGTGTGGACAACCTGCCTTGCCCCCAGGCTCAGGGGCAAGGGCCCGGATAGAGCACCAGCCCGAAGCGCTTTTCTCCCGGGCTTGGGAGCATTGTGCACGCCTGCTGGGAACAGTGGGCCGGAGCGCTTGCAAACCGGCCTTTGGAGGCAGCCGGGGAGGTCTTCCAGTGGGAGAGGGCCGGTTGTGCTCAGAGGCCCCACAGGCCAGGGGCAGGTCGCAGCAGGGCCCCTGCCCCTGGCCAGCCTTGCCCAGACCTTCCTGGCCTCCGGGGGTACTGCCCCACCAAGGGGCAGGCTGCGGGGACTGGGTCCAGACATGCTCGGGCGCCTCCCCTGGCTCATCCCCGCTGGTGCCTTTCCCCTGGGCCTAGGCCACGGTTGAGGCCTCCTTGGAGAGGAGGTTGCTGGCAGGGGCTGTCTCCACACTGCAAGGTGCTGGAGCTCAGAGGGCCTCGTCAGAGGGAAGGGCCCAGTAAGGGGCTGGATGCCCAAGACCTCTTTGGCCCAGCAGCCTCAGGGCAGCAGGGAGAGCAAGAGGCCCAACTTGCCCCTAGGTCGGCTCTGCCCCTTCCCACACAGGCGGCCAGCCCAGCAGCTGCCTGACAGACTCTGGCTCCCCTAGCTCTCTGCCGGTACAGGGGGCAGAAACAGACGTGTGCATGTGGTTCTGCCTTGGCCTGGGAGTGTGTTCCCACTGCATTGCCCCCAGGCTCAGGGGCAAGGGCCCGGTGAGAGCACCACCCCGAAGCGCTTTTCTCCCGGACTTGGGACCATTGTGCGCGCCTGGTGGGAACAGTGGGCGTGAGTGTTGGCAAACCGGCCTTTGGAGGCAGCCGGGGAGGTCTTCCAGCGGGAGAGGGCCGGATGTGCTCAGAGGCCCCACAGGCCAGGGGCAGGACCCAGCAGGTCCCCTGCCCCAGGCCAGCCTTGCCCTTGACCTTCCTGGCCTCCGGGGGTACTGCCCCACCAAGGGGCAGGCTGCGGAGACTGGGTCCAGACATGCCCGGGCGCCTCCCCAGGCTCATCCCCGCTGGTGCCTTTCCCCTGGGCCTAGGCCTCGGTTTAGGCCTCCTTGGAGAGGAGGTTGCTGGCAGGGGCTGTCTCCACACTGCAAGGTGCAGGAGCTCAGAGGGCCTCGTCAGAGGGAAGGGACCAGCAAAGGGCTGGATGCCCAAGACCTCTTTGACAAAGCAGCCTCAGGGCAGCAGGGAGAGCAAGAGGCCCAACTTGCCCCTAGGTCGGCTCTGCCCCGTCCCACACAGGCAGCCAGCCCAGCAGCAGCCTGGCAGTTTCTGGCTCCCCCGAGCTCTCTGCCGGTGTAGGGGGCAGGAACAGACGTGTGCATGTCGTTCTGCATTGGCCTGGGAGTGTGTTTCCCCTGCCTGGCCCCCAGGCTCAGGGGCAAGGGCCCGGAGAGAGCACCAGCCCGAAGCGCTTTTCTCCCGGGCTTGGGAGCATTGTGCGCGCCTGCTGGGAACAGTGGGCGGGAGCGCTTGCAATCCGGCCTTTGGAGGCAGCCGGGGAGGTCTTCCAGTGGGAGAGGGCCGGTTGTGCTCAGAGGCCCCACAGGCCAGGGGCAGGACCCAGCAGGGCCCCTGCCCCTGGCCAGCCTTGCCCAGACCTTCCTGGCCTCCGGGGGTACTGCCCCACCAAGGGGCAGGCTGCGGGGACTGGGTCCAGACATGTCCGTGCGCCTCCCCAGGATCATCCCCGCTGGTGCCTTTCCCCTGGGCGTAGGCCTCGGTTTAGGCCTCTTTGGAGAGGAGGTTGCTGGCAGGGGCTGTCTCCACACTGCAAGGTGCTGGAGGTCAGAGGGCCTCGTCAGAGGGAAGGGACCAGCAAAGGGCTGGATGCCCAAGACCTCTTTGACCCAGCAGCCTCAGGGCAGCAGGGAGAGCAAGAGGCCCAACTTGCCCCTAGGTCGGCTCGGCCCCGTCCCACACAGGCAGCCAGCCCAGCAGCAGCCTGGCAGTCTCTGTCTCCCCCGAGCTCTCTGCCGGTGTAGGGGGCAGGAACAGACGTGTGCATGTCGTTCTGCCTTGGCCTGGGAGTGTGTTCCCCCTGCCTTGCCCCCAGGCTCAGGGGCAAGGGCCCGGAGAGATCACCAGCCCGAAGCGCTTTTCTCCCGGGCTTGCGAGCATTGTGCGTGCCTGGTGGGAACAGCGGGCGCGAGTGTTGGCAAACCGGCCTTTGGAGGCAGCCGGGGAGGTCTTCCAGTGGGAGAGGGCCGGTTGTGCTCAGAGGCCCCACAAGCCAGGGGCAGGACCCAGCAGGGCCCCTGCCCCTGGCCAGCCTTGCCCAGACCTTCCTGGCCTCCGGGGGTACTGCCCCACCAAGGGGCAGGCTGCGGGGACTGGGTTCAGACATTCCCGGGCGCCTCCCCAGGTTCATCCCCGCTGGTGCCTTTCCCTGGGACTAGGCCTCGGTTGAGGCGTCCTTGGAGAGGAGGTTGCTGGCAGGGGCTGTCTCCACACTGCAAGGTGCTGGAGCTCAGAGGGCCTCGTCAGATGGAAGGGACCAGCAAGGGGCTGGATGCCCAAGACCTCTTTGGCCCAGCAGCCTCAGGGAAGCAGGGAGAGCAAGAGGCCCAACTTGCCCCTAGGTCAGCTCTGCCCCTTCCGACACAGGCGGCCAGCCCAGCAGCTGCCTGATAGACTCTGGCTCCCGCGAGCTCTCTGCCGGTTCAGGGGGCAGGAACAGACGTGTGCATGTGGTTCTGCCTTGGCCTGGGAGTGTGGAACGCCTGCATTGCCCCCAGGCTCAGGGGCAAGGGCCCGGTGGGAGCACCACCCCGAAGCGCTTTTATCCCGGGCTTGGGAGCATTGTGCGCGCCTGCTGGGAACAGTGGGCGGGAGTGTTGGCAAACAGGCCTTTGGAGGCAGCCGGGGAGGTCTTCCAGCGGGAGAGGGCCGGATGTGCTCAGAGACCCCACAGGCCAGGGGCAGGACCCAGCAGGTCCCCTGCCCCTGGCCAGCCTTGCCCAGACCTTCCTGGCCTCCGGGGGTACTGCCCCACCAAGGGGCAGGCTGCGGGGACTGGGTCCAGACATGCCCGGGCGCCTCCCCAGGCTCATCCCCGCTGGTGCCTTTCCCCTGGGCCTAGGCCTCGGTTGAGGCCTCCTTGGAGAGGAGGTTGCTGGCAGGGGCTGTCTCCACACTGCAAGGTGCTGGAGCTCAGAGGGCCTCGTCAGAGGGAAGGGACCAGCAAAGGGCTGGATGCCCAAGACCTCTTTGACCCAGCAGCCTCAGGGCAGCAGGGAGAGCAAGAGGCCCAACTTGCCCGTAGGTTGGCTCTGCCCCGTCCCACACAGGCAGCCAGCCCAGCAGCTGCCTGACAGACTCTGGCTCCCCCGAGCTCTCTGCCGGTGCTCGGGGCAGGAACAGACGTGTACATGTGGTTCTGCCTTGGCCTGGGCTTGTGTTCCCCCTGCCTGGCCCCCAGGCTCAGGGGCAAGGGCCCAGAGAAAGCACCACCCCGAAGCGCTTTTCTCCCGGGCTTGGGAGCATTGTGCGTGCCTGGCATGAACAGAGGGCGGGAGTGTTTGCAAACCGGCCTTTGGAGGCAGCCGGGGAGGTCTTCCAGTGGGAGAGGGCCGGTTGTGCTCAGAGGTCCCACAGGCCAGGGGCAGGACCCAGCAGGGCCCCTGCCCCTGGCCAGCCTTGCCCAGATCTTCCTGGCCTCCGGGGGTACTGCCCCACCAAGGGGCAGGCTGCGGGGACTGGGTCCAGACATGCCCGGGCGCCTCCCCAGGCTCATCCCCGCTGGTGCCTTTCCCCTGGGCCTAGGCCTCGGTTGAGGCCTCCTTGGAGAGGAGGTTGCTGGCAGGGGCTGTCTCCACACTGCAAGGTGCTGGAGCTCAGAGGGCCTCGTCAGAGGGAAGGGACCAGCAAGGGGCTGGATGCCCAAGACCTCTTTGGCCCAGCAGCCTCAGGGCAGCAGGGAGAGCAAGAGGCCCAACTTGCCCCTAGGTCGGCTCTGCCCCTTCCCACACAAGCGGCCAGCCCAGGAGCTGCCTCACAGACTCTGGCTCCCCCGAGCTCTCTGCTGGTGCAAGGGGCAGGAACAGACGTGTGCATGTGGTTCTGCCTTGGCCTGGGAGTGTGGACCCCATGCCTGGACCCCAGGCTCAGGGGCAAGGGCCCGGTGAGAGCACCACCCCGAAGCGCTTTTCTCCCGGGCTTGGGAGCATTGTGCGCGCCTGCTGGGAACAGTGGGCGGGAGCGCTTGCAAACCGGCCTTTGGAGGCAGCCGGGGAGGTCTTCCAGTGGGAGAGGGCCGGTTGTGCTCAGAGCCCCACAGGCCAGGGGCAGGACCCAGCAGGTCCCCTGCCCCTGGCCAGCCTTGCCCAGACCTTCCTAGCCTCCGGGGGTACTGCCCCACCAAGGGGCAGGCTGCGGGGACTGTGTCCAGACATTCTCGGGCGCCTCCCCAGGTTCATCCCCACTGGTGCCTTTACCTGGGACTAGGCCTCGGTTGAGGCCTCCTTGGAGAGGAGGTTGCTGGCAGGGGCTGTCTCCACACTGCGAGGTGCTGGAACTCAGAGGGCCTCGTCAGAGGGAAGGGACCAGCAAAGGGCTGGATGCCCAAGACCTCTTTGGCCCAGCAGCCTCAGGGCAGCAGGGAGAGCAAGAGGCCCAAATTGCCCCTAGGGCGGCTCTGCCCCTTCCCACACAGGCGGCCAACCCAGCAGCTGCCTGACAGACTCTGGCTCCCCCAAGCTCTCTGCCGGTGCAGGGGACAGGAACAGACGTGGGCATGTGGTTCTGCCTTGGCCTGGGAGTGTGTTCCCCCTGCCTTGACCCAGGCTCAGGGGCAAGGGCCCGCAGAGAGCATCACTCCAAAGCGCTTTTCTCCCGGGCTTGGGAGCATTGTGCGAGCCTGGCGTGAACAGCGGGCGGGAGTGTTTGCAAACAGGACTTTGGAGGCAGCCGGGGAGGTCTTCCAGTGGGAGAGGGCCGGTTGTGCTCAGAGGCCCCACAGGCCAGGGGCAGGACCCAGCAGGGCCCCTGCCCCTGGGCAGCCTTGCCCAGACCTTCCTGGCCTCCGGGGGTACTGCCCCACCAAGGGGCAGGCTGCGGGGACTGGGTCCAGACATGTCTGTGCGCCTCCCCAGGATCATCCCCGCTGGTGCCTTTCCCCTGGGCGTAGGCCTCGGTTGAGGCCACTTTGGAGAGGAGGTTGCTGGCAGGGGCTGTCTCCACACTGCAAGGTGCTGGAGCTCAGAGGGCCTCGTCAGAGGGAAGTGACCAGCAAAGGGCTGGATGCCCAAGACCTCTTTGACCCAGCAGCCTCAGGGCAGCAGGGAGAGCAAGAGGCCCAACTTGCCCCTAGGTCGGCTCTGCCCCGTCCCACACAGGCAGCCAGCCCAGCAGCAGCCTGGCAGTCTCTGGCTCCCCCGAGCTCTCTGCCGGTGCAGGGGGCAGGAACAGACGTGTGCATGTGGTTGTGCCTTGGCCTGGGAGTGTGTTTCCCCTGCCTGGCCCCCAGGCTCAGGGGCAAGGGCCCGGAGAGAGCACCAGCCCGAAGCGCTTTTCTCCCGGGCTTGGGAGCATTGTGCGGGCCTGGCGGGAACAGCGGGCTGGAGTGCTTGCAAACCGGCCTTTGGAGGCAGACGGGGAGGTCTTTCAGCGGGAGAGTGCCGGTTGTGCTCAGAAACCCCACAGGCCAGGGGCAGGACCCAGCAGTGTCCCTGCCCCTGGCAGCTTGCCCAGACCTTCCTGGCCTCCGGGGGTACTGCCCCACCAAGGGGCAGGCTGCGGGGACTGGGTCCAGACATGGCCGGGCGCCTCCCCAGGCTCATCCCCGCTGGTGCCTTTCCCCTGGGCCTAGGCCTCGGTTGAGGCCTCCTTGGAGAGGAGGTTGCTGGCAGGGGCTGTCTCCACACTGCAAGGTGCTGGAGCTCAGAGGGCCTAGTCAGCGGGAAGGGACCAGCAAATGGCTGGATGCCCAAGACCTCTTTGGCCCCGCAGCCTCCGGGCAGCAGGGAGAGCAAGAGGCCCAACTTGCCCCTAGGTCGGCTCTGCCCCTTCCCGCACAGGCGGCCAGCCCAGCAGCTGCCTTACAGACTCTGGCTCCCCCGAGCTCTCTGCCGGTGCAGGGGTCAGGAACAGACGTGTGCATGTGGTTCTGCCTTGGTCTGGGAGTGTGGACACACTACCTGGCCCCCAGGCTCAGGGGCAAGGGCCCGGTGAGAGCACCACCCCGAAGCGCTTTTCTCCCGAGCTTGGGAGCATTGTGCGCGCCTGCTGGGAACAGTGGGCGGGAGCGCTTGCAAACCGGCCTTTGGAGGCAGCCGGGGAGGTCTTCCAGTGGGAGAGGGCCGGTTGTGCTCAGAGGCCCCAGACGCCAGGGGCAGGACCCATCAGGGCCCCTGCCCCTGGCCAGCCTTGCCCAGACCTTCCTGGCCTCCGGGGGTACTGCCCCACCAAGGGGCAGGTTGGGGGGACTGGGTCCAGACATGGCCGGGCGCCTTCCCAGGCTCATCCCCGCTGCTGCCTTTCCCCTAGGCCTAGGCCTCGGTTGAGGCCTCCTTGGAGAGGAGGTTGCTGGCAGGGGCTGTCTCCACACTGCAAGGTGCTGGAGCTCAGAGGGCCTCGTCAGATGGAAGGGACCAGCAAGGGGCTGGATGCCCAAGACCTCTTTGGCCCAGCAGCCTCAGGGCAACAGGGAGAGCAAGAGGCCCAACTTGCCCCTAGGTCAGCTCTGCCCCTTCCCACACAGGCGGCCAGCCCAGCAGCTGCCTGACAGACTCTGGCTCCCGTGAGCTCTCTGCCGGTGCAGGGGGCAGGAACAGACGTGTGCATGTGGTTCTGCCTTGGCCTGGGAGTGTGGATCACCTTCCTGGCCCCCAGGCTCAGGGGCAAGGGCCCGGAGAGAGCACCACCCCGAAGCGCTTTTCTCCCGGGCTTGGGAGCATTGTGTGCGCCTGGTGGGAACAGTGGGCGGGAGTGCTTGCAAACCGGCCTTTGGAGGCAGCCGGGGAGGTCTTCCAGTGGAAGAGGGCCGGTTGTGCTCAGAGGCCCCACAGGCCAGGGGCAGGACCCAGCAGGGCCCCTGCCCCTGGCCAGCCTTGCCCAGACCTTCCTGCCTCCGGGGGTACAGCCACACCAAGGGGCAGGCTGCGGGGACTGGGTCCAGACATGCCCGAGCGCCTCCCCAGGCTCAACCCCGCTGGTGCCTTTCCCCTGGGCCTAGGCCTCGGTTGAGGCCTCCTTGGAGAGGAGGTTGCTGGCAGGGGCTGTCTCCACACTGCAAGGTGCTGGAGCTCAGAGGGCCTCGTCAGCGGGAAGGGACCAGCAAATGGCTGGATGCCCAAGACCTCTTTGGCCCCGCAGCCTCCGGGCAGCAGGGAGAGCAAGAGGCCCAACTTGCCCCTAGGTCGGCTCTGCCCCTTCCCACACAGCCGGCCAGCCCAGCAGCTGCCTTACAGACTCTGGCTCCCCCGAGCTCTCTGCCGGTGCAGGGGTCAGGAACAGACGTGTGCATGTGGTTCTGCCTTGGTCTGGGAGTGTGGACCCACTACCTGGCCCCCAGGCTCAGGGGCAAGGGCCCGGTGAGAGCACCACCCCGAAGCGCTTTTCTCCCGGGCTTGGGAGCATTGTGCGCGCCTGCTGGGAACAGTGGGCCGGAGCGCTTGCAAACCGGCCTTTGGAGGCAGCCGGGGAGGTCTTCCAGTGGGAGAGGGCCGGTTGTGCTCAGAGGCCCCAGACGCCAGGGGCAGGACCCATCAGGGCCCCTGCCCCTGGCCAGCCTTGCCCAGACCTTCCTGGCCTCCGGGGGTACTGCCCCACCAAGGGGCAGGTTGGGGGGACTGGGTCCAGACATGGCCGGGCGCCTTCCCAGGCTCATCCCCGCTGGTGCCTTTCCCCTAGGCCTAGGCCTCGGTTGAGGCCTCCTTGGAGAGGAGGTTGCTGGCAGGGGCTGTCTCCACACTGCAAGGTGCTGGAGCTCAGAGGGCCTCGTCAGATGGAAGGGACCAGCAAGAGGCTGGATGCCCAAGACCTCTTTGGCCCAGCAGCCTCAGGGCAGCAGGGAGAGCAAGAGGCCCAACTTGCCCCTAGGTCAGCTCTGCCCCTTCCCACACAGGCGGCCAGCCCAGCAGCTGCCTGACAGACTCTGGCTCCCGCGAGCTCTCTGCCGGTGCAGGGGGCAGGAACAGACGTGTGCATGTGGTTCTGCCTTGGCCTGGGAGTGTGGATCACCTTCCTGGCCCCCAGGCTCAGGGGCAAGGGCCCGGAGAGAGCACCACCCCGAAGCGCTTTTCTCCCGGGCTTGGGAGCATTGTGTGCGCCTGGTGGGAACAGTGGGCGGGAGTGCTTGCAAACCGGCCTTTGGAGGCAGCCGGGGAGGTCTTCCAGTGGAAGAGGGCCGGTTGTGCTCAGAGGCCCCACAGGCCAGGGGCAGGACCCAGCAGGGCCCCTGCCCCTGGCCAGCCTTGCCCAGACCTTCCTGCCTCCGGGGGTACAGCCACACCAAGGGGCAGGCTGCGGGGACTGGGTCCAGACATGCCCGAGCGCCTCCCCAGGCTCATCCCCGCTGGTGCCTTTCCCCTGGGCCTAGGACTCGGTTGAGGCCTCGTTGCAGAGGAGGTTGCTGGCAGGGGCTCTCTCCACACTGCAAGGTGCTGGAGCTCAGAGGGGCTCGTCAGAGGGAAGGGACCAGCAAGGGGCTGGATGCCCAAGACCTCTTTGGCCCAGCAGCCTCAGGGCAGCAGGGAGAGCAAGAGGCCCAACTTGCCCCTAGGTCGGCTCTGCCCCGTCCCACACAGGCAGCCAGCGCAGCAGCAGCCTGGCAGTCTCTGGCTCCCCTGAGCTCTCTGCCGGTGTAGGGGGCAGGAACAGACGTGTGCATGTCGTTGTGCCTTGGCCTGGGACTGTGTTCCCCCTGCCTTGCCCCCAGGCTCAGGGGCAAGGGCCCGCAGAGAGCATCACTCCAAAGCGCTTTTCTCCCGGGCTTGGGAGCATTGTGCGAGCCTGGCGTGAACTGCGGGCGGGAGTGTTTGCAAACAGGACTTTGGAGGCAGCCGGGGAGGTCTTCCAGTGGGAGAGGGCCGGTTGTGCTCAGAGGCCCCACAGGCCAGGGGCAGGACCCAGCAGGGCCCCTGCCCATGGCCAGCCTTGCCCAGACCTTCCTGGCCTCCGGGGGTACTGCCCCACCAAGGGGCAGGCTGCGGGGACTGGGTCCAGACATGTCCGTGCGCCTCCCCAGGATCATCCCCGCTGGTGCCTTTCCCCTGGGCGTAGGCCTCGGTTGAGGCCACTTTGGAGAGGAGGTTGCTGGCAGGGGCTGTCTCCACACTGCAAGGTGCTGGAGCTCAGAGGGCCTCGTCAGAGGGAAGTGACCAGCAAAGGGCTGGATGCCCAAGACCTCTTTGACCCAGCAGCCTCAGGGCAGCAGGGAGAGCAAGAGGCCCAACTTGCCCCTAGGTCGGCTCTGCCCCGTCCCACACAGGCAGCCAGCCCAGCAGCAGCCTGGCAGTCTCTGGCTCCCCCGAGCTCTCTGCCGGTGCAGGGGGCAGGAACAGACGTGTGCATGTGGTTCTGCCTTGGCCTGGGAGTGTGTTTCCCCTGCCTGGCCCCCAGGCTCAGGGGCAAGGGCCCGGAGAGAGCACCAGCCCGAAGCGCTTTTCTCCCGGGCTTGGGAGCATTGTGCGGGCCTGGCGGGAACAGCGGGCTGGAGTGCTTGCAAACCGGCCTTTGGAGGCAGACGGGGAGGTCTTCCAGCGGGAGAGTGCCGGTTGTGCTCAGAAACCCCACAGGCCAGGGGCAGGACCCAGCAGTGTCCCTGCCCCTGGCAGCTTGCCCAGACCTTCCTGGCCTCCGGGGGTACTGCCCCACCAAGGGGCAGGCTGCGGGGACTGGGTCCAGACATGGCCGGGCGCCTCCCCAGGCTCATCCCCGCTGGTGCCTTTCCCCTGGGCCTAGGCCTCGGTTGAGGCCTCCTTGGAGAGGAGGTTGCTGGCAGGGGCTGTCTCCACACTGCAAGGTGCTGGAGCTCAGAGGGCCTCGTCAGCGGGAAGGGACCAGCAAGGGGCTGGATGCCCAAGACCTCTTTGGCCCCGCAGCCTCCGGGCAGCAGGGAGAGCAAGAGGCCCAACTTGCCCCTAGGTCGGCTCTGCCCCTTCCCACACAGGCGGCCAGCCCAGCAGCTGCCTGACAGACTCTGGCTCCCCCGAGCTCTCTGCCGGTGCAGGGGTCAGGAACAGAAGTGTGCATGTGGTTCTGCCTTGGTCTGGGAGTGTGGACCCACTACCTGGCCCCCAGGCTCAGGGGCAAGGGCCCGGTGAGAGCACCACCCCGAAGCGCTTTTCTCCCGGGCTTGGGAGCATTGTGCGCGCCTGCTGGGAACAGTGGGCGGGAGCGCTTGCAAACCGGCCTTTGGAGGCAGCCGGGGAGGTCTTCCAGTGGGAGAGGGCCGGTTGTGCTCAGAGGCCCCAGAGGCCAGGGGCAGGACCCATCAGGGCCCCTGCCCCTGGCCAGCCTTGCCCAGACCTTCCTGGCCTCCGGGGGTACTGCCCCACCAAGGGGCAGGCTGCAGGGACTGGGTCCCGACATGCTCGGGCGCCTCCCCTGGCTCATCCCCGCTGGTGCCTTTGCCCTGGACCTAGGCCTCGGTTGAGGCCTCCTTGGAGAGGAGGTTGCTGGCAGGGGCTGTCTCCACACTGCAAGGTGCTGGAGCTCAGAGGGCCTCGTCAGAGGGAAGGGACCAGTAAGTGGCTGGATGCCCAAGACGTCTTTGGCCCAGCAGCCTCAGGGCAGCAGGGAGAGCAAGAGGCCCAACTTGCCCCTAGGGCGGCTCTGCCCCTTCCCACACAGGCAGCCAACCCAGCAGCTGCCTGACAGACTCTGGCTCCCCCAAGCTCTCTGCCGGTGCAGGGGACAGGAACAGATGTGGGCATGTGGTTCTGCCTTGGCCTGGGAGTGTGTTCCCCCTGCCTTGCCCCCAGGCTCAGGGGCAAGGGCCCGCAGAGAGCATCACTCCAAAGCGCTTTTCTCCCGGGCTTCGGAGCCTTGTGCGAGCCTGGCGTGAACAGCGGGCGGGAGTGTTTGCAAACAGGACTTTGGAGGCAGCCGGGGAGGTCTTCCAGTGGGAGAGGGCCGGTTGTGCTCAGAGGCCCCACAGGCCAGGGTCAGGACCCAGCAGGGCCCCTGCCCCTGGCCAGCCTTGCCCAGACCTTCCTGGCCTCCGGGGGTACTGCCCCACCAAGGGGCAGGCTGCGGGGACTGGGTCCAGACATGTCCGTGCGCCTCCCCAGGATCATCCCCGCTGGTGCCTTTCCCCTGGGCGTAGGCCTCGGTTTAGGCCTCTTTGGAGAGGAGGTTGCTGGCAGGGGCTGTCTCCACACTGCAAGGTGCTGGAGCTCAGATGGCCTCGTCAGAGGGAAGGGACCAGAAAAGGGCTGGATGCCCAAGACCTCTTTGACCCAGCAGCCTCAGGGCAGCAGGGAGAGCAAGAGGCCCAACTTGCCCCTAGGTCGGCTCTGCCCCGTCCCACACAGGCAGCCAGCCCAGCAGCAGCCTGGCAGTCTCTGTCTCCCCCGAGCTCTCTGCCGGTGTAGGGGGCAGGAACAGACGTGTGCATGTCGTTCTGCCTTGGCCTGGGAGTGTGTTCCCCCTGCCTGGCCCCCAGGCTCAGGGGCAAGGGCCCGGAGAGATCACCAGCCCGAAGCGCTTTTCTCCCGGGCTTGGGAGCATTGTGCGTGCCTGGCGGGAACAGCGTGCGGGAGTGCTTGCAAACCGTCCTTTGGAGGCAGACGGGGAGGTCTTCCAGCGGGACAGTGCCGGTTGTGCTCAGACGCCCCACAGGCCAGGGGCAGGACCCAGCAGTGTCCCTGCCCCTGGCAGCCTTGCCCAGACCTTCCTGGCCTCCGGGGGTACTGCCCCACCAAGGGGCAGGTTGGGGGGACTGGGTCCAGACATGGCCGGGCGCCTTCCCAGGCTCATCCCCGCTGGTGCCTTTCCCCTAGGCCTAGGCCTCGGTTGAGGCCTCCTTGGAGAGGAGGTTGCTGGCAGGGGCTGTCTCCACACTGCAAGGTGCTGGAGCTCAGAGGGCCTCGTCAGATGGAAGGGACCAGCAAGGGGCTGGATGCCCAAGACCTCTTTGGCCCAGCAGCCTCAGGGCAGCAGGGAGAGCAAGAGGCCCAACTTGCCCCTAGGTCAGCTCTGCCCCTTCCCACACAGGCGGCCAGCCCAGCAGATGCCTGACAGACTCTGGCTCCCGCGAGCTCTCTGCCGGTGCAGGGGGCAGGAACAGACGTGTGCATGTGGTTCTGCCTTGGCCTGGGAGTGTGGATCACCTTCCTGGCCCCCAGGCTCAGGGGCAAGGGCCCGGAGAGAGCACCACCCCGAAGCGCTTTTCTCCCGGGCTTGGGAGCATTGTGTGCGCCTGGTGGGAACAGTGGGCGGGAGTGCTTGCAAACCGGCCTTTGGAGGCAGCCGGGGAGGTCTTCCAGTGGGAGAGGGCCGGTTGTGCTCAGAGGCCCCACAGGCCAGGGGCAGGACCCAGCAGGGCCCCTGCCCATGGCCAGCCTTGCCCAGACCTTCCTGGCCTCCGGGGGTACTGCCCCACCAAGGGGCAGGCTGCGGGGACTGGGTCCAGACATGTCCGTGCACCTCCCCAGGATCATCCCCGCTGGTGCCTTTCCCCTGGGCGTAGGCCTCGGTTGAGGCCACTTTGGAGAGGAGGTTGCTGGCAGGAGCTCTCTCCACACTGCAAGGTGCTGGAGCTCAGAGGGCCTCGTCAGAGGGAAGGGACCAGCAAAGGGCTGGATGCCCAAGACCTCTTTGACCCAGCAGCCTCAGGGCAGCAGGGAGAGCAAGAGGCCCAACTTGCCCCTAGGTCGGCTCTGCCCCGTCCCACACAGGCAGCCAGCCCAGCAGCAGCCTGGCAGTCTCTGGCTCCCCCGAGCTCTCTGCCGGTGTAGGGGGCAGGAACAGACGTGTGCATGTCGTTCTGCCTTGGCCTGGGAGTGTGTTCCCCCTGCCTGGCCCCCAGGCTCAGGGGCAAGGGCCCGGAGAGAGCACCAGCCCGAAGCGCTTTTCTCCCGGGCTTGGGAGCATTGTGCGGGCCTGGCGGGAACAGCGGGCTGGAGTGCTTGCAAACCGGCCTTTGGAGGCAGACGGGGAGGTCTTTCAGCGGGAGAGTGCCGGTTGTGCTCAGAAACCCCACAGGCCAGGGGCAGGACCCAGCAGTGTCCCTGCCCCTGGCAGCTTGCCCAGACCTTCCTGGCCTCCGGGGGTAGTGCCCCACCAAGGGGCAGGCTGCGGGGACTGGGTCCAGACATGGCCGGGCGCCTCCCCAGGCTCATCCCCGCTGGTGCCTTTCCCCTGGGCCTAGGCCTCGGTTGAGGCCTCCTTGGAGAGGAGGTTGCTGGCAGGGGCTGTCTCCACACTGCAAGGTGCTGGAGCTCAGAGGGCCTCGTCAGCGGGAAGGGACCAGCAAGGGGCTGGATGCCCAAGACCTCTTTGGCCCCGCAGCCTCCGGGCAGCAGGGAGAGCAAGAGGCCCAACTTGCCCCTAGGTCGGCTCTGCCCCTTCCCACACAGGCGGCCAGCCCAGCAGCTGCCTGACAGACTCTGGCTCCCCCGAGCTCTCTGCCGGTGCAGGGGTCAGGAACAGACGTGTGCATGTGGTTCTGCCTTGGTCTGGGAGTGTGGACCCACTACCTGGCCCCCAGGCTCAGGGGCAAGGGCCCGGAGAGAGCACCACTCCGAAGCGCTTTTCTCCCGGGCTTGGGAGCATTGTGTGCGTCTGGTGGGAACAGTGGGCGGGAGTGCTTGCAAACCGGCCTTTGGAGGCAGCCGGGGAGGTCTTCCAGTGGGAGAGGGCCGGTTGTGCTTAGAGACCCCACAGGACATGGGCAGGACCCAGCAGGGCCCCTGCCCCTGGCCAGCCTTGCCCAGACCTTCCTGGCCTCCGGGGGTACTGCCCCACCAAGGGGCAGGCTGCGGGGACTGGGTCCAGACATGTCCGTGCGCCTCCCCAGGATCATCCCCGCTGGTGCCTTTCCCCTGGGCGTAGGCCTCGGTTTAGGCCTCTTTGGAGAGGAGGTTGCTGGCAGGGGCTGTCTCCACACTGCAAGGTGCTGGAGCTCAGAGGGCCTCGTCAGAGGGAAGGGACCAGCAAAGGGCTGGATGCCCAAGACCTCTTTGACCCAGCAGCCTCAGGGCAGCAGGGAGAGCAAGAGGCCCAACTTGCCCCTAGGTCGGCTCGGCCCCGTCCCACACAGGCAGCCAGGCCAGCAGCAGCCTGGCAGTCTCTGTCTCCCCCGAGCTCTCTGCCGGTGTAGGGGGCAGGAACAGACGTGTGCATGTCGTTCTGCCTTGGCCTGGGAGTGTGTTCCCCCTGCCTTGCCCCCAGGCTCAGGGGCAAGGGCCCGGAGAGAGCACCAGCCCGAAGCGCTTTTCTCCCGGGCTTGGGAGCATTGTGCGTGCCTGGCGGGAACAGCGTGCGGGAGTGCTTGCAAACCGGCCTTTGGAGGCAGACGGGGAGGTCTTCCAGCGGGACAGGGCCGGTTGTGCTCAGACGCCCCACAGGCCAGGGGCAGGACCCAGCAGTGTCCCTGCCCCTGGCAGCCTTGCCCAGACCTTCCTGGCCTCCGGGGGTACTGCCCCACCAAGGGGCAGGTTGGGGGGACTGGGTCCAGACATGGCCCGGCGCCTCCCCAGGCTCATCCCCACTGGTGCCTTTCCCCTAGGCCTAGGCCTCGGTTGAGGCCTCCTTGGAGAGGAGGTTGCTGGCAGGGGCTGTTTCCACACTGCAAGGTGCTGGAGCTCAGAGGGCCTCATCAGAGGGAAGGGACCAGCAAGGGGCTGGATGCCCAAAACCTCTTTGGCCCAGCAGCCTCAGGGCAGCAGGGAGAGCAAGAGGCCCAACTTGCCCCTAGGTCGGCTCTGCCCCTTCCCACACAGGCGGCCAGCCCAGCAGCTGCCTGACAGACTCTGGCTCCCCCGAGCTCTCTGCCGGTGCAGGGGGCAGGAACAGACGTGTGCATGTGGTTCTGCCTTGGTCTTGGAGTGTGGACCCACTGCCTTGCCCCCAGGCTTAGGGGCAAGGGCCCGGAGAGAGCACCACCCCGAAGCGCTTTTCTCCCGGGCTTGGGAGCATTGTGCGAGCCTGGCATGAACAGCGGGCGGGAGTGTTTGCAAACAGGACTTTGGAGGCAGCCGGGGAGGTCTTCCAGTGGGAGAGGGCCGGTTGTGCTCAGAGGCCCCACAGGCCAGGGTCAGGACCCAGCAGGGCCCCTGCCCCTGGCAGCCTTGCCCAGACCTTCCTGGCCTCCGGGGGTACTGCCCCACCAAGGGGCAGGTTGGGGGGACTGGGTCCAGACATGGCCGGGCGCCTCCCCAGGCTCATCCCCACTGGTGCCTTTCCCCTAGGCCTAGGCCTCGGTTGAGGCCTCCTTGGAGAGGAGGTTGCTGGCAGGGGCTGTCTCCACACTGCAAGGTGCTGGAGCTCAGAGGGCCTCGTCAGAGGGAAGGGACCAGCAAGGGGCTGGATGCCCAAAACCTCTTTGGCCCAGCAGCCTCAGGGCAGCAGGGAGAGCAAGAGGCCCAACTTACCCCTAGGTCGGCTCTGCCCCGTCCCACACAGGCAGCCAGCCCAGCAGCAGCCTGGCAGTCTCTGGCTCCCCCGAGCTCTCTGCCGGTGTAGGGGGCAGGAACAGACGTGTGCATGTCGTTCTGCCTTGGCCTGGGAGTGTGTTCCCCCTGCCTTGCCCCCAGGCTCAGGGGCAAGGGCCCGGAGAGAGCACCAGCCCGAAGCGCTTTTCTCCCGGGCTTGGGAGCATTGTGCGGGCCTGGCGGGAACAGCGGGCTGGAGTGCTTGCATACCGGCCTTTGGAGGCAGCCGGGGAGGTCTTCCAGTGGGAGAGGGCCGGTCGTGCTCAGAGGCCCCACAGGCCAGGGGCAGGACCCAGCAGGGCCCCAGCCCCTGGCCAGCCTTGCCCAGACCTTCCTGCCTCCGGGGTTACAGCCCCACCAAGGGGCAGGCTTCGGGGACTGGGTCCAGACATGCCCGGGCGCCTCCCCAGTCTCATCCCCGCTGGTGCCTTTCCCCTGGGCCTAGGCCTCGGTTGAGGCCTCCTTGGAGAGGAGGTTGCTGGCAGGGGCTGTCTCCACACTGCAAGGTGCTGGAGCTCAGAGGGCCTCGTCAGAGGGAAGGGACCAGCAAGGGGCTGGATGCCCAAGACCTCTTTGGCCCAGCAGCCTCAGGGCAGCAGGGAGAGCAAGAGGCCCAACTTGCCCCTAGGTCGGCTCTGCCCCTTCCCACACAGGCGGCCAGCCCAGCAGCTGCCTGACAGACTCTGGCTCCCCTGAGCTCTCTGCCGGTGCAGGGGTCAGGAACAGACGTGTGCATGTGGTTCTGCCTTGGCCTGGGAGTGTGTTCCCCCTGCATTGCCCCCAGGCTCAGGGGCGAGGGGCCGGTGAGAGCACCACCCTGAATCGCTTTTCTCCCGGGCTTGGGAGCATTGTGCGCGCCTGCTGGGAACAGTGGGCAGGAGCGCTTGCAAACCGGCCTTTGGAGGCAGCCGGGGAGGTCTTCCAGTGGGAGAGGGCCGGTTGTGCTCAGAGGCCCCAGAGGCCAGGGGCAGGACCCAGCAGGGCGCCTGCCCCTGGCCAGCCTTGCCCAGACCTTCCTGGCCTCCGGGGGTACTGCCCCACCAAGGGACAGGCTGCGGGGACTGGGTCCAGACATGTCCGGGCGCCTCCCCAGGCTCACCCCTCTGGTGCCTTTCCCCTGGGCCTAGGCCTCGGTTGAGGCCTCCTTGGAGAGGAGGTTGCTGGCAGGGGCTTTCTCCACACTGCAAGGTGCTGGAGCTCAGAGGGCCTCGTCAGAGGGAAGGGACCAGCAAGGGGCTGGATGCCCAAGAACTCTTTGACCCAGCAGCCTCAGGGCAGCAGGGAGAGCAAGAGGCCCAACTTGCCCCTAGATCGGCTGTGCCCCGTCCCACACAGGCAGCCAGCCCAGCAGCAGCTTGGCAGTCTCTGGCTCCCCCGAGCTCTCTGCCGGTGTAGGGCGCAGGAACAGACGTGTGCATGTCGTTCTGCCTTGGCCTGGGAGTGTGTTCCCCCTGCCTGGCCCCCAAGCTCAGGGGCAAGGGCCCGGAGAGAGCACCAGCCCGAAGCGCTTTTCTCCCGGGCTTGGGAGCATTGTGCGTGCCTGGTGGGAACAGCGGGTGGGAGTGCTTGCAAACCGGCCATTGGAGGCAGACGGGGAGGTCTTCCAGCGGGAGAGTGCCGGTTGTGCTCAGACGTCCCACAGGCCAGGGGCAGGACCCAGCAGTATCCCTGCCCCTGGCAGCCTTGCCCAGACCTTCCTGGCCTCCGAGGGTATTGCCCCACCAAGGGGCAGGCTGCGGGGACTGGGTACAGACATGCTCGGGCGCCTCCCCTGGCTCATCCCCGCTGGTGCCTTTCCCCTGGGCCTAGGCCTCGGTTGAGGCCTCCTTGGAGAGGAGGTTGCTGGCAGGGGCTGTCTCCACACTGCAAGGTGCTGGAGCTCAGAGGGCCTCGTCAGAGGGAACGGACCAGTAAGGGGCTGGATGCCCAAGACCTCTTTGGCCCAGCAGCCTCAGGGCAGCAGGGAGAGCAAGAGGCCCAACTTGCCCCTAGGGCGGCTCTGCCCCTTCCCACACAGGCGGCCAGCCCAGCAGCTGCCTGACAGTCTCTGGCTCCCCCAAGCTCTCTGGCAGTGCAGGGGACAGGAACAGACGTGGGGATGTGGTTCTGCCTTGGCCTGGGAGTGTGTTCCCCCTGCCTTGCCCCCAGGCTCAGGGGCAAGGGCCCGGAGAGAGCACCACCCCGAAGCGCTTTTCTCCGGGGTTTGGAACATTGTGTGTGGCTGGCGGGAACAGCGAGTGGGAGTGCTTGCAAAGCGGCCTTTGGGGGCAGCCGGGGACGTCCTCCATGGTCCCGGAGAGAACACCACCCCGAAGCGCTTTTCTCACGGTCTTGGGAGCATTGTGCGCGGCTGGCGGGAACAGCGGGCATGAGTGCTTGCAAACTGTCCTTTGGAGGCAGCCGGGGAGGTCTTCCAAGGGCCCGGACTGATCACCACCCCAAAATGCTTTTCTCCCGGGCTTGGGAGCATTGTGTGCGGCTGTCGGGAACAGCGGACATGAGTGCTTACAAACCGGCCTTTGGAGGCAGCCCGGGAGGTCTTCCAAGGGCCCGGAGAGAGCACCACCCCAAAATGCTTTTCTCCCGGGATTGGGAGCATTGTTCGTGGCTGGCGGAAGCAGCGGGAATGAGTACTTACAAACCGGCCTTTGGAGGCAGCCGGGGAGGTCTTGAAAGTGCCCGGAGAGAGCACCACCCCGAAGCGCTTTTCTCCCGGGCTTGGGAGCATTGTGTGTGGCTGGCGGAAACAGCGGGAATGAGTACTTACAAACCAGGCTTTGGAGGCAGCCGGGGAGGTCTTGAAAGTGCCCGGAGAGAGCACCACCCTGAAGCGCTTTTCTCCCGGGCTTGGGAGCACTGTGCGCGGCTGGCGGGAACAGCAGGCAGGAGTGCTTGCAAACTGGCCTTTGGAAGCAGCCGGGGAGGTCTTCCAAGGGCGCGGAGTGAGCACCACCCCAAAATGCTTTTCTCCCGGTCTTGGGAGCATTGTGCGCGGCTGGTGGGAACAACGGGCATGAGTGCTTGCAAACCGGCCTTTGGAGGCAGCCGGGGACGTCTTCCAACGGCCCGGAGAGAGCACCACCCCGAAGCACTTTTCTCCCGTGTTTGGGAGCATTGTGCGTGGCTGGCGGGAACAGCAGGAAGGAGTCCTTGCAAACCGGCCTTTGGAGGCAGCCGGGGAGGTTTTCCAAGGGCCTGTAGAGAGCACCACCCCGAAGCGCTTTTCTCCTGGGCTTGGAGCATTTGCACGGATGGCGGGAACAGCGAGTGGGAGTGCTTGAAAACCGGCCTTTGGAGGCAGCCGGGGAGGTCTTCCAAGGGCGCGGAGTGAACACCACCCCAAAATGCTTTTCTCCCGGTCTTGGGAGCATTGTGCGCGGCTGGTGGGAACAACGGGCATGAGTGCTTGCAAACCGGCCTTTGGAGGCAGCCGGGGACGTCTTCCAACGGCCCGGAGAGAGCACCACCCCGAAGCACTTTTCTCCCGTGTTTGCGAGCATTGTGCGTGGCTGGCGGGAACAGCAGGAAGGAGTCCTTGCAAACCGGCCTTTGGAGGCAGCCGGGGAGGTTTTCCAAGGGCCTGTAGAGAGCACCACCCCGAAGCGCTTTTCTCCCGGGCTTGGGAGCATTGTGCGCGGCTGGCGGGAACAGCAGGCAGGAGTGCTTGCAAACTGGCCTTTGGAGGCAGCCGGGGAGGTCTTCCAAGGGCGCGGAGTGAGCACCACCCCAAAATGCTTTTCTCCCGGTCTTGGGAGCATTGTGCGCGGCTGGTGGGAACAACGGGCATGAGTGCTTGCAAACCGGCCTTTGGAGGCAGCCGGGGACGTCTTCCAACGGCCCGGAGAGAGCACCACCCCGAAGCACTTTTCTCCCGTGTTTGGGAGCATTGTGCGTGGCTGGCGGGAACAGCAGGAAGGAGTCCTTGCAAACCGGCCTTTGGAGGCAGCCGGGGAGGTTTTCCAAGGGCCTGTAGAGAGCACCACCCCGAAGCGCTTTTCTCCCGGGCTTGGGAGCATTGTGCGCGGGTGCCGGGAACAGCAGGCAGGAGTGCTTGAAAACCGGCCTTTTGAGGCAGCCGGGGAGGTTTTCCAGGGCCCGGTGTGAGCACCACCCCAAAAAGCTTTTCTCCCAGGCTTGGGAGCATTGTGCGCGGCTGGTGGGAACAGCGGGCATGAGTGCTTGCAAACTGGCCATTGGAGGCAGTCGGGGAGGTCTTCCAAGGGCCCGGAGAGAGCACCACCCCGAAGCGCTTTTCTCCCGTGATTGGGAGCATTGTGCGCGGCTGGCGGGAACAGCGGGCGGGAGTGCTTGCAAACCGGCCTTTGGAGGCAGCCGGGGAGGTCTTCCAAGGGCCAGGAGAGAGCACCACCCCGAAGCGCTTTTCTCCCGGGCTTGGAACATTTGCGTGGATGGCGGGAACATCGAGTGGGAGTGCTTCCAAACCGGCCTTTGGGGGCAGCCGGGGAGGTCTTCCAAGGGCCCGGACTGATCACCACCCCAAAATGCTTTTCTCCCGGGCTTGGGAGCATTGTGCGTGGCTGGCGGAAGCAGCAGGAATGAGTACTTACAAACCTGCCTTTGGAGGCAGCCGGGGAGGTCTTGAAAGTGCCCGGAGAGAGCACCACCCTGAAGCGCTTTTCTCCCGGGCTTGGGAGCATTGTGCGCGGCTGGCGGGAACAGCAGGCAGGAGTGCTTGCAAGCTGGCCTTTGGAGGCAGCCGGGGAGGTCTTCCAAGGGCCCGGAGTGAGCACCACCCCAAAATGCTTTTCTCCCGGTCTTGGGAGCATTGTGCGTGGCTGGCGGGAACAGCAGGAAGGAGTCCTTGCAAACTGGCCTGTGGAGGCAGCCGGGGAGGTCTTCCAAGGGCCTGTAGAGAGCACCACCCCGAAGCGCTTTTCTCCCGGGCTTGGGAGCATTGTGCGCAGGTGCCAGGAACAGCAGGCAGGAGTGCTTGAAAACCGTCCTTTGGAGGCAGCCGGGGAGGTCTTCCAGGGCCCGGTGTGAGCACCACCCCAAAATGCTTTTCTCCCGGGCTTGGGAGCATTGTGCGTGGCTGGTGGGAACAGCGGGCGGGAGTGCTTGCAAACCGGCCTTTGGAGGCAGCCGGGGAGGTCTTCCAAGGGCCAGAAGAGAGCACCACCCAGAAGGGCTTTTCTCCCGGGCTTGGAACATTTGCGCAGATGGCGGGAACAGCGCGTGGGAGTGCTTCCAAACTGGCCTTTGGGGGCACCCCGGGAGATCTTCCATGGGCACAGAGAGAACACCACCCCGAAGCGCTTTTCTCAGGGGTTTTGGAGGATTGTGCGTGGCTGGCGGGAACAGCGAGTGGGAGTGCTTGCAAACCGGCCTTTGGGGACAGCCTGGGAGGTCTTCCAAGGGCCCGGAGAGAGCACCACCCCGAAGCACTTTTCTCCCGGTCTTGGGAGCATTGTGCGAGGCTGGCGGGAACAGCGGGCGGGAGTGCTGGCAAACCGGCCTTTGGAGGCAGCCGGGGAGGTCTTCCAACGGCCCGGAGAGAGCACCATCCCGAAGCACTTTTCTCCCGGAATTGGGAGCATTGTGCGCGGCTGTCGGGAACAGCGGACATGAGTGCTTGCAAACAGGCCTTTGTAGGCAGCCGGGGAGGTCTTCCAAGGGCCCGGAGAGAGCACCACCCCAAAATGCTTTTCTCCCGGGCTTGGGAGCATTGTGTGCGGCTGGCGGGTCAGCGGGAGGGAGTTCTTGATAACCAGCCTTTGGAGGCAGCCGGGGAGGTCTTCCAAGGGCCGGGAGAGAGCACCACCCCGAAGCGCTTTTCTCCCGGGCTTGGGAGCATTGTGCGCGGCTGGCGGGAACAGCGGGATTGAGTGCTTGCAAACCTGCCTTTGGAGGCAGCCGGGGAGGTCTTCCAAGGGCCGGGAGAGAGCACCACCCCGAAGCGCTTTTCTCCCGGGCTTGGGAGCATTGTGCGCGGCGGGCAGGAACAGCGGGCATGAGTGCTTGCAAACCGGCCTTTGGAGGCAGCCGGGGAGGTCTTCCAAGGGCCCGGAGAGATCACCACCCCGAAGCGCTTTTCTCCCTTGGTTGGGAGCATTGTGTGCGGCTGGAGGGACAGCGGGAGGGAGTTCTTGAAAACCAGCCTTTGGAGGCAGCCGGGGAGGTGTTCCAAGGGCCGGGAGAGAGCACCACACCGAAGCGCTTTTCTCCTGGGCTTGGAGCATTTGCACGGATGGCGGGAACAGCGAGTGGGAGTGCTTGCAAACCGGCCTTTGGGGGAAGCCCGGGAGGTCTTTCTTGGGCCCAGAGAGAACACCACCACGAAACGCTTTTCTCCCGGGCTAGGGAGCATTGTGCGCGTGTGGCGGGAGAAGCAGGCAGAAGTGCTTGCAAACCGGCCTTGGAGGCAGCCAGGGAGGTCTTCCAAGGGCCCGGAGTGAGCACCACCCAAAAATGCTTTTCTCCCGGGCTAGGGAGCATTGTGCGCGGCTGGTGGGAACAGTGGGCGGGAGCGCTTGCAAACCGGCCTTTGGAGGCAGCCGGGGAGTTCTTCCAGTGGGAGAGGGCCGGTTGTGCTCAGAGACCCCACAGGCCAGGGGCAGGACCCAGCAGGTCCCCTGCCCCTGGCCAGCCTTGCCCAGACCTTCCTGGCCTCCGGGGGTACTGCCCCACCAAGGGGCAGGCTGCGGGGACTGGGTCCAGACATGTCCGTGCGCCTCCCCAGGATCATCCCCGCTGGTGCCTTTCCCCTGGGCCTAGGCCTCGGTTGAGGCGTCCTTGGAGAGGAGGTTGCTGGCAGGGGCTGTCTCCACACTGCAAGGTGCTGGAGCTCAGAGGGCCTCGTCAGAGGGAAGTGACCAGCAAAGGGCTGGATGCCCAAGACCTCTTTGGCCCAGCAGCCTCAGGGCAGCAGGGAGAGCAAGAGGCCCAACTTGCCCTAGGTCAGCTCTGCCCCTTCCGACACAGGCGGCCAGCCCAGCAGCTGCCTGACAGACTCTGGCTCCCGCGAGCTCTCTGCCGGTGCAGGGGGCAGGAACAGACGTGTGCATGTGGTTCTGCCTTGGCCTGGGAGTGTGTTCCCCCTGCATTGCCCCCAGGCTCAGGGGCAAGGGCCCGGTGGGAGCACCACCCCGAAGCGCTTTTCTCCCGGGCTTGGGAGCATTGTGCGCGCCTGCTGGGAACAGTGGGCGGGAGTGTTGGCAAACAGGCCTTTGAAGGCAGCCGGGGAGGTCTTCCAGCGGGAGAGGGCCGGATGTGCTCAGAGACCCCACAGGCCAGGGGCAGGACCCAGCAGGTCCCCTGCCCCTGGCCAGCCTTGCCCAGACCTTCCTGGCCTCCGGGGGTACTGCCCCACCAAGGGGCAGGCTGCGGGGACTGGGTCCAGACATGCCCGGGCGCCTCCCCAGGCTCATCCCCGCTGGTGCCTTTCCCCTGGGCCTAGGCCTCGGTTGAGGCCTCCTTGGAGAGGAGGTTGCTGGCAGGGGCTGTCTCCACACTGCAAGGTGCTGGAGCTCAGAGGGCCTCGTCAGAGGGAAGGGACCAGCAAAGGGCTGGATGCCCAAGACCTCTTTGACACAGCAGCCTCAGGGCAGCAGGGAGAGCAAGAGGCCCAACTTGCCCGTAGGTTGGCTCTGCCCCGTCCCACACAGGCAGCCAGCCCAGCAGCTGCCTGACAGACTCTGGCTCCCCCGAGCTCTCTGCCGGTGCTCGGGGCAGGAACAGACGTGTACATGTGGTTCTGCCTTGGCCTGGGCTTGTGTTCCCCCTGCCTGGCCCCCAGGCTCAGGGGCAAGGGCCCAGAGAAAGCACCACCCCGAAGCGCTTTTCTCCCGGGCTTGGGAGCATTGTGCGTGCCTGGCATGAACAGAGGGCGGGAGTGTTTGCAAACCGGCCTTTGGAGGCAGCCGGGGAGGTCTTCCAGTGGGAGAGGGCCGGTTGTGCTCAGAGGTCCCACAGGCCAGGGGCAGGACCCAGCAGGGCCCCTGCCCCTGGCCAGCCTTGCCCAGATCTTCCTGGCCTCCGGGGGTACTGCCCCACCAAGGGGCAGGCTGCGGGGACTGGGTCCAGACATGCCCGGGCGCCTCCCCAGGCTCATCCCCGCTGGTGCCTTTCCCCTGGGCATAGGCCTCGGTTGAGGCCTCCTTGGAGAGGAGGTTGCTGGCAGGGGCTGTCTCCACACTGCAAGGTGCTGGAGCTCAGAGGGCCTCGTCAGAGGGAAGGGACCAGCAAGGGGCTGGATGCCCAAGACCTCTTTGGCCCAGCAGCCTCAGGGCAGCAGGGAGAGCAAGAGGCCCAACTTGCCCCTAGGTCGGCTCTGCCCCTTCCCACACAAGCGGCCAGCCCAGGAGCTGCCTGACAGACTCTGGCTCCCCCGAGCTCTCTGCTGGTGCAAGGGTCAGGAACAGACGTGTGCATGTGGTTCTGCCTTGGCCTGGGAGTGTGGACCCCATGCCTGGCCCCCAGGCCCAGGGGCAAGGGCCCCGTGAGAGCACCACCCCGAAGCGCTTTTCTCCCGGGCTTGGGAGCATTGTGCGCGCCTGCTGGGAACAGTGGGCGGGAGCGCTTGCAAACCGGCCTTTGGAGGCAGCCGGGGAGTTCTTCCAGTGGGAGAGGGCCTGTTGTGCTCAGAGCCCCACAGGCAAGGGGCAGGACCCAGCAGGTCCCCTGCCCCTGGAAAGCCTTGCCCAGACCTTCCTAGCGTCCGGGAGTACTGCCCCACCAAGGGGCAGGATGCGGGGACTGTGTCCAGACATTCTCGGGCGCCTCCCCAGGTTCATCCCCGCTGGTGCCTTTCCCTGGGACTAGGCCTCGGTTGAGGCCTCCTTGGAGAGGAGGTTGCTGGCAGGGGCTGTCTCCACACTGCGAGGTACTGGAACTCAGAGGGCCTCGTCAGAGGGAAGGGACCAGCAAAGGGCTGGATGCCCAAGACCTCTTTGGCCCAGCAGCCTCAGGGCAGCAGGGAGAGCAAGAGGCCCAACTTGCCCCTAGGGCGTCTCTGCCCCTTCCCACACAGGCGGCCAACCCAGCAGCTGCCTGACAGACTCTGGCTCCCCCAAGCTCTCTGCCGGTGCAGGAGACAGGAACAGACGTGGGCATGTGGTTCTGCCTTGGCCTGGGAGTGTGTTCCCCCTGCCTTGCCCCCAGGCTCAGGGGCAAGGGCCCGCAGAGAGCATCACTCCAAAGCGCTTTTCTCCCGGGCTTGGGAGCATTGTGCGAGCCTGGCGTGAACAGCGGGCGGGAGTGTTTGCAAACAGGACTTTGGAGGCAGCCGGGGAGGTCTTCCAGTGGGAGAGGGCCGGTTGTGCTCAGAGGCCCCACAGGCCAGGGGCAGGACCCAGCAGGGCCCCTGCCCCTGGCCAGCCTTGCCCAGACCTTCCTGGCCTCCGGGGGTACTGCCCCACCAAGGGGCAGGCTGCGGGGACTGGGTCCAGACATGTCCGTGCGCCTCCCCAGGATCATCCCCGCTGGTGCCTTTCCCCTGGGCCTAGGCCTCGGTTGAGGCCACTTTGGAGAGGAGGTTGCTGGCAGGGGCTGTCTCCACACTGCAAGGTGCTGGAGCTCAGAGGGCCTCGTCAGAGGGAAGTGACCAGCAAAGGGCTGGATGCCCAAGACCTCTTTGACCCAGCAGCCTCAGGGCAGCAGGGAGAGCAAGAGGCCCAACTTGCCCCTAGGTCGGCTCTGCCCCGTCCCACACAGGCAGCCAGCCCAGCAGCAGCCTGGCAGTCTCTGGCTCCCCCGAGCTCTCTGCCGGTGTAGGGGGCAGGAACAGACGTGTGCATGTCGTTCTGCCTTGGCCTGGGAGTGTGTTCCCCCTGCCTGGCCCCCAGGCTCAGGGGCAAGGGCCCGGAGAGAGCACCAGCCCGAAGCGCTTTTCTCCCGGGCTTGGGAGCATTGTGCGGGCCTGGCGGGAACAGCGGGCTGGAGTGCTTGCAAACCGGCCTTTGGAGGCAGACGGGGAGGTCTTTCAGCGGGAGAGTGCCGGTTGTGCTCAGAAACCCCACAGGCCAGGGGCAGGACCCAGCAGTGTCCCTGCCCCTGGCAGCATGCCCAGACCTTCCTGACCTCCGGGGGTACTGCCCCACCAAGGGGCAGGCTGCGGGGACTGGGTCCAGACATGGCCGGGCGCCTCCCCAGGCTCATCCCCGCTGGTGCCTTTCCCCTGGGCCTAGGCCTCGGTTGAGGCCTCCTTGGAGAGGAGGTTGCTGGCAGGGGCTGTCTCCACACTGCAAGGTGCTGGAGCTCAGAGGGCCTCGTCAGCGGGAAGGGACCAGCAAGGGGCTGGATGCCCAAGACCTCTTTGGCCCTGCAGCCTCCGGGCAGCAGGGAGAGCAAGAGGCCCAACTTGCCCCTAGGTCGGCTCTGCCCCTTCCCACACAGGCGGCCAGCCCAGCAGCTGCCTGACAGACTCTGGCTCCCCCGAGCTCTCTGCCGGTGCAGGGGTCAGGAACAGACGTGTGCATGTGGTTCTGCCTTGGTCTGGGAGTGTGGACCAACTACCTGGCCCCCAGGCTCAGGGGAAAGGGCCCGGTGAGAGCACCACCCCGAAGCGCTTTTCTCCCGGGCTTGGGAGCATTGTGCGCGCCTGCTGGGAACAGTGGGCGGGAGCGCTTGCAAACCGGCCTTTGGAGGCAGCCGGGGAGGTCTTCCAGTGGGAGAGGGCCGGTTGTGCTCAGAGGCCCCAGAGGCCAGGGGCAGGACCCATCAGGGCCCCTGCCCCTGGCCAGCCTTGCCCAGACCTTCCTGGCCTCCGGGGGTACTGCCCCACCAAGGGGCAGGCTGCAGGGACTGGGTCCAGACATGCTCGGGCGCCTCCCCTGGCTCATCCCCGCTGGTGCCTTTGCCGTGGACCTAGGCCTCGGTTGAGGCCTCCTTGGAGAGGAGGTTGCTGGCAGGGGCTGTCTCCACACTGCAAGGTGCTGGAGCTCAGAGGGCCTCGTCAGAGGGAAGGGACCAGTAAGTGGCTGGATGCCCAAGACGTCTTTGGCCCAGCAGCCTCAGGGCAGCAGGGAGAGCAAGAGGCCCAACTTGCCCCTAGGGCGGCTCTGCCCCTTCCCACACAGGCAGCCAACCCAGCAGCTGCCTGACAGACTCTGGCTCCCCCAAGCTCTCTGCCGGTGCAGGGGACAGGAACAGACGTGGGCATGTGGTTCTGCCTTGGCCTGGGAGTGTGTTCCCCCTGCCTGGCCCCCAGGCTCAGGGGCAAGGGCCCGCAGAGAGCATCACTCCAAAGCGCTTTTCTCCCGGGCTTCGGAGCATTGTGCGAGCCTGGCTTGAACAGCGGGCGGGAGTGTTTGCAAACAGGACTTTGGAGGCAGCCGGGGAGGTCTTCCAGTGGGAGACGGCCGGTTGTGCTCAGAGGCCCCACAGGCCAGGGTCAGGACCCAGCAGGGCCCCTGCCCCTGGCCAGCCTTGCCCAGACCTTCCTGGCCTCCGGGGGTACTGCCCCACCAAGGGGCAGGCTGCGGGGACTGGGTCCAGACATGTCCGTGCGCCTCCCCAGGATCATCCCCGCTGGTGCCTTTCCCCTGGGCGTAGGCCTCGGTTTAGGCCTCTTTGGAGAGGAGGTTGCTGGCAGGGGCTGTCTCCACACTGCAAGGTGCTGGAGCTCAGATGGCCTCGTCAGAGGGAAGGGACCAGAAAAGGGCTGGATGCCCAAGACCTCTTTGACCCAGCAGCCTCAGGGCAGCAGGGAGAGCAAGAGGCCCAACTTGCCCCTAGGTCGGCTCTGCCCCGTCCCACACAGGCAGCCAGCCCAGCAGCAGCCTGGCAGTCTCTGTCTCCCCCGAGCTCTCTGCCGGTGTAGGGGGCAGGAACAGACGTGTGCATGTCGTTCTGCCTTGGCCTGGGAGTGTGTTCCCCCTGCCTGGCCCCCAGGCTCAGGGGCAAGGGCCCGGAGAGATCACCAGCCCGAAGCGCTTTTCTCCCGGGCTTGGGAGCATTGTGCGTGCCTGGCGGGAACAGCGTGCGGGAGTGCTTGCAAACCGTCCTTTGGAGGCAGACGGGGAGGTCTTCCAGCGGGACAGTGCCGGTTGTGCTCAGACGCCCCACAGGCCAGGGGCAGGACCCAGCAGTGTCCCTGCCCCTGGCAGCCTTGCCCAGACCTTCCTGGCCTCCGGGGGTACTGCCCAACCAAGGGGCAGGTTGGGGGGACTGGGTCCAGACATGGCCGGGCGCCTTCCCAGGCTCATCCCCGCTGGTGCCTTTCCCCTAGGCCTAGGCCTCGGTTGAGGCCTCCTTGGAGAGGAGGTTGCTGGCAGGGGCTGTCTCCACACTGCAAGGTGCTGGAGCTCAGAGGGCCTCGTCAGAGGGAAGGGACCAGCAAGGGGCTGGATGCCCAAGACCTCTTTGGCCCAGCAGCCTCAGGGCAGCAGGGAGAGCAAGAGGCCCAACTTGCCCCTAGGTCAGCTCTGCCCCTTCCCACACAGGCGGCCAGCCCAGCAGCTGCCTGACAGACTCTGGCTCCCGCGAGCTCTCTGCCGGTGCAGGGGGCAGGAACAGACGTGTGCATGTGGTTCTGCCTTGGCCTGGGAGTGTGGATCACCTGCCTGGCCCCCAGGCTCAGGGGCAAGGGCCCGGAGAGAGCACCACCCCGAAGCGCTTTTCTCCCGGGCTTGGGAGCATTGTGTGCGCCTGGTGGGAACAGTGGGCGGGAGTGCTTGCAAACCGGCCTTTGGAGGCAGACGGGGAGGTCTTCCAGTGGGAGAGGGCCGGTTGTGCTCAGAGGCCCCACAGGCCAGGGGCAGGACCCAGCAGGGCCCCTGCCCCTGGCCAGCCTTGCCCAGACCTTCCTGCCTCCGGGGGTACAGCCACACCAAGGGGCAGGCTGCGGGGACTGGGTCCAGACATGCCCGAGCGCCTCCCCAGGCTCATCCCCGCTGGTGCCTTTCCCCTGGGCCTAGGACTCGGTTGAGGCCTCGTTGCAGAGGAGGTTGCTGGCAGGGGCTCTCTCCACACTGCAAGGTGCTGGAGCTCAGAGGGGCTCGTCAGAGGGAAGGGACCAGCAAGGGGCTGGATGCCCAAGACCTCTTTGGCCCAGCAGCCTCAGGGCAGCAGGGAGAGCAAGAGGCCCAACTTGCCCCTAGGTCGGCTCGGCCCCTTCCCACACAGGCGGCCAGCCCAGCAGCTGCCTGACAGACTCTGGCTCCCCTGAGCTTTCTGCCGGTGCAGGGGGCAGGATCAGACGTGGGCATCTGGTTCTGCCTTGGCCTGGGAGTGTGTTCCCCCTGCCTTGCCCCCAGGCTCAGGGGCAAGGGCCCGCAGAGAGCATCACTCCAAAGCGCTTTTCTCCCGGGCTTGGGAGCATTGTGCGAGCCTGGCGTGAACAGCGGGCGGGAGTGTTTGCAAACAGGACTTTGGAGGCAGCCGGAGAGGTCTTCCAGTGGGAGAGGGCCGGTTGTACTCAGAGGCCCCACAGTTCAGGGTCAGGACCCAGCAGGGCCCCTGCCCCTGGCCAGCCTTGCCCAGACCTTCCTGGCCTCCGGGGGTACTGCCCCACCAAGGGGCAGGCTGCGGGTACTGGGTCCAGACATGTCCGTGCGCCTCCCCTGGCTCATCCCCGCTGGTGCATTTCCCCTGGGCGTAGGCCTCGGTTTAGGCCTCTTTGGAGAGGAGGTTGCTGGCAGGGGCTGTCTCCACACTGCAAGGTGCTGGAGTTCAGAGGGCCTCGTCAGAGGGAAGGGACCAGCAAAGGGCTGGATGCCCAAGACCTCTTTGACCCAGCAGCCTCAGGGCAGCAGGGAGAGCAAGAGGCCCAACTTGCCCCTAGGTCGGCTCTGCCCCGTCCCACACAGGCAGCCAGCGCAGCAGCAGCCTGGCAGTCTCTGGCTCCCCTGAGCTCTCTGCCGGTGTAGGGGGCAGGAACAGACGTGTGCATGTCGTTGTGCCTTGGCCTGGGAGTGTGTTCCCCCTGCCTGGCCCCCAGGCTCAGGGGCAAGGGCCCGGAGAGAGCACCAGCCCGAAGCGCTTTCTCCCGGCCTTGGGAGCATTGTGCGTGCCTGGCGGGAACAGCGGGTGGGAGTGCTTGCAAACCGTCCTTTGGAGGCAGACGGGGAAGTCTTCCAGCGGGAGAGTGCCGGTTGTGCTCAGACACCCCACAGGCCAGGGGCAGGACCCAGCAGTGTCCCTGCCCCTGGCAGCCTTGCCCAGACCTTCCTGGCCTCCGGGGGTACTGCCCCACCAAGGGGCAGGTTGGGGGGACTGGGTCCAGACATGGCCGGGCGCCTCCCCAGGCTCATCCCCGCTGGTGACTTTCCCCTAGGCCTAGGCCTCGGTTGAGGCCTCCTTGGAGAGGAGGTTGCTGGCAGGGGCTGTCTCCACACTCCAAGGTGATGGAGCTCAGAGGGCCTCATCAGAGGGAAGGGACCAGCAAGGGGCTGGATGCCCAAGACCTCTTTGGCCCAGCAGCCTCAGGGCAGCAGTGAGAGCAAGAGGCCAAACTTGCCCCTAGGTCGGCTCTGCCCCTTACCACACAGGCCGCCAGCCCAGCAGCTGCCTGGCAGACTCTGGCTCCTCCGAGCTCTCTGCCGGTGCAGGGGGCAGGAACAGACGTGTGCATGTGGTTCTGCCTTGGCCTGGGAGTGTGTTCCCCCTGCATTGCCCCCAGGCTCAGGGGCAAGGGCCCGCAGAGAGCATCACTCCAAAGCGCTTTTCTCCCGGGCTTGGGAGCATTGTGCGAGCCTGGCGTGAACAGCGGGCGGGAGTGTTTGCAAACAGGACTTTGGAGGCAGCCGGGGAGGTCTTCCAGTGGGAGAGGGCCGGTTGTGCTCAGAGGCCCCACAGGCCAGGGGCAGGACCCAGCAGGGCCCCTGCCCATGGCCAGCCTTGCCCAGACCTTCCTGGCCTGCGGGGGTACTGCCCCACCAAGGGGCAGGCTGCGGGGACTGGGTCCAGACATGTCCGTGCGCCTCCCCAGGATCATCCCCGCTGGTGCCTTTCCCCTGGGCGTAGGCCTCGGTTGAGGCCACTTTGGAGAGGAGGTTGCTGGCAGGAGCTGTCTCCACACTGCAAGGTGCTGGAGCTCAGAGGGCCTCGTCAGAGGGAATGGACCAGCAAAGGGCTGGATGCCCAAGACCTCTTTGACCCAGCAGCCTCAGGGCAGCAGGGAGAGCAAGAGGCCCAAATTGCCCCTAGGTCGGCTCTGCCCCGTCCCACACAGGCAGCCAGCCCAGCAGCAGCCTGGCAGTCTCTGGCTCCCCCGAGCTCTCTGCCGGTGTAGGGGGCAGGAACAGACGTGTGCATGTCGTTCTGCCTTGGCCTGGGAGTGTGTTCCCCCTGCCTGGCCCCCAGGCTCAGGGGCAAGGGCCCGGAGAGAGCACCAGCCCGAAGCGCTTTTCTCCCGGGCTTGGGAGCATTGTGCGGGCCTGGCGGGAACAGCGGGCTGGAGTGCTTGCAAACCGGCCTTTGGAGGCAGACGGGGAGGTCTTTCAGCGGGAGAGTGCCGGTTGTGCTCAGAAACCCCACAGGCCAGGGGCAGGACCCAG
This sequence comes from Dama dama, assembly GCF_033118175.1. Classification (NCBI taxonomy): domain Eukaryota; kingdom Metazoa; phylum Chordata; class Mammalia; order Artiodactyla; family Cervidae; genus Dama; species Dama dama. Next base: position 1,571,937 of record NW_026870967.1, on the reverse strand, counting down.
CAATGTCCCTGCCCCTGGCAGCTTGCCCAGACCTTCCTGGCCTCCGGGGGTACTGCCCCACCACGGGGCAGGCTGCGGGGACTGGGTCCAGACATGGCCGGGCGCCTCCCCAGGCTCATCCCCGCTGGTGCCTTTCCCCTGGGCCTAGGCCTCGGTTGAGGCCTCCTTGGAGAGGAGGTTGCTGGCAGGGGCTGTCTCCACACTGCAAGGTGCTGGAGCTCAGAGGGCCTCGTCAGAGGGAAGGGACCAGTAAGTGGCTGGATGCCCAAGACGTCTTTGGCCCAGCAGCCTCAGGGCAGCAGGGAAAGCAAGAGGCCCAACTTGCCCCTAGGGCGGCTCTGCCCCTTCCCACACAGGCAGCCAACCCAGCAGCTGCCTGACAGACTCTGGCTTTCCCAAGCTCTCTGCCGGTGCAGGGGACAGGAACAGACGTGGGCATGTGGTTCTGCCTTGGCCTGGGAGTGTGTTCCCCCTGCCTTGCCCCCAGGCTCAGGGGCAAGGGCCCGCAGAGAGCATCACTCCAAAGCGCTTTTCTCCCGGGCTTCGGAGCATTGTGCGAGCCTGGCGTGAACAGCGGGCGGGAGTGTTTGCAAACAGGACTTTGGAGGCAGCCGGGGAGGTCTTCCAGTGGGAGAGGGCCGGTTGTGCTCAGAGGCCCCACAGGCCAGGGTCAGGACCCAGCAGGGCCCCTGCCCCTGGCCAGCCTTGCCCAGACCTTCCTGGCCTCCGGGGGTACTGCCCCACCAAGGGGCAGGCTGCGGGGACTGGGTCCAGACATGTCCGTGCGCCTCCCCAGGATCATCCCCGCTGGTGCCTTTCCCCTGGGCGTAGGCCTCGGTTTAGGCCTCTTTGGAGAGGAGGTTGCTGGCAGGGGCTGTCTCCACACTGCAAGGTGCTGGAGCTCAGAGGGCCTCGTCAGAGGGAAGGGACCAGCAAAGGGCTGGATGCCCAAGACCTCTTTGACCCAGCAGCCTCAGGGCAGCAGGGAGAGCAAGAGGCCCAACTTGCCCCTAGGTCGGCTCTGCCCCGTCCCACACAGGCAGCCAGCCCAGCAGCAGCCTGGCAGTCTCTGGCTCCCCCGAGCTCTCTGCCGGTGTAGGGGGCAGGAACAGACGTGTGCATGTCGTTCTGCCTTGGCCTGGGAGTGTGTTCCCCCTGCCTGGCCCCCAGGCTCAGGGGCAAGGGCCCGGAGAGAGCACCAGCCCGAAGCGCTTTTCTCCCGGGCTTGGGAGCATTGTGCGGGCCTGGCGGGAACAGCGGGCTGGAGTGCTTGCAAACCGGCCTTTGGAGGCAGACGGGGAGGTCTTTCAGCGGGAGAGTGCCGGTTGTGCTCAGAAACCCCACAGGCCAGGGGCAGGACCCAGCAGTGTCCCTGCCCCTGACAGCTTGCCCAGACCTTCCTGGCCTCCGGGGGTACTGCCCCACCAAGGGGCAGGCTGCGGGGACTGGGTCCAGACATGGCCGGGCGCCTCCCCATGCTCATCCCCGCTGGTGCCTTTCCCCTGGGCCTAGGCCTCGGTTGAGGCCTCCTTGGAGAGGAGGTTGCTGGCAGGGGCTGTCTCCACACTGCAAGGTGCTGGAGCTCAGAGGGCCTCGTCAGCGGGAAGGGACCAGCAAGGGGCTGGATGCCCAAGACCTCTTTGGCCCCGCAGCCTCCGGGCAGCAGGGAGAGCAAGAGGCCCAACTTGCCCCTAGGTCGGCTCTGTCCCTTCCCACACAGGCGGCCAGCCCAGCAGCTGCCTGACAGACTCTGGCTCCCCCGAGCTCTCTGCCGGTGCAGGGGTCAGGAACAGACGTGTGCATGTGGTTCTGCCTTGGTCTGGGAGTGTGGACCCACTACCTGGCCCCCAGGCTCAGGGGCAAGGGCCCGGAGAGAGCACCACTCCGAAGCGCTTTTCTCCCGGGCTTGGGAGCATTGTGTGCGTCTGGTGGGAACAGTGGGCGGGAGTGCTTGCAAACCGGCCTTTGGAGGCAGCCGGGGAGGTCTTCCAGTGGGAGAGGGCCGGTTGTGCTCAGAGGCCCCACAGGCCAGGGGCAGGACCCAGCAGGGCCCCTGCCCCTGGCCAGCCTTGCCCAGACCTTCCTGCCTCCGGGGGTACAGCCCCACCAAGGGGCAGGCTGCGGGGACTGGGTCCAGACATGCCCGAGCGCCTCCTCAGGCTCATCCCCGCTGGTGCCTTTCCCCTGGGCCTAGGACTCGGTTGAGGCCTCGTTGCAGAGGAGGTTGCTGGCAGGGGCTCTCTCCACACTGCAAGGTGCTGGAGCTCAGAGGGCCTCGTCAGAGGGAAGGGACCAGCAAGGGGCTGGATGCCCAAGACCTCTTTGGCCCAGCAGCCTCAGGGCAGCAGGGAGAGCAAGAGGCCCAACTTGCCCCTAGGTCGGCTCTGCCCCTTCCCACACAGGCGGCCAGCCCAGCAGCTGCCTGACAGACTCTGGCTCCCCTGAGCTCTCTGCCGGTGCAGGGGGCAGGATCAGGCGTGTGCATGTGGTTCTGCCTTGGCCTGGGAGTGTGGAACCCCTGCATTGCCGCCAGGCTCAGGGGCAAGGGCCCGGTGGGAGCACCACCCCGAAGCGCTTTTCTCCTGGGCTTGGGAGCATTGTGCGCGCCTGGTGGGAACAGTGGGCGTGAGTGTTGGCAAACCGGCCTTTGGAGGCAGCCGGGGAGGTCTTCCAGCGGGAGAGGGCCGGATGTGCTTAGAGGCCCCACAGGCAAGGGGCAGGACCCAGCAGGTCCCCTGCCCCTGGCCAGCCTTGCCCAGACCTTCCTGGGCTCCGGGGGTACTGCCCCACCAAGGGGCAGGCTGCGGGGACTGGGTCCAGACATGCCCGGGCGCCTCCCCAGGCTCATCCCCGCTGGTGCCTTTCCCCTGGGCCTAGGCCTCGGTTTAGGCCTCCTTGGAGAGGAGGTTGCTGGCAGGGGCTGTCTCCACACTGCAAGGTGCTGGAGCTCAGAGGGCCTCGTCAGAGGGAAGGGACCAGCAAAGGGCTGGATGCCCAAGACCTCTTTGACCCAGCAGCCTCAGGGCAGCAGGGAGAGCTAGAGGCCCAACTTGCCCCTAGGTCGGCTCTGCCCCGTCCCACACAGGCAGCCAGCCCAGCAGCAGCCTGGCAGTCTCTGACTCCCCCGAGCTCTCTGCCAGTGTAGGGGGCAGGAACAGACGTGTGCATGTCGTTCTGCCTTGGCCTGGGAGTGTGTTCCCCCTGCCTGGCCCCCAGGCTCAGGGGCAAGGGCCCGGAGATACCACCACCCCGAAGCGCTTTTCTCCCGGGCTTGGGAGCATTTTGCGTGCTTGGTGGGAACAGTGGGCGGGAGTCCTTGCAAACCGGCCTTTGGAGGCAGCCGGGGAGGTCTTCCAGTGGGAGAGGGCCAGTTGTGCTCAGAGGCCCCACAGGCCAGGGGCAGGACCCAGCAGGGCCCCATCCCCTGGCCAGTCTTGCCCAGACCTTCCTGCCTCCGGGGTTACAGCCCCACCAAGGGGCAGGCTGCGGGGACTGGGTCCAGACATGCCCGGGCGCCTCCCCAGGCTCATCCCCGCTGGTGCCTTACCCCTGGGCCTAGGTCTCGGTTGAGGCCTCCTTGGAGAGGAGGTTGCTGGCAGGGGCTGTCTCCACACTGCAAGGTGCTGGAGCTCAGAGGGCCTCGTCAGAGGGAAGGGACCAGCAAGGGGCTGGATGCCCAAGACCTCTTTGGCCCAGCAGCCTCAGGGCAGCAGGGAGAGCAAGAGGCCCAACTTGCCCCTAGGTCGGCTCTGCCCCTTCCCACACAGGCGGCCAGCCCAGCAGCTGCCTGACAGACTCTGGCTCCCCTAGCTCTCTGCTGGTACAGGGGGCAGGAACAGACGTGTGCATGTGGTTCTGCCTTGGCCTGGGAGTGTGATCCCCCTGCATTGCCCCCAGGCTCTGGGGCAAGGGCCCGGTGAGAGCACCACCCCGAAGCGCTTTTCTCCCGGACTTGGGAGCATTGTGCGCGCCTGGTGGGAACAGTGGGCGTGAGTGTTGGCAAACCGGCCTTTGGAGGCAGCCGGGGAGGTCTTCCAGCGGGAGAGGGCCGGATGTGCTCAGAGACCCCACAGGCCAGGGGCAGGTCCCAGCAGGTCCCCTGCCCCTGGCCAGCCTTTCCCAGACCTTCCTGGCCTCCGGGGGTACTGCCCCACCAAGGGGCAGGCTGCGGGGACTGGGTCTAGACATGCCCGGGCGCCTCCCCAAGCTCATCCCCGCTGGTGCCTTTCCCCTGGGCCTAGGCCTCGGTTGAGGCCTCCTTGGAGAGGAGGTTGCTGGCAGGGGCTGTCTCCACACTGCAAGGTGCTGGAGCTCAGAGGGCCTCGTCAGAGGGAAGGGACCAGCAAAGGGCTGGATGCCCAAGACCTCTTTGACCCAGCAGCCACAGGGCAGCAGGGAGAGCAAGAGGCCCAACTTGCCCCTAGGTCGGCTCTGCCCCGTCCCACACAGGCAGCCAGCCCAGCAGCAGCCTGGCAGTCTCTGACTCCCCCGAGCTCTCTGCCAGTGTAGGGGGCAGGAACAGACGTGTGCATGTCGTTCTGCCTTGGCCTGGGAGTGTGTTCACCCTGCCTGGCCCCCAGGCTCAGGGGCAAGGGCCCGGAGAGAGCACCAGCCCGAAGCGCTTTTCTCCCGGGCTTGGGAGCATTTTGCGTGCTTGGTGGGAACAGTGGGCGGGAGTGCTTGCAAACCGGCCTTTCGAGGCAGCCGGGGAGGTCTTCCAGTGGGAGAGGGCCGGTTGTGCTCAGAGGCCCCACAGGCCAGGGGCAGGACCCAGCAGGGCCCCTGCCCCTGGCCAGCCTTGCCCAGACCTTCCTCCCTCCGGGGTTACAGCCCCACCAAGGGGCAGGCTGCGGGGACTGGGTCCAGACATGCCCGGGTGCCTCCCCAGTCTCATCCCCGCTGGTGCCTTTCCCCTGGGCCTAGGCCTCGGTTGAGGCCTCCTTGGAGAGGAGGTTGCTGGCAGGGGCTGTCTCCACACTGCAAGGTGCTGGAGCTCAGAGGGCCTCGTCAGAGGGAAGGGACCAGCAAGGGGCTGGATGCCCAAGACCTCTTTGGCCCAGCAGCCTCAGGGCAGCAGGGAGAGCAAGAGGCCCAACTTGCCCCTAGGTCGGCTCTGCCCCTTCCCACACAGGCGGCCAGCCCAGCAGCTGCCTGACAGACTCTGACTCCCCTGAGCTCTCTGCCGGTGCAGGGGGCAGGAACAGACGTGTGCATGTGGTTCTGCCTTGGCCTGGGAGTGTGTTCCCCCTGCATTGCCCCCAGGCTGAGGGGCAAGGGCCCGGTGAGAGCACCACCCCGAAGCGCTTTATTCCCGGGCTTGGGAGCATTGTGCACGCCTGCTGGGAACAGTGGGCGGGAGCGCTTGCAAACCGGCCTTTGGAGGCAGCCGGGGAGGTCTTCCAGTGGGAGAGGGCCGGTTGTGCTCAGAGGCCCCACAGACCAGGGTCAGGACCTAGCAGGGCAGCTGCCCCTGGCCAGCCTTGCCCAGACCTTCCTGGCCTTCGGGGGTACTGCCCCACCAAGGGGCAGGCTACGGGGACTGGGTCCAGACATTCCCGGGCGCCTCCCCAGGTTCATCCCCGCTGGTGCCTTTCCCTGGGACTAGGCCTCGGTTGAGGCCTCCTTGGAGAGGAGGTTGCTGGCAGGGGCTGTCTCCACACTGCAAGGTGCTGGAGCTCAGAAGGCCTCGTCAGCGGGAAGGGACCAGCAAGAGGCTGGATGCCCAAAACCTCTTTGGCCCAGCAGCCTCAGGGAAGCAGGGAGAGCAAGAGGCCCAACTTGCCCCTAGGTCGGCTCTGCCCCTTCCCACACAGGCGGCCAGCCCAGCAGCTGCCTGACAGACTCTGGCTCCCCCGAGCTCTCTGCCGGTGCAGGGGTCAGGAACAGACGTGTGCATGTGGTTCTGCCTTGGTCTGGGAGTGTGGACCCACTGCCTGGCCCCCAGGCTCAGGGGCAAGGGCCCGGAGAAAGCAACACCCCGAAGTGCTTTTCTCCCGGTCTTGGGAGCATTGTGCGTGCCTGGCGGGAAGAGCGGGCGGGAGTGCTTGCAAACCGGCCTTTGGAGGCAGCCGGGGAGGTCTTCCAGTGGGAGAGGGCCGGTTGTGCTCAGAGGCCCCAGAGGCCAGGGGCAGGACCCAGCAGGGCGCCTGCCCCTGGCCAGCCTTGCCCAGACCTTCCTGGCCTCCGGGGGTACTGCCCCACCAAGGGGCAGGCTGCGGGGACTGGGTCCAGACATGGCCGGGCGCCTCCCCAGGCTCACCCCTCTGGTGCCTTTCCCCTGGGCCTAGGCCTCGGTTGAGGCCTCCTTGGAGAGGAGGTTGCTGGCAGGGGCTTTCTCCACACTGCAAGGTGCTGGAGCTCAGAGGGCCTCGTCAGAGGGAAGGGACCAGCAAGGGGCTGGATACCCAAGACCTCTTTGACCCAGCAGCCTCAGGGCAGCAGGGAGAGCAAGAGGCCCAACTTGCCCCTAGGTCGGCTGTGCCCCGTCCCACACAGGCAGCCAGCCCAGCAGCAGCTTGGCAGTCTCTGGCTCCCCCGAGCTCTCTGCCGGTGTAGGGGGCAGGAACAGACGTGTGCATGTCGTTCTGCCTTGGCCTGGGAGTGTGTTCCCCCTGCCTGGCCCCCAGGCTCAGGGGCAAGGGCCCGGAGAGAGCACCAGCCCGAAGCGCTTTTCTCCCGGGCTTGGGAGCATTGTGTGTGCCTGGCGGGAACAGCGGCTGGGAGTGCTTGCAAACCGTCCTTTGGAGGCAGCCGGGGAGGTCTTCCAAGGGCCCGGAGTGAGCATCACCCCAAAATGCTTTTCTCCCGGGCTTGGGAGCATTGTGCACGGCTGGTGGGAACAGCGGGCATGAGGGCTTGCAAACCGGCCTTTGGAGGCAGCCGGGGAGGTCTTCCAGTGAGAGAGGGCCGGTTGTGCTCAGAGGCCCCACAGGCCAGGGGCAGGACCCAGCAGGGCCCCTGCCCCTGGCCAGCCTTGCCCAGATCTTCCTCGCCTCCGGGGGTACAGCCCCACCAAGGGGCAGGCTGCGGGGACTGGGTCCAGACATGCCCGGGCGCCTCCCCTGGCTCATCCCCGCTGGTGCCTTTCCCCTCGCCTAGGCCTCGGTTGAGGCCTCCTTGGAGAGGTGGTTGCTGGCAGGGGCTGTCTCCACACTGCAAGGTGCTGGAGCTCAGAGGGCCTCGTCAGAGGGAAGGGACCAGCAAGGGGCTGGATGCCCAAGACCTCTTTGGCCCAGCAGCCTCAGGGCAGCAGGGAGAGCAAGATGCCCAACTTGCCCCTAGGTCGGCTCTGCCCCTTCCCACACAGGCAGCCAACCCAGCAGCTGCCTGACAGACTCTGGCTCCCACGAGCTCTCTGCCGGTGCAGGGGGCAGGAACAGACGTGTGCATGTGGTTCTGCCTTGGCCTGGGAGTGTGTTCCCCCTGCATTGCCCCCAGGCTCAGGGGCAAGGGCCCGGTGAGAGCACCACCCCGAAGCGCTTTTCTCCCGGGCTTGGGAGCATTGTGCGAGCCTGGTGGGAACAGTGGGCAGGAGTGTTGGCAAACCGGCCTTTGGAGGCAGCCGGGGAGGTCTTCCAGCGGGAGAGGGCCGGATGTGCTCAGAGTCCCCACAGGCCAGGGGCAGGACCCATCAGGGCCCCTGCCCCTGGCCAGCCTTGCCCAGATCTTCCTGGCCTCCGGGGGTACTGCCCCACCAAGGGGCAGGCTGCGAGAACTGGTTCCAGACATGCGCGGGGCCTCCCCAGGCTCATCCGCGCTGGTGCCTTTCCCCTGGGCCTAGGCCTCGATTGAGGCCTCCTTGGAGAGGAGGTTGCTGGCAGGGGCTGTCTCCACACTGCCAGGTGCTGGAGCTCAGAGGGCCTCGTCAGAGGGAAGGGACCAGCAAGGTGCTGGATGCCCAAGACCTCTTTGGCCCAGCAGCCTCAGTGCAGCAGGGAGAGCAAGAGGCCCAACTTGCCCCTAGGTCGGATCTGCCCCTTCCCACACAGGCGGCCAGCCCAGCAGCTGCCTGACAGACTCTGGCTCCGCCGAGCTCTCTTCCGGTGCTCGGGGCAGGAACAGACGTGTACATGTGGTTCTGCCTTGGCCTGGGATTGTGTTCCCCCTGCCTGTCCCCCAGGCTCAGGGGCAAGGGCCCGGAGAGAGCACCACCCCGAAGCGCTTTTCTCCCGGGCTTGGGAGCATTGTGCGCGCCTGGTGGGAACAGAGGGCGGGAGTGTTTGCAAACCGGCCTTTGGAGGGGGCCAGGGAGGTCTTCCAGTGGGAGAGGGCCGGTTGTGCTCAGAGGCCCCACAGGCCAGGGGCAGGACCCAGCAGGGCCCCTGCCCCTGGCCAGCCTTGCCAAGATCTTCCTGGCCTCCGGGGGTACTGCCCCACCAAGGGGCAGACTGCGGGGACTGGGTCCAGACATGCCCGGGCGCCTCCCCAGGCTCATCCCCGCTGGTGCCTTTCCCCTGGGCCTAGGCCTCGGTTGAGGGCTCCTTGGAGAGGAGGTTGCTGGCAGGGGCTGTCTCCACACTGCAAGGTGCTGGAGCTCAGAGGGCCTCGTCAGAGGGAAGGGACCAGCAAGGGGCTGGAGGCCCAAGACCTCTTTGGCCCAGCAGCCTCAGGGCAGCAGGGAGAGCAAGAGGCCCAACTTGCCCCTAGGTCGGCTCTGCCCCTTCCCACACAAGCGGCCAGCCCAGCAGCTGCCTGACAGACTCTGGCTCCCCCGAGCTCTCGGCCGGTGCAGGGGGCAGGAACAGACGTGTGCATGTGGTTCTGCCTTGGTCTGGGAGTGTGGACCCCATGCCTGGCCCCAAGGCTCAGGGGCAAGGGCCGGGAGAGAGCACCACCCCGAAGCGCTTTTCTCCCGGGCTTGGGAGCATTGTGCGAGCCTGGCGTGAAGAGCGGGCGGGAGTGTTTGCAAACAGGACTTTGGAGACAGCCGGGGAGGTCTTCCAGTGGGAGAGGGCCGGTTGTGCTCAGAGGCCCCACAGGCCAGGGGCAGGACCCAGCAGGGCCCCTGCCCCTGGCCAGCCTTGCCCAGACCTTCCTGGCCTCCGGGGGTACTGCCCCACCAAGGGGCAGGCTGCGGGGACTGGGTCCAGACATGTCCGTGCGCCTCCCCAGGATCATCCCCGCTGGTGCCGTTCCCCTGGGCGTAGGCCTCGGTTGAGGCCACTTTGGAGAGGAGGTTGCTGGGAGGGGCTGTCTCCACACTGCAAGGTGCTGGAGCTCAGAGGGCCTCGTCAGAGGGAAGGGACCAGCAAAGGGCTGGATGCCCAAGACCTCTTTGACCCAGCAGCCTCAGGGCAGCAGGGAGAGCAAGAGGCCCAACTTGCCCCTAGGTCGGCTCTGCCCCTTCCCACACAGGCGGCCAGCCCAGCAGCTGCCTGACAGACTCTGGCTCCCCTGAGCTCTCTGCCGGTGCAGGGGGCAGGAACAGACGTGTGCATGTGGTTCTGCCTTGGCCTGGGAGTGTGTTCCCCCTGCATTGCCCCCAGGCTCAGGGGCAAGGGCCCGGTGAGAGCACCACCCCGAAGCGCTTTTCTCCCGGGCTTGGGAGCATTGTGTGCGCCTGCTGGAAACAGTGGGCGGGAGCGCTTGCAAACCGGCCTTTGGAGGCAGCCGGGGACTTCTTCCTGCGGGAGAGGGCCGGATGTGCTCAGAGGCCCCACAGGCCAGGGGCAGGACCCAGCAGGTCCTCTGCCCCTGGCCAACCTTTCCCAGACCTTCCTGGCCTCCGGGGGTACTGCCCCACCAAGGGGCAGGCTGCGGGGACTGGGTCCAGACATGCCCGGGCGCCTCCCCAGGCTCATCCCCGCTGGTGCCTTTCCCCTGGGCCCAGGCCTCGGTTGAGGCCTCGTTGCAGAGGAGGTTGCTGGCAGGGGCTCTCTCCACACTGCAAGGTGCTGGAGCTCAGAGGGCCTCGTCAGAGGGAAGGGACCAGCAAGGGGCTGGATGCCCAAGACCTCTTTGGCCCAGTAGCCTCAGGGCAGCAGGGAGAGCAAGAGGCCCAACTTGCCCCTAGGTCAGCTCTGCCCCTTCCCACACAGGCGGCCAGCCCAGCAGCTGCCTGGCAGACTCTGGCTCCCCCGAGCTCTCTGCCGGTGCAGGGGGCAGATCAGACGTGTGCATGTGGTTCTGCCTTGGCCTGGGAGTGTGGACACCCTGCCTTGCCCTCAGGCTCAGGGGCAAGGGCCCGGAGAGAGCACCACCCTGAAGCGCTTTTCTCCCGGGCTTGGGAGCATTGTGCACGCCTGCTGGGAAAAGTGGGAGGGAGCGCTTGCAAACCGGCCTTTGGAGGCAGCCGGGGAGGTCTTCCAGTGGGAGAGGGCCGGTTGTGCTCAGAGGCCCCACAGGCCAGGGGTAGGACGCAGCATGGCCCGTGCCCCTGGCCAGCCTTGCCCAGACCTTCCTGGCCTCCGGGTGTACTGCCCCACCAAGGGGCAGGCTGCGGCGACTGGTTCCAGACATGCTCGGGCGCCTCCCCTGGCTCATCCCCGCTGGTGCCTTTCCCCTGGGCCTAGGCCTCGGTTGAGGCCTCCTTGGAGAGGAGGTTGCTGGCAGGGGCTGTCTCCACACTGCAAGGTGCTGGAGCTCAGAGGGCCTCGTCTGAGGGAAGGGCCCAGTAAGGGGCTGGATGCCCAAGACCTCTTTGGCCCAGCAGACTCAGGGCAGCAGGGAGAGCAAGAGGCCCAACTTGCCCCTAGGTCGGCTCTGCCCCTTCCCACACAGGCGGCCAGCCCAGCAGCTGCCTGACAGACTCTGGCTCCCCTGAGCTCTCTGCCGGTGTAGGGGGCAGGAACAGACGTGTGCATGTCGTTCTGTCTTGGCCTGGGAGTGTGTTCCCCATGCCTGGCCCCCAGGCTCAGGGGCAAGGTCCCGGAGAGAGCACCACCCCGAAGCGCTTTTCTCCCGGGCTTGGGAGCATTGTGCGTGCTTGGTGGGAACAGTGGGCGGGAGTGCTTGCAAACCGGCCTTTGGAGGCAGCCGGGGAGGTCTTCCAGTGGGAGAGGGCCGGTTCTGCTCAGAGGCCCCATAGGCCAGGGGCAGGTCCCAGCAGGGCCCCTGCCCATGGCCAGCCTTGCCCAGACCTTCCTGCCTCCGGGGTTACAGCCCCACCAAGGGGCAGGCTGCGGGGACTGGGTCCAGACATGCCCGGGCGCCTCCCCAGTCTCATCCCCGCTGGTGCCTTTCCCCTGGGCCTAGGCCTCGGTTGAGCCCTCCTTGGAGAGGAGGTTGCTGGCAGGGGCTGTCTCCACACTGCAAGGTGCTGGAGCTGAGAGGGCCTCGTCAGAGGGAAGGGACCAGCAAGGGGCTGGATGCCCAAGACCTCTTAGGCCCAGCAGCCTCAGGGCAGCAGGAAGAGCAAGAGGCCCAACTTGCCCCTAGGTCGGCTCTGCCCCTTCCCACACAGGCGGCCAGCCCAGTAGCTGCCTGACAGACACTGGCTCCCCTGAGCTCTCTGCCAGTGCAGGGGGCAGGAACAGACGTGTGCATGTGGTTCTGCCTTGGCCTGGGAGTGTGTTCCCCCTGAATTGCCCCCAGGCTCAGGGGCAAGGGCCCGGTGGGAGCACCACCCCGAAGTGCTTTTCTCCCGGGCTTGGGAGCTTTGTGCGCGCCTGCTGGGAACAGTGGGCGGGAGCGCTTGCAAACCGGCCTTTGGAGGCAGCCGGGGAGGTCTTCCAGTGGGAGAGGGCCGGTTGTGCTCAGAGGCCCCACAGGCCAGGGGCAGGACCCAGCAGGGCCCCTGCCCCTGGCCAGCCTTGCCCAGACCTTCCTGGCCTCCGGGTGTACTGCCCCACTAAGGGGCAGGCTGCGGGGACTGGGTCCAGACATGCTCGGGCGCCTCCCCTGGCTCATCCCCGCTGGTGCCTTTCCCCTGGGCCTAGGCCTCGGTTGAGGCCTCCTTGGAGAGGAGGTTGCTGGCAGGGGCTGTCTCCACACTGCAAGGTGCTGGAGCTCAGAGGCCTGGGCAGAGGGAAGGGACCAGAAAGGGGCTGGATGCCCAAGACCTCTTTGGCCCAGCAGCCTCAGGGCAGCAGGGAGAGCAAGAGGCCCAACTTGCCCCTAGGTCGGCTCTGCCCCTTCCCACACAGGCCGCCAGCCCAGCAGCTGCCTGGCAGACTCTGGCTCCCCCGAGCTCTCTGCCGGTGCAGGGGTCAGGAACAGACGTGTGCATGTGGTTCTGCCATGGCCTGGGAGTGTGGACCCCATGCCTGACCCCCAGGCTCAGAGGCAAGGGCCGGGAGAGAGCACCACCCCGAAGCGCTTTTCTCCCGGGCTTGAGAGCATTGTGCGTGCCTGGCGGGAACAGCGGGCGCGAGTGTTGGCAAACCGGCCTTTGGAGGCAGCCGGGGAGGTCTTCCAGCGGGAGAGGGCCGGTTGTGCTCAGAGGCCCCACAGGCCAGGGGCAGTACGCAGCAGGGCCCGTGCCCCTGGCCAGCCTTGCCCAGACCTTCCTGGCCTCCGGGGGTACTGCCCCACCAAGGGGCAGGCTGCGGGGACTGGGTCCAGACATGCCCGGGCGCCTCCCCAGGCTCATCCCCGCTGGTGCCTTTCCCCTGGGCCTAGGCCTCGGTTTAGGCCTCCTTGGAGAGGAGGTTGCTGGCAGGCGCTGTCTCCACACTGCAAGGTGCTAGAGCTCAGAGGGCCTCGTCAGAGGGAAGGGACCAGCAAAGGGCTGGATGCCCAAGACCTCTTTGACCCAGCAGCCTCAGGGCAGCAGGGAGAGCAAGAGGCCCAACTTGCCCCTAGGTCGGCTCTGCCCCGTCCCACACAGGCAGCCAGCCCAGCAGCAGCCTGGCAGTCTCTGTCTCCCCCGAGCTCTCTGCCGGTGTAAGGGGCAGGAACAGACGTGTGCATGTCGTTCTGCCTTGGCCTGGGAGTGTGTTCCTCCTGCCTGGCCCCCAGGCTCAGGGGCAAGGGCCCGGAGAGAGCACCACCCCGAAGCGCTTTTCTCCCGGGCTTGGAAGCATTTTGCGTGCTTGGTGGGAACAGTGGGCGGGAGTGCTTGCAAACCGTCCTTTGGAGGCAGCCGGGGAGGTCTTCCAAGGGCCCGGAGTGAGCATCACCCCAAAATGCTTTTCTCCCGGGCTTGGGAGCATTGTGCGCGGCTGGTGGGAACAGCGGGCATGAGGGCTTGCAAACCGGCCTTTGGAGGCAGCCGGGGAGGTCTTCCAGTGAGAGAGGGCCGGTTGTGCTCAGAGGCCCCACAGGCCAGGGGCAGGACCCAGCAGGGCCCCTGCCCCTGGCCAGCCTTGCCCAGATCTTCCTCGCCTCCGGGGGTACAGCCCCACCAAGGGGCAGGCTGCGGGGACTGGGTCCAGACATGCCCGGGCGCCTCCCCTGGCTCATCCCCGCTGGTGCCTTTCCCCTCGCCTAGGCCTCGGTTGAGGCCTCCTTGGAGAGGTGGTTGCTGGCAGGGGCTGTCTCCACACTGCAAGGTGCTGGAGCTCAGAGGGCCTCGTCAGAGGGAAGGGACCAGCAAGGGGCTGGATGCCCAAGACCTCTTTGGCCCAGCAGCCTCAGGGCAGCAGGGAGAGCAAGATGCCCAACTTGCCCCTAGGTCGGCTCTGCCCCTTCCCACACAGGCAGCCAACCCAGTAGCTGCCTGACAGACTTTGGCTCCCACGAGCTCTCTGCCGGTGCAGGGGGCAGGAACAGACGTGTGCATGTGGTTCTGCCTTGGCCTGGGAGTGTGTTCCCCCTGCATTGCCCCCAGGCTCAGGGGCAAGGGCCCGGTGAGAGCACCACCCCGAAGCGCTTTTCTCCCGGGCTTGGGAGCATTGTGCGAGCCTGGTGGGAACAGTGGGCAGGAGTGTTGGCAAACCGGCCTTTGGAGGCAGCCGGGGAGGTCTTCCAGCGGGAGAGGGCCGGATGTGCTCAGAGTCCCCACAGGCCAGGGGCAGGACCCAGCAGGGCCCCTGCCCCTGGCCAGCCTTGCCCAGATCTTCCTGGCCTCCGGGGGTGCTGCCCCACCAAGGGGCAGGCTGCGGGAACTGGTTCCAGACATGCGCGGGGCCTCCCCAGGCTCATCCGCGCTGGTGCCTTTCCCCTGGGCCTAGGCCTCGATTGAGGCCTCCTTGGAGAGGAGGTTGCTGGCAGGGGCTGTCTCCACACTGCCAGGTGCTGGAGCTCAGAGGGCCTCGTCAGAGGGAAGGGACCAGCAAGGTGCTGGATGCCCAAGACCTCTTTGGCCCAGCAGCCTCAGGGCAGCAGGGAGAGCAAGAGGCCCAACTTGCCCCTAGGTCGGATCTGCCCCTTCCCACACAGGCGGCCAGCCCAGCAGCTGCCTGACAGACTCTGGCTCCCCCGAGCTCTCTTCCGGTGCGCGGGGCAGGAACAGACGTGTACATGTGGTTCTGCCTTGGCCTGGGATTGTGTTCCCCCTGCCTGTCCCCCAGGCTCAGGGGCAAGGGCCCGGAGAGAGCACCACCCCGAAGCGCTTTTCTCCCGGGCTTGGGAGCATTGTGCGTGCCTGGCGTGAACAGAGGGCGGGAGTGTTTGCAAACCGGCCTTTGGAGGGGGCCAGGGAGGTCTTCCAGTGGGAGAGGGCCGGTTGTGCTCAGAGGCCCCACAGGCCAGGGGCAGGACCCAGCAGGGCCCCTGCCCCTGGCCAGCCTTGCCAAGATCTTCCTGGCCTCCGGGGGTACTGCCCCACCAAGGGGCAGACTGCGGGGACTGGGTCCAGACATGCCCGGGCGCCTCCCCAGGCTCATCCCCGCTGGTGCCTTTCCCCTGGGCCTAGGCCTCGGTTGAGGGCTCCTTGGAGAGGAGGTTGCTGGCAGGGGCTGTCTCCACACTGCAAGGTGCTGGAGCTCAGAGGGCCTCGTCAGAGGGAAGGGACCAGCAAGGGGCTGGAGGCCCAAGACCTCTTTGGCCCAGCAGCCTCAGGGCAGCAGGGAGAGCAAGAGGCCCAACTTGCCCCTAGGTCGGCTCTGCCCCTTCCCACACAAGCAGCCAGCCCAGCAGCTGCCTGACAGACTCTGGCTCCCCCGAGCTCTCGGCCGGTGCAGGGGGCAGGAACAGACGTGTGCATGTGGTTCTGCCTTGGTCTGGGAGTGTGGACCCCATGCCTGGCCCCAAGGCTCAGGGGCAAGGGCCGGGAGAGAGCACCACCCCGAAGCGCTTTTCTCCCGGGCTTGGGAGCATTGTGCGAGCCTGGCGTGAAGAGCGGGCGGGAGTGTTTGCAAACAGGACTTTGGAGACAGCCGGGGAGGTCTTCCAGTGGGAGAGGGCCGGTTGTGCTCAGAGGCCCCACAGGCCAGGGGCAGGACCCAGCAGGGCCCCTGCCCCTGGCCAGCCTTGCCCAGACCTTCCTGGCCTCCGGGGGTACTGCCCCACCAAGGGGCAGGCTGCGGGGACTGGGTCCAGACATGTCCGTGCGCCTCCCCAGGATCATCCCCGCTAGTGCCGTTCCCCTGGGCGTAGGCCTCGGTTGAGGCCACTTTGGAGAGGAGGTTGCTGGGAGGGGCTGTCTCCACACTGCAAGGTGCTGGAGCTCAGAGGGCCTCGTCAGAGGGAAGGGACCAGCAAAGGGCTGGATGCCCAAGACCTCTTTGACCCAGCAGCCTCAGGGCAGCAGGGAGAGCAAGAGGCCCAACTTGCCCCTAGGTCGGCTCTGCCCCTTCCCACACAGGCGGCCAGCCCAGCAGCTGCCTGACAGACTCTGGCTCCCCTGAGCTCTCTGCCGGTGCAGGGGGCAGGAACAGACGTGTGCATGTGGTTCTGCCTTGGCCTGGGAGTGTGTTCCCCCTGCATTGCCCCCAGGCTCAGGGGCAAGGGCCCGGTGAGAGCACCACCCCGAAGCGCTTTTCTCCCGGGCTTGGGAGCATTGTGCGCGCCTGCTGGGAACAGTGGGCGGGAGCGCTTGCAAACCGGCCTTTGGAGGCAGCCGGGGAGGTCTTCCTGCGGGAGAGGGCCGGATGTGCTCAGAGGCCCCACAGGCCAGGGGCAGGACCCAGCAGGTCCTCTGCCCCTGGCCAGCCTTTCCCAGACCTTCCTGGCCTCCGGGGGTACTGCCCCACCAAGGGGCAGGCTGCGGGGACTGGGTCCAGACATGCCCGGGCGCCTCCCCAGGCTCATCCCCGCTGGTGCCTTTCCCCTGGGCCTAGGCCTCGGTTGAGGCCTCGTTGCAGAGGAGGTTGCTGGCAGGGGCTCTCTCCACACTGCAAGGTGCTGGAGCTCAGAGGGCCTCGTCAGAGGGAAGGGACCAGCAAGGGGCTGGATGCCCAAGACCTCTTTGGCCCAGCAGCCTCAGGGCAGCAGGGAGAGCAAGAGGCCCAACTTGCCCCTAGGTCAGCTCTGCCCCTTCCCACACAGGCGGCCAGCCCAGCAGCTGCCTGGCAGACTCTGGCTCCCCCGAGCTCTCTGCCGGTGCAGGGGGCAGATCAGACGTGTGCATGTGGTTCTGCCTTGGCCTGGGAGTGGGGAAACCCTGCCTTGCCCTCAGGCTCAGGGGCAAGGGCCCGGAGAGAGCACCACCCTGAAGCGCTTTTCTCCCGGGCTTGGGAGCATTGTGCACGCCTGCTGGGAAAAGTGGGAGGGAGCGCTTGCAAACCGGCCTTTGGAGGCAGCCGGGGAGGTCTTCCAGTGGGAGAGGGCCGGTTGTGCTCAGAGGCCCCACAGGCCAGGGGCAGGACGCAGCATGGCCCGTGCCCCTGGCCAGCCTTGCCCAGACCTTCCTGGCCTCCGGGTATCCTGCCCCACCAAGGGGCAGGCTGCGGCGACTGGTTCCAGACATGCTCGGGCGCCTCCCCTGGCTCATCCCCGCTGGTGCCTTTCCCCTGGGCCTAGGCGTCGGTTGAGGCCTCCTTGGAGAGGAGGTTGCTGGCAGGGGCTGTCTCCACACTGCAAGGTGCTGGAGCTCAGAGGGCCTCGTCTGAGGGAAGGGCCCAGTAAGGGGCTGGATGCCCAAGACCTCTTTGGCCCAGCAGCCTCAGGGCAGCAGGGAGAGCAAGAGGCCCAACTTGCCCCTAGGTCGGCTCTGCCCCTTCCCACACAGGCGGCCAGCCCAGCAGCTGCCTGACAGACTCTGGCTCCCCTGAGCTCTCTGCCGGTGTAGGGGGCAGGAACAGACGTGTGCATGTCGTTCTGTCTTGGCCTGGGAGTGTGTTCCCCATGCCTGGCCCCCAGGCTCAGGGGCAAGGTCCCGGAGAGAGCACCACCCCGAAGCGCTTTTCTCCCGGGCTTGGGAGCATTGTGCGTGCTTGGTGGGAACAGTGGGCGGGAGTGCTTGCAAACCGGCCTTTGGAGGCAGCCGGGGAGGTCTTCCAGTGGGAGAGGGCCGGTTGTGCTCAGAGGCCCCACAGGCCAGGGGCAGGACCCAGCAGGGCCCCTGCCCCTGGCCAGCCTTGCCCAGACCTTCCTGCCTCCGGGGTTACAGCCCCACCAAGGGGCAGGCTGCTGGGACTGGGTCCAGACATGCCCGGGCGCCTCCCCAGTCTCATCCCCGCTGGTGCCTTTCCCCTGGGCCTAGGCCTCGGTTGAGCCCTCCTTGGAGAGGAGGTTGCTGGCAGGGGCTGTCTCCACACTGCAAGGTGCTGGAGCTCAGAGGGCCTCGTCAGAGGGAAGGGACCAGCAAGGGGCTGGATGCCCAAGACCTCTTAGGCCCAGCAGCCTCAGGGCAGCAGGAAGAGCAAGAGGCCCAACTTGCCCCTAGGTCGGCTCTGCCCCTTCCCACACAGGCGGCCAGCCCAGTAGCTGCCTGACAGACTCTGGCTCCCCTGAGCTCTCTGCCAGTGCAGGGGGCAGGAACAGACGTGTGCATGTGGTTCTGCCTTGGCCTGGGAGTGTGTTCCCCCTGAATTGCCCCCAGGCTCAGGGGCAAGGGCCCGGTGGGAGCACCACCCCGAAGTGCTTTTCTCCCGGGCATGGGAGCTTTGTGCGCGCCTGCTGGGAACAGTGGGCGGGAGCGCTTGCAAACCGGCCTTTGGAGGCAGCCGGGGAGGTCTTCCAGTGGGAGAGGGCCGGTTGTGCTCAGAGGCCCCACAGGCCAGGGGCAGGACCCAGCAGGGCCCCTGCCCCTGGCCAGCCTTGCCCAGACCTTCCTGGCCTCCGGGTGTACTGCCCCACTAAGGGGCAGGCTGCGGGGACTGGGTCCAGACATGCTCGGGCGCCTCCCCTGGCTCATCCCCGCTGGTGCCTTTCCCCTGGGCCTAGGCCTCGGTTGAGGCCTCCTTGGAGAGGAGGTTGCTGGCAGGGGCTGTCTCCACACTGCAAGGTGCTGGAGCTCAGAGGCCTGGGCAGAGGGAAGGGACCAGAAAGGGGCTGGATGCCCAAGACCTCTTTGGCCCAGCAGCCTCAGGGCAGCAGGGAGAGCAAGAGGCCCAACTTGCCCCTAGGTCGGCTCTGCCCCTTCCCACACAGGCCGCCAGCCCAGCAGCTGCCTGGCAGACTCTGGCTCCCCCGAGCTCTCTGCCGGTGCAGGGGTCAGGAACAGACGTGTGCATGTGGTTCTGCCATGGCCTGGGAGTGTGGACCCCATGCCTGACCCCCAGGCTCAGAGGCAAGGGCCGGGAGAGAGCACCACCCCGAAGCGCTTTTCTCCCGGGCTTGAGAGCATTGTGCGTGCCTGGCGGGAACAGCGGGCGCGAGTGTTGGCAAACCGGCCTTTGGAGGCAGCCGGGGAGGTCTTCCAGCGGGAGAGGGCCGGTTGTGCTCAGAGGCCCCACAGGCCAGGGGCAGGACGCAGCAGGGCCCGTGCCCCTGGCCAGCCTTGCCCAGACCTTCCTGGCCTCCGGGGGTACTGCCCCACCAAGGGGCAGGCTGCGGGGACTGGGTCCAGACATGCCCGGGCGCCTCCCCAGGCTCATCCCCGCTGGTGCCTTTCCCCTGGGCCTAGGCCTCGGTTTAGGCCTCCTTGGAGAGGAGGTTGCTGGCAGGCGCTGTCTCCACACTGCAAGGTGCTAGAGCTCAGAGGGCCTCGTCAGAGGGAAGGGACCAGCAACGGGCTGGATGCCCAAGACCTCTTTGACCCAGCAGCCTCAGGGCAGCAGGGAGAGCAAGAGGCCCAACTTGCCCCTAGGTCGGCTCTGCCCCGTCCCACACAGGCAGCCAGCCCAGCAGCAGCCTGGCAGTCTCTGGCTCCCCCGAGCTCTCTGCCGGTGTAGGGGGCAGGAACAGACGTGTGCATGTCGTTCTGCCTTGGCCTGGGAGTGTGTTCCTCCTGCCTGGCCCCCAGGCTCAGGGGCAAGGGCCCGGAGAGAGCACCACCCCGAAGCGCTTTTCTCCCGGGCTTGGAAGCATTTTGCGTGCTTGGTGGGAACAGTGGGCGGGAGTGCTTGCAAACCGGCCTTTGGAGGCAGCCTGGGAGATCTTCCAGGGGGAGAGGGCCGGTTGTGCTCAGAGGCCCCACGGGCCAGGGGCAGGACCCAGCAGGGCTCCAGCCCCTGGCCTGCCTTGCCCAGACCTTCCTGCCTCCGGGGTTACAGACCCACCAAGGGGCAGGCTGCGGGGACTGGGTCCACACATGCCCGGGCGCCTCCCCAGTCTCATCCCCGCTGGTGCCTTTCCCCTGGGCTTAGGCCTCGGTTGAGGCCTCCTTGGAGAGGAGGTTGCTGGCAGGGGCGGTCTCCACACTGCAAGGTGCTGGAGCTCAGAGGGCCTCGTCAGAGGGAAGGGACCAGCAAGGGGCTGGATGCCCAAGACCTCTTTGGCCCAGCAGCCTCAGGGCAGCAGGGAGAGCAAGAGGCCCAACTTGCCCCTAGGTCGGCTCTGCCCCTTCCCACACAGGCGGCCAGCCCAGCAGCTGCCTGACAGACTCTGGCTCCCCTGAGCTCTCTGCCGGTGCAGGGGGCAGGAATAGACGTGTGCATGTGGTTCTGCCTTGGCCTGGGAGTGTGTTCCCCCTGCCTTGCCCCCAGGCTCAGGGGCAAGGGCCCGGAGAGAGCACCACCCCAAAGCGCTTTTTTCCCGGGCTTGGGAGCATTGTGCATGCCTGGCGGGAACAGCGGGCGCGAGTGTTGGCAAACCGGCCTTTGGAGGCAGTCGGGGAGGTCTCCAGCGGGAGAGGGCCGGTCATGCTCAGAGGCCCCACAGGCCAGGGGCAGGACCCAGCAGGGCCCCTGCCCCTGGCCAGCCTTGCCCAGACCTTCCTGGCCTCCGGGGGTACTGCCCCACCAAGGGGCAGGCTGCGGGGACTGGGTCCAGACATTCCCAGGCGCCTCCCCAGTTTCATCCCCGCTGGTGCCTTTCCCTGGGACTAGGCCTCGGTTGAGGCCTCCTTGGAGAGGAGGTTGCTGGCAGGGGCTGTCTCCACACTGCAAGGTGCTGGAGCTCAGAGGGCCTCGTCAGATGGAAGGGACCAGCAAGGGGCTGGATGCCCAAGACCTCTTTGGCCCAGCAGCCTCAGGGCAGCAGGGAGAGCAAGAGGCCCAACTTGCCCCTAGGTCAGCTCTGCCCCTTCCCACACAGGCGGCCAGCCCAGCAGCTGCCTGACAGACTCTGGCTCCCGCGAGCTCTCTGCCGGTGCAGGGGGCAGGAACAGACATGTGCATGTGGTTCTGCCTTGGCCTGGGAGTGTGGATCACCTGCCTGGCCCTCAGGCTCATTGGCAAGGGCCCGGAGAGAGCACCACCCCGAAGCGCTTTTCTCCCGGGCTTGGGAGCATTGTGCGCGCCTGGTGGGAACAGTGGGCGGGAGTGCTTGCAAACCGTCCTTTGGAGGCAGCAGGGGAGTTCTTCCAGTGGGAGAGGGCCGGTTGTGCTCAGAGGCCCCACAGGCCAGGGGCAGGACCCAGCAGGGCCCCTGCCCCTGGCCAGCCTTGCCCAGACCTTCCTGCCTCCGGGGGTACAGCCCCACCAAGGGGCAGGCTGCGGGGACTGGGTCCAGACATGCCCGGGCGCCTCCCCAGGCTCATCCCCGCTGGTGCCTTTCCCCTGGGCCTAGGCCTCGGTTGAGGCCTCGTTGCAGAGGAGGTTGCTGGCAGGGGCTGTCTCCACACTGCAAGGTGCTGGAGCTCAGAGGGCCTCGTCAGAGGGAAGGGACCAGCAAGGGGCTGGATGCCCAAGACCTCTTTGGCCCAGCAGCCTCAGGGCAGCAGGGAGAGCAAGAGGCCCAACTTGCCCCTAGGTCGGCTCTGCCCCTTCCCACACAGGCGGCCAGCCCAGCAGCTGCCTGACAGACTCTGGCTCCCCTGAGCTCTCTGCCGGTGCAGGGGGCAGGAACAGACGTGTCCATGTGGTTCTGCCTTGGCCTGGGAGTGTGGAACCCCTGCATTGCCCCCAGGCTCAGGGGCAATGGCCCGGTGGGAGCACCACCCCGAAGCGCTTTTCTCCCGGGCTTGGGAGCATTGTGCGCGCCTGGTGGGAACAGTGGGCGGGAGTGTTGGCAAACCAGCCTTTGGAGGCAGCCGGGGAGGTCTTCCAGCGGGAGAGGGCCGGATGTGCTCAGAGGCCCCACAGGCCAGGGGCAGGACCCAGCAGGTCCCCTGCCCCTGGCCAGCCTTGCCCAGACCTTCCTGGCCTCCGGGGGTACTGCCCCACAAAGGGGCAGGCTGCGGGGACTGGGTCCAGACATGCCCGGGCGCCTCCCCAGGCTCATCCCCGCTGGTGCCTTTCCCTTGGGCCTAGGCCTCGGTTTAGGCCTCCTTGGAGAGGAGGTTGCTGGCAGGGGCTGTCTCCACACTGCAAGTTGCTGGAGCTCAGAGGGCCTCGTCAGAGGGAAGGGACCAGCAAGGGGCTGGATGCCCAAGACCTCTTTGGCCCAGCAGCCTCAGGGCAGCAGGGAGAGCAAGAGGCCCAACTTGCCCCTAGGTCTGCTCTGCCCCTTCCCACACAGGCGGCCAGCCCAGCAGCTGCCTGACAGACTCTGGCTCTGCCGAGCTCTCTGTCGGTGCAGGGGGCAGATCAGACGTGTGCATGTGGTTCTGCCTTGGCCTGGGAGAGTGGACACCCTGCCTTGCCCCCAGGCTCAGGGGCAAGGGCCCAGAGAGAGCACCACCCTGAAGCGCTTATCTCCCGGGCTTGGGAGCATTGTGCACGCCTGCTGGGAACAGTGGCAGGGAGCGCTTGCAAACCGGCCTTAGGAGGCAGACGGGGAGGTCTTCCAGTGGGAGAGGGCCGGTTGTGCTCAGAGGCCCCACAGGCTAGGGGCAGGACGCAGCAGGGCCCGTGCCCCTGGCCAGCCTTGCCCAGACCTTCCTGGCCTCCGGGAGTACTGCCCCACCAAGGGGCAGGCTGCGGGGACTGGGTCCAGACATTCCCGGGCGCCTCCCCAGGTTCATCCCCGCTGGTGCCTTTCCCTGGGACTAGGCCTCGGTTGAGGCCTCCTTGGAGAGGAGGTTGCTGGCAGGGGCTGTCTCCACACTGCAAGGTGCTGGAGTTCAGAGGGCCTCGTCAGCGGGAAGGGACCAGCAAGGGGCTGGATGCCCAAGACCTCTTTGGCCCAGCAGCCTCAGGGAAGCAGGGAGAGAAAGAGGCCCAACTTGCCCCTAGGTCGGCTCTGCCCCGTCCCACACAGGCGGCCAGCCCAGCACCTGCCTGACAGACTCCTGCTCCCCCGAGCTCTCTGCCGGTGCAGGGGTCAGGAACAGACGTGGGCATGTGGTTCTGCCTTGGTCTGGGAGTGTGGACCCACTGCCTGGCCCCCAGGCTCAGGGGCAAGGGATCGGAGAGAGCAACACCCCGAATTGCTTTTCTCCCGGTCTTGGGAGCATTGTGCGTGCCTGGCGGGAACAGCCGGCGGGAGTGTTGCAAACCGGCCTTTGGAGGCAGCCGGGGAGGTCTTCCAGCGGGAGAGTGCCGGTTGTGCTCAGAGGCCCCACAGGCCAGGGGCAGGTCCCAGCAGTGTCCCTACCCCTGGCAGCCTTGCCCAGACCTTCCTGGCCTCCGGGGGTACAGCCCCACAAAGGGGCAGGCTGCGGGGACTGGGTCCAGACATGGCCGTCCGCCTCCCCAGGCTCATCCCCGCTGGTGCCTTTCCCCTGGGCCTAGGCCTCGGTTGAGGCCTCCTTGGAGAGGAGGTTGCTGGCAGGGGCTGTCTCCACACTGCAAGGTGCTGGAGCTCAGAGGGCCTCGTCAGCGGGAAGGGACCAGCAAGGGGCTGGATGCCCAAGACCTCTTTGGCCCAGCAGCCTCAGGGCAGCAGGGAGAGCAAGAGGCCCAACTTGCCCCTAGGTCGGCTCTGCCCCTTCCCACACAGGCGGCCAGCCCAGCAGCTGCCTGACAGACTCTGGCTCCCCCGAGCTCTCTGCCGGTACAGGGGGCAGGAACAGACGTGTGCATGTGGTTCTGCCTTGGCCTGTGAGTGTGTTCCCCCTGCATTGCCCCCAGGCTCAGGGGCAAGGGCCCGGTGAGAGCACCACCCCGAAGCGCTTTTCTCCCGGGC
Source organism: Dama dama (assembly GCF_033118175.1). Lineage (NCBI taxonomy): Eukaryota > Metazoa > Chordata > Mammalia > Artiodactyla > Cervidae > Dama > Dama dama. Next base: position 1,548,624 of record NW_026870967.1, on the reverse strand, counting down.
TTGGGAGCATTTGGCACGCCTGGTGGGAACAGTGGGCGTGAGTGTTGGCAAACCGGCCTTTGGAGGCAGCCGGGGAGGTCTTCCAGCGGGAGAGGGCCGGATGTGCTCAGAGGCCCCACAGGCCAGGGGCAGGACCCAGCAGGTCCCCTGCTCCTGGTCAGCCTTGCCCAGACCTTCCTGGCCTCCGGGGGTACTGCCCCACCAAGGGGTAGGCTGCGGGGACTGGGTCCAGACATGCCCGGGCGCCTCCCCAGGCTCATCCCAGCTGGTGCCTTTCCCCTGGGCCTAGGCCTCGGTTTAGCCCTCCTTGGAGAGGAGGTTGCTGGCAGGGGCTGTCTCCACACTGCAAGGTGCTGGAGCTCAGAGGGCCTCGTCAGAGGGAAGGGACCAGCAAAGGGCTGGATGCCCAAGACCTCTTTGACCCAGCAGCCTCAGGGCAGCAGGGAGAGCAAGAGGCCCAACTTGCCCCTAGGTCGGCTCTGTCCCTTCCCACACAGGCGGCCAGCCCAGCAGCTGCCTGACAGACTCTGGCTCCCCTGAGCTCTCTCCCGGTGCAGGGGGCAGGAACAGACGTGTGCATGTGGTTCTGCCTTGGCCTGGGAGTGTGTTCCCCCTGCATTGCCCCCAGGCTAGGGGCAAGGGCCCGGTGAGAGCACCACCCCGAAGCGCTTTTCTCCCGGGCTTGGGAGCATTGTGCGCGCCTGCTGGGAACAGTGGGCGGGAGCGCTTGCAAACCGGCCTTTGGAGGCAGCCGGGGAGGTCTTCCAGTGGGAGAGGGTCGGTTGTGCTCAGAGGCCCCACAGGCCAGGGGCAGGACCCAGCACGGCCCCTGCCCCTGGCCCGCCTTGCCCAGACCTTCCTGGCCTCCGGGGGTACTGCCCCACCAAGGGGCAGGCTGCGGGGACTGGGTCCAGACATGCTCGGGCGCCTCCCCTGGCTCATCCCCGCTGGTGCCTTTCCCCTGGGCCTAGGCCTCGGTTGAGGCCTCCTTGGAGAGGAGGTTGCTGGCAGGGGCTGTCTCCACACTGCAAGGTGCTGGAGTTCAGAGGGCCTCGTCAGAGGGAAGGGACCAGTAAGGGGCTGGATGCCCAAGACGTCTTTGGCCCAGCAGCCTCAGGGCAGCAGGGAGAGCAAGAGGCCCAACTTGCCCCTAGGTCGGCTCTGCCCCTTCCCACACAGGCGGCCAACCCAGCAGCTGCCTGACAGACTCTGGCTCCCCCAAGCTCTCTGCCGGTGCAGGGGACAGGAACAGACGTGTGCATGTGGTTCTGCCTTGGCCTGGGAGTGTGTTCCCACTGCCTTGCCCCCAGGCTCAGGGGCAAGGGCCCGCAGAGAGCATCACTCCAAAGCGCTTTTCCCCCCGGCTTGGGAGCATTTGCATGGCTGGCGGGAAGAGCTAGTGGGAATGCTTGCAAAGCGGCCTTTGGTTGCAGCCTGGGAGGTCCTCCATGGGCCCGGAGAGAACACCACCCCGATGCGCTTTTCTCCCGGGCTTGGGAGCAGTGTGCGCGGGTGGCGGGAACAGCAGGCAGGAGTGCTTGCAAACCGGCCTTTGGAGGCAGGCGCGGAGGTCTTCCAAGGGCAAGGAGTGAGCACCACCCCAAAATGCTTTTCTCCCGTGCTTGGGAGCATTGTACACGGCTGGTGGGAACAGCGGGCATGAGTGCTTGCATACCGGCCATTGGAGGCAGCCGGGGAGGTCTTCAAAGGGCCCTGAGAGAGCACCACCACGAAGCGCTTTTCTCCCGTGATTGGGAGCATTGTGTGCGGCTAGAGGGACAGCGGGAGGGAGTTCTTGCAAACCGGCCTTTGGAGGCAGCCGGGGAAGTCTTCCAAGGGCCGGGAGAGAGCACCACCCCAAAGCGCTTCTCTCCCGTGTTTTGGAGCATGTGCGTGGCTGGCCGGAACAGTGAGTGGGAGTGATTGCAAACCGGCCTTTGGGGGCAGCCGGGGAGGTCCTCCATGGGCCCGGAGAAAACACCACCCCGAAGCGCATTTCTCCCGGTCTTGGGAGCATTGTGCGTGGCTGGCGGGAACAGCGGGCATGAGTTCTTGCAAACCGGACTTTGGAGGCAGCGGGCAGGTCTTTCAAGGGCCCGGAGTGAGCACCACCCCAAAATGCTTTTCTCCCGGGCTAGGGAGCATTGTACGCGGCTGGCGGGAACAGCGGGCCTGAGTGCTTGCAAACCGGCCTTTTGAGGCAGCCGGGGTGGTCTTCCAAGGGCCCGGAGAGAGCACCACCCCAAAATGCTTTTCTCCCGGGCTTGGGAGCATTGTGCGCAGCTGGCGGGAACAGCGGGAATGAGTACTTGCAAACCCGCCTTTGGAGGTAGCCGGGGAGGTCTTCCAAGGGCCCGGAGAGAGCACCATCCGGAAGCACTTTTCTCCCGGGATTGGGAGCATTGTGCATGCCTGGCGGGAACAGCAGGAAGGAGTCCTTGCAACCCGGCCTTTGGAGGCAGCCGGGGAGGTCTTCCAAAGGCCCGGAGAGAGCACCACCCCGAAGCGCTTTTCTCCCGGGCTTGGGTGCATTGTGCGCGTGTGGCGGGAACAGCAGGCAGGAGTGCTTGCAAACCGGCCTTTGGAGGCAGCCGGGGAGGTCTTCCAAGGGCCCGGAGAGAACACCACCTCGAAGCGCTTTTCTCTCGGGTTTTGGAGCATTGTGTGCGGCTGGTGGAACAGCGGGAGGGAATTCTTGCAAACCGGCCTTTGGAGGCAGCCAGAGAAGTCTTCCAAGGGCCCCGAGAGAGCACCACCCCGAAGCGCTTTTCTCCGGGGTTTTGGAACATTGTGTGTGGCTGGCGGGAACAGCGAGTGGGAGTGCTTGCAACCGGCCTTTGGGGGCAGCCGGGGACGTCCTCCATGGTCCCGGAGAGAACACCACCCCGAAGCGCTTTTCTCACGGTCTTGGGAGCATTGTGCGCGGCTGGCGGGAACAGCAGGCATGAGTGCTTGCAAACTGTCCTTTGGAGGCAGCCGGGGAGGTCTTCCAAGGGCCCGGACTGATCACCACCCCAAAATGCTTTTCTCCCGGGCTTGGGAGCATTGTGTGCGGCTGTCGGGAACAGCGGACATGAGTGCTTACAAACCGGCCTTTGGAGGCAGCCCGGGAGGTCTTCCAAGGGCCCGGAGAGAGCACCACCCCAAAATGCTTTTCTCCCGGGATTGGGAGCATTGTGCGTGGCTGGCGGAAGCAGCGGGAATGAGTACTTACAAACCGGCCTTTGGAGGCAGCCGGGAGGTCTTGAAAGTGCCCGGAGGGAGCACCACCCCGAAGCGCTTTTCTCCTGGGCTTGGGAGCATTGTGCGCGACTGGCGGGAACAGCAGGCAGGAGTGCTTGCAAACTGGCCTTTGGAGGCAGCCGGGGAGGTCTTCCAAGGGCCCGGAGTGAGCACCACCCCAAAATGCTTTTCTCCCGGGCTTGGGAGCATTGTGCGCGGCTGGTGGGAACAACGGGCATGAGTGCTTGCAAACCGGCCTTTGGAGGCAGCCAGGGACGTCTTCCAAGGGCCCGGAGAGAGCACCACCCCGAAGCACTTTTCTCCCGTGCTTGGGAGCATTGTGCGTGGCTGGCGGGAACAGCAGGAAGGAGTCCTTGCAAACCGGCCTTTGGAGGCAGCCGGGGAGGTCTTCCAAGGGCCCGGAGAGAGCACCACCCCGAAGCACTTTTCTCCCGTGCTTGGGAGCATTGTGCGCGGCTGGTGGGAACAGCGGGCATGAGTGCTTGCAAACTGGCCATTGGAGGCAGACGGGGAGGTCTTCCAAGGGCCTGGAGAGAGCACCACCCCGAAGCGCTTTTCTCCCGTGATTGGGAGCATTGTGCGCGGCTGGCGAGAACAGCGGGCGGGAGTGCTTGCAAACCAGCCTTTGGAGGCAACCGGGGAGGTCTTCCAAGGGCCAGGAGAGAGCACCACCCCGAAGCGCTTTTCTCCCGGGCTTGGAACATTTGCGCGGATGGCGGGAACAGCGAGTGGGAGTGCTTCCAAACCGGCCTTTGGGGGCACCCCGGGAGGTCTTCCATGGGCACGGAGAGTACACCACCCCGAAGCGCTTTTCTCCCGGGCTTGGGAGCATTGTGCGCGGGTGCCGGGAACAGCAGGCAGGAGTGCTTGAAAACCGGCCTTTGGAGGCAGCCGGGGAGGTCTTCCAGGGCCTGGTGTGAGCACCACCCCAAAATGCTTTTCTCCCGGGCTTGGGAGCATTGTGCGTGGCTGGTGGGAACAGCGCGCGGGAGTGCTTGCAAACCGGCCTTTGGAGGCAGCCGGGGATGTCTTCCAAGGGCCAGGAGAGAGCACCACCCAGAAGCGCTTTTCTCACGGGCTTGGAACATTTGCGCGGATGGCGGGAACAGCGAGTGGGAGTGCTTCCAAACCGGCCTTTGGGGGCACCCCGGGAGGTCTTCCATGGGCACGGAGAGTACACCACCCCGAAGCGCTTTTCTCCGGGGTTTTGGAGGATTGTGCGTGGCTGGCGGGAACAGCGGACATGAGTGCTTACAAACCGGCCTTTGGAGGCAGCCCGGGAGGTCTTCCAAGGGCCCGGAGAGAGCACCACCCCAAAATGCTTTTCTCCCGGGATTGGGAGCATTGTGTGTGGCTGGCGGAAGCAGCGGGAATGAGTACTTACAAACCGGCCTTTGGAGGCAGCCGGGGAGGTCTTGAAAGTGCCCGGAGGGAGCACCACCCCGAAGCGCTTTTCTCCTGGGCTTGGGAGCATTGTGCGCGACTGGCGGGAACAGCAGGCAGGAGTGCTTGCAAACTGGCCTTTGGAGGCAGCCGGGGAGGTCTTCCAAGGGCCCGGAGTGAGCACCACCCCAAAATGCTTTTCTCCCGGGCTTGGGAGCATTGTGCGCGGCTGGTGGGAACAACGGGCATGAGTGCTTGCAAACCGGCCTTTGGAGGCAGCCAGGGACGTCTTCCAAGGGCCCGGAGAGAGCACCACCCCGAAGCACTTTTCTCCCGTGCTTGGGAGCATTGTGCGCGGCTGGTGGGAACAACGGGCATGAGTGCTTGCAAACCGGCCTTTGGAGGCAGCCAGGGACGTCTTCCAAGGGCCCGGTGAGAGCACCACCCCGAAGCGCTTTTCTCCCGGGCTTGGGAGCATTTGGCACGCCTGGTGGGAACAGTGGGCGTGAGTGTTGGCAAACCGGCCTTTGGAGGCAGCCAGGGAGGTCTTCCAGCGGGAGAGGGCCGGATGTGTTCAGAGGCCCCACAGGCCAGGGGCAGGACCCAGCAGGTCCCCTGCTCCTGGCCAGCCTTGCCCAGACCTTCCTGGCCTCCGGGGGTACTGCCCCACCAAGGGGTAGGCTGCGGGGACTGGGTCCAGACATGCCCGGGCGCCTCCCCAGGCTCATCCCAGCTGGTGCCTTTCCCCTGGGCCTAGGCCTCGGTTTAGCCCTCCTTGGAGAGGAGGTTGCTGGCAGGGGCTGTCTCCACACTGCAAGGTGCTGGAGCTCAGAGGGCCTCGTCAGAGGGAAGGGACCAGCAAAGGGCTGGATGCCCAAGACCTCTTTGACCCAGCAGCCTCAGGGCAGCAGGGAGAGCAAGAGGCCCAACTTGCCCCTAGGTCGGCTCTGTCCCTTCCCACACAGGCGGCCAGCTCAGCAGCTGCCTGACAGACTCTGGCTCCCCTGAGCTCTCTCCCGGTGCAGGGGGCAGGAACAGACGTGTGCATGTGGTTCTGCCTTGGCCTGGGAGTGTGTTCCCCCTGCATTGCCCCCAGGCTAGGGGCAAGGGCCCGGTGAGAGCACCACCCCGAAGCGCTTTTCTCCCGGGCTTGGGAGCATTGTGCGCGCCTGCTGGGAACAGTGGGCGGGAGCGCTTGCAAACCGGCCTTTGGAGGCAGCCGGGGAGGTCTTCCAGTGGGAGAGGGTCGGTTGTGCTCAGAGGCCCCACAGGCCAGGGGCAGGACCCAGCACGGCCCCTGCCCCTGGCCAGCCTTGCCCAGACCTTCCTGGCCTCCGGGGGTACTGCCCCACCAAGGGGCAGGCTGCGGGGACTGGGTCCAGACATGCTCGGGCGCCTCCCCTGGCTCATCCCCGCTGGTGCCTTTCCCCTGGGCCTAGGCCTCGGTTGAGGCCTCCTTGGAGAGGAGGTTGCTGGCAGGGGCTGTCTCCACACTGCAAGGTGCTGGAGTTCAGAGGGCCTCGTCAGAGGGAAGGGACCAGTAAGGGGCTGGATGCCCAAGACGTCTTTGGCCCAGCAACCTCAGGGCAGCAGGGAGAGCAAGAGGCCCAACTTGCCCCTAGGGCGGCTCTGCCCCTTCCCACACAGGCGGCCAACCCAGCAGCTGCCTGACAGACTCTGGCTCCCCCAAGCTCTCTGCCGATGCAGGGGACAGGAACAGACGTGTGCATGTGGTTCTGCTCTGGCCTGGGAGTGTGTTCCCATTGCCTTGCCCCCAGGCTCAGGGGCAAGGGCCCGCAGAGAGCATCACTCCAAAGCGCTTTTCCCCCCGGCATGGGAGCATTTGCATGGCTGGCGGGAAGAGCTAGTGGGAATGCTTGCAAAGCGGCCTTTGGTTGCAGCCTGGGAGGTCCTCCATGGGCCCGGAGAGAACACCACCCCGATGCGCTTTTCTCCCGGGCTTGGGAGCAGTGTGCGCGGGTGGCGGGAACAGCAGGCAGGAGTGCTTGCAAACCGGCCTTTGGAGGCAGGCGCGGAGGTCTTCCAAGGGCAAGGAGTGAGCACCACCCCAAAATGCTTTTCTCCCGTGCTTGGGAGCATTGTACACGGCTGGTGGGAACAGCGGGCATGAGTGCTTGCATACCGGCCATTGGAGGCAGCCGGGGAGGTCTTCAAAGGGCCCTGAGAGAGCACCACCACGAAGCGCTTTTCTCCCGTGATTGGGAGCATTGTGTGCGGCTAGAGGGACAGCGGGAGGGAGTTCTTGCAAACCGGCCTTTGGAGGCAGCCGGGGAAGTCTTCCAAGGGCCGGGAGAGAGCACCACCCCAAAGTGCTTCTCTCCCGTGTTTTGGAGCATGTGCGTGGCTGGCCGGAACAGTGAGTGGGAGTGATTGCAAACCGGCCTTTGGGGGCAGCCGGGGAGGTCCTCCATGGGCACGGAGAAAACACCACCCCGAAGCGCATTTCTCCCGGTCTTGGGAGCATTGTGCGTGGCTGGCGGGAACAGCGGGCATGAGTTCTTGCAAACCGGACTTTGGAGGCAGCGGGCAGGTCTTTCAAGGGCCCGGAGTGAGCACCACCCCAAAATGCTTTTCTCCCGGGCTAGGGAGCATTGTACGCGGCTGGCGGGAACAGCGGGCCTGAGTGCTTGCAAACCGGCCTTTTGAGGCAGCCGGGGTGGTCTTCCAAGGGCCCGGAGAGAGCACCACCCCAAAATGCTTTTCTCCCGGGCTTGGGAGCATTGTGCGCGGCTGGTGGGAACAACGGGCATGAGTGCTTGCAAACCGGCCTTTGGAGGCAGCCAGAAACGTCTTCCAAGGGCCCGGAGAGAGCACCACCCCGAAGCACTTTTCTCCCATGCTTGGGAGCATTGTGCGTGGCTGGCGGGAACAGCAGGAAGGAGTCCTTGCAAACCGGCCTTTGGAGGCAGCCGGGGAGGTCTTCCAAGGGCCTGTAGAGAGCACCACCCCGAAGCGCTTTTCTCCCAGGCTTGGGAGCATTGTGCGCGGGTGGCGGGAACAGCAGGCAGGAGTGCTTGAAAACCGGCCTTTGGAGGCAGCCGGGGAGGTCTTCCAGGGCCCGGTGTGAGCACCACCCCAAAAAGCTTTTCTCCCGGGCTTGGGAGCATTGTGCGCGGCTGGTGGGAACAGCGGGCATGAGTGCTTGCAAACTGGCCATTGGAGGCAGACGGGGGGGTCTTCCAAGGGCCCGGAGAGAGCACCACCCCGAAGCGCTTTTCTCCCGTGATTGGGAGCATTGTGCGCGGCTGGCGGGAACAGCGGGCGGGAGTGCTTGCAAACCGGCCTTTGGAGGCAGCCGGGGAGGTCTTCCAAGGGCCAGGAGAGAGCACCACCCCGAAGCGCTTTTCTCCCGGGCTTGGAACATTTGCGCGGATGGCGGGAACAGCGAGTGGGAGTGCTTCCAAACCGGCCTTTGGGGGCAGCCGGGGAGGTCTTCCAAGGGCCCGGACTGATCACCATCCCAAAATGCTTTTCTCCCGGGCTTGGGAGCATTGTGCGTGGCTGGCGGAAGCAGCGGGAATGAGTACTTACAAACCTGCCTTTGGAGGCAGCCGGGGAGGTCTTGAAAGTGCCCTGAGAGAGCACCACCCTGAAGCGCTTTTCTCCCGGGCTTGGGAGCATTGTGCGCGGCTGGCGGGAACAGCAGGCAGGAGTGCTTGCAAACTGGCCTTTGGAGGCAGCCGGGGAGGTCTTCCAAGGGCCCGGAGTGAGCACCACCCCAAAATGCTTTTCTCCCAGGCTTGGGAGCATTGTGCGTAGCTGGCGGGAACAGCAGGAAGGAGTCCTTGCAAACCGGCCTTTGGAGGCAGCCGGGGAGGTCTTCCAAGGGCCTGTAGAGAGCACCACCCCGAAGCGCTTTTCTCCCGGGCTTGGGAGCATTGTGCGCGTGTGCCGGGAACAGCAGGCAGGAGTGCTTGAAAACCGTCCTTTGGAGGCAGCCGGGGAGGTCTTCCAGGGCCCGGTGTGAGCACCACCCCAAAATGCTTTTCTCCCGGGCTTGGGAGCATTGTGCGTGGCTGGTGGGAACAGCGGGCGGGAGTGCTTGCAAACCGGCCTTTGGAGGCAGCCGGAGAGGTCTTCCAAGGGCCAGGAGAGAGCACCACCCAGAAGCGCTTTTCTCCCGGGCTTGGAACATTTGCGCGGATGGCGGGGACAGCGAGTGGGAGTGCTTCCAAACCGGCCTTTGGGGGCACCACGGGAGGTCTTCCATGGGCACGGAGAGTACACCACCCCGAAGCGCTTTTCTCCGGGGTTTTGGAGGATTGTGCGTGGCTGGCGGGAACAGCGAGTGGGAGTGCTTGCAAAGCGGCCTTTGGGGACAGCCTGGGAGGTCTTCCAAGGGCCCGGAGAGAGCACCACCCCGAAGCACTTTTCTCCCGGTCTTGGGAGCATTGTGCGAGGCTGGCGGGAACAGTGGGCGGGAGTGCTTGCAAACCGGCCATTGGAGGCAGCCGGGGAGGTCTTCCAAGTGCCCAGAGAGAGCACCATCCCGAAGCACTTTTCTCCCGGAATTGGGAGCATTGTGCACGGCTGTCGGGAACAGCGGACATGAGTGCTTGCAAACCGGCCTTTGTAGGCAGCCGGGGAGGTCTTCCAAGGGCACGGAGAGAGCACCACCCCAAAATGCTTTTCTCCCGGGCTTGGGAGCATTGTGTGTGGCTGGCGGGTCAGCGGGAGGGAGTTCTTGAAAACCAGCCTTTGGAGGGAGCCGGGGAGGTCTTCCAAGGGCCGGGAGAGAGCACCACCCCAAAGCGCTTTTCTCCCGGGCTTGGGAGCATTGTGCGTGGCTGGCTGGAACAGCGAGATTGAGTGCTTGCAAACCGGCCTTTGGAGGCAGCCGGGGAGGTCTTCCAAGGGCCGGGAGAGAGCACCACCCCGAAGCGCTTTTCTCCTGGGCTTGGAGCATTTGCACGGATGGAGGGAACAGCGAGTGGGAGTGCTTGCAAACCGGCCTTTGGGGGCAGCCCGGGAGGTCTTTCTTGGGCCCAGAGAGAACACCACCCCGAAAAGCTTTTCTCCCGGGATTGGGAGCATTGTGCGCGTGTGGCGGGAACAGCAGGCAGAAGTGCTTGCAAACCGGCCTTGGAGGCAGCGAGGGAGGTCTTCCAAGGGCCCGGAGTGAGCACCACCCAAAAATGCTTTTCTCCCGGGCTAGGGAGCATTGTGCGCGGCTGGTGGGAACAGCGAGCATGAGGGCTTGCAAACCGGCCATTGGATGCACCGGGGAGGTCTTCCAGTGGGAGAGGGCCGGTTGTGCTCAGAGGCCCCACAGGCCAGGGGCAGGACCCAGCAGGGCCCCTGCCCCTGGCCAGCCTTGCCCAGACCTTCCTGCCTCCGGGGTTACAGCCCCACCAAGGGGCAGGCTGCAGGGACTGGGTCCAGACATGCCCGGGCCCCTCCCCAGTCTCATCCCCGCTGGTGCCTTTCCCCTGGGCCTAGGCCTCGGTTGAGGCCTCCTTGGAGAGGAGGTTGCTGGCAGGGGCTGTCTCCACACTGCAAGGTGCTGGAGCTCAGAGGGCCTCGTCAGAGGGAAGGGACCAGCAAGGGGCTGGATGCCCAAGACCTCTTTGGCCCAGCAGCCTCAGGGCAGCAGGGAGATCAAGAGGCCCAACTTGCCCCTAGGTCGGCTCTGCCCCTTCCCACACAGGCAGACAGCCCAGCAGCTGCCTGGCAGACTCTGGCTCCCCCGAGCTCTCTGCCGGTGCAGGGGGCAGCAACAGACGTCTGCATGTGGTTCTGACTTGGCCTGGGAGTGTGGAACCCCTGCCTGGCCCCCAGGCTCAGGGGCAAGGGCCCGGAGAGAGCACCACCCCGAAGCGGTTTTCTCCCGGGCTTGGGAGCATTGTGCGTGCCTGGCGGGAACAGCGGGCGGGAGTGCTTGCAAACCGGCCTTTGGAGGCAGTCGGGGAGGTCTTCCAGCGGGAGACGGCCGGTTGTGCTCAGAGGACCCACAAGACAGAGGCAGGACCCAGCAGGGCCCCTGCCCCTGGCCAGCCTTGCTCAGACCTTCCTGGCCTCCGGGGGTACTGCCCCACCAAGGGTCAGGCTGCGGGGACTGGGTCCAGACAGGCCCGGGTGCCTCCCCAGTCTCATCCCCGCTGGTGACTTTCCCCTGGGCCTAGGCCTCGGTTAAGGCCTCCTTGGAGATGTGGTTGCTGGCAGGGGCTGTCTCCACACTGCAAGGTGCTGGAGCTCAGAGGGCCTCGTCAGCGGGAAGGGACCAGCAAGGGGCTGGATGCCCAAGACCTCTTTGGCCTAGCAGCCTCAGGGCAGCAGGGAGAGGAAGAGGCCCAACTTGCCCCTAGGTCGGCTCTGCCCCTTCCCACACAGGCGGCCAGCCCAGCAGCTGCCTGACAGACTCTGGCTCCCTGAGCTCTCTGCCGGTGCAGGGGGCAGGAACAGACGTGTGCATGTGGTTCTGACTTGGCCTGGGAGTGTGGACCCCCTGCCTGGCCCCCAGGCACAGGTGCAAGGGCCCGGAAAGAGCACCACCCCAAAATGCTTTTCCCCCCGGCTTGGGAGCATTTGCATGGCTGGCGGGAACAGCTAGTGGGAATGCTTGCAAACCGGCCTTTGGGGGCAGCCGGGGAGGTCCTCCATGGTCCCGGAGAGAAGACCACCCCGATGCGCTTTTCTCCCGGGCTTGGGAGCAGTGTGCGCGGGTGGCGGGAACAGCAGGCAGGAGTGCTTGCAAACCGGCCTTTGGAGGCAGGTGCGGAGGTCTTCCAAGGTCACGGAGTGAGCACCACCCCAAAATGCTTTTCTCCCGTGCTTGGGAGCATTGTACACGGCTGGTGGGAACAGCGGGCCTGAGTTCTTGCATACCGGCCATTGGAGGCAGCCGGGGAGGTCTTCAAAGAGCCCTGAGAGAGCACCACCCCGAAGCGCTTTTCTCCCGTGATTGGGAGCATTGTGTGCGGCTGGCGGGACAGCGGGAGGGAGTTCTTGCAAACCGGCCTTTGGAGGCAGCCGGGGAAGTCTTCCAAGGGCCGGGAGAGAGCACCACCCCAAAGCGCTTCTCTCCCGTGTTTTGGAGCATGTGCGTGGCTGGCCGGAACAGTGAGTGGGAGTGATTGCAAACCGGCCTTTGGGGATAGCCGGGGAGGTCCTCCATGGGCACGGAGAGAACACCACCCCGAAGCGCATTTCTCCCGGTCTTGGGAGCATTGTGCGCGGCTGGCGGGAACAGCGGGCATGAGTTCTTGCAAACCGGACTTTGGAGGCAGCCGGGCAGGTCTTTCAAGGGCCCGGAGTGAGCAACACCCCAAAATGCTTTTCTCCCGGGCTAGGGAGCATTGCACGCGGCTGGCGGGAACAGCGGGCCTGAGTGCTTGCAAACCGGCCTTTTGAGGCAGCCGGGGTGATCTTCCAAGGGCCCGGAGAGAGCACCACCCCAAAATGCTTTTCTCCCGGGCTTGGGAACATTGTGCGCAGCTGGCGGGAACAGCGGGAATGAGTACTTGCAAACCCGCCTTTGGAGGTAGCCGGGGAGGTCTTCCTATGGCCCGGAGAGAGCACCATCCCGAAGCACTTTTCTCCCGGGATTGGGAGCATTGTGCGTGCCTGGCGGGAACAGCAGGAAGGAGTCCTTGCAAACCGGCCTTTGGAGGCAGCCGGGGAGGTCTTCCAAAGGCCCGGAGAGAGCACCACCCCGAAGCGCTTTTCTCCCGGGCTTGGGTGCATTGTGCGCGTGTGGCGGGAACAGCAGGCAGGAGTGCTTGCAAACCGGCCTTTGGAGGCAGCCGGGGAGGTCTTCCAAGGGCCCGGAGAGAACACCACCTCGAAGCGCTTTTCTCTCGGGTTTTGGAGCATTGTGTGCGGCTGGTGGAACAGCGGGAGGGAATTCTTGCAAACCGGCCTTTGGAGGCAGCCAGAGAAGTCTTCCAAGGGCCCGGAGAGAGCACCACCCCGAAGCGCTTTTCTCCGGGGTTTTGGAACATTGTGTGTGGCTGGCGGGAACAGCGAGTGGGAGTGCTTGCAAACCGGCCTTTGGGGGCAGCCGGGGACGTCCTCCATGGTCCAGGAGAGAACACCACCCTGAAGCGCTTTTCTCACGGTCTTGGGAGCATTGTGCGCGGCTGGCGGGAACAGCGGGCATGAGTGCTTGCAAACTGTCCTTTGGAGGCAGCCGGAGAGGTCTTCCAAGGGCCCGGACTGATCACCACCCCAAAATGCTTTTCTCCCGGGCTTGGGAGCATTGTGTGCGGCTGTCGGGAACAGCGGACATGAGTGCTTACAAACCGGCCTTTGCAGGCAGCCCGGGAGGTCTTCCAAGGGCCCGGAGAGAGCACCACACCAAAATGCTTTTCTCCCGGGCTTGGGAGCATTGTGCGTGGCTGGCGGAAGCAGCGGGAATGAGTACTTACAAACCGGCCTTTGGAGGCAGCCGGGGAGGTCTTGAAAGTGCCCGGAGAGAGCACCACCCCGAAGCGCTTTTCTCCCGGGCTTGGGAGCATTGTGCGCGGCTGGCGGGAACAGCAGGCAGGAGTGCTTGCAAACTGGCCTTTGGAGGCAGCCGGGGAGGTCTTCCAACGGCCCGGAGTGAGCACCACCCCAAAATGCTTTTCTCCCGGGCTTGGGAGCATTTTACGCGGCTGGTGGGAACAACGGGCATGAGTGCTTGCAAACCGGCCTTTGGAGGCAACCGGGGACGTCTTCCAAGGGCCCGGAGAGAGCACCAGCCCGAAGAACTTTTCTCCCGTGCTTGGGAGCATTGTGCGTGGCTCGCGGGAACAGCAGGAAGGAGTCCTTGGAAACCGGCCTTTGGAGGCAGCCGGGGAGGTCTTCCAAGGGCCGGGAGAGAGCACCACCCCGAAGCGCTTTTCTCCCGGGCTTGGGAGCATTGTGCGCGGGTGGCGAGTCAACGGGAGGGAGTTCTTGAAAACCAGCCTTTGGAGGCAGCCGGGGAGGTCTTCCAAGGGCCCGGAGAGAGCACCACCCCGAAGCGCTTTTCTCCCGGGCTTGGGAGCATTGTGCGCGCCTGGCGGGAACAGTGGGCGGGAGTGCTTGCAAACCGGCCTTTGGAGGCAGCCGGGGACGTCTTTCAGTGGGAGAGGGCCGGTTGTGCTCAGAGGCCCTACAGGCCAGGGGCAGGACACAGCAGGGCCCCTGCCCCTGGCCAGCCTTGCCCAGACCTTCCTGGTCTCCGGGTTTACTGCCCCACCAAGGGGCAGGCTGCGCGGACTGGGTCCAGACATGCCCGGGCGCCTCCCCTGGCTCATCCCTTCTGGTGCCTTTCCCCTGGGTCTACGCCTCGGTTGAGACCTCCTTGGAGAGAAGATTGCTGGCAGGGGCTGTCTCCACACTGCAAGGTGCTGGAGCTCAGAGGGCCTCGACAGAGGGAAGGGACCAGTAAGGGGCTGGGTGCCCAAGACCTCTTTGGCCCAGCAGCCTCAGGGCAGCAGGGAGATCAAGAGGCCCAACTTGCCCCTAGGTCGGCTCTGCCCCTTCCCACACAGGCGGCCAGCCCAGCAGCTGCCTGACAGCCTCTGGCTCCCCCGAGCTCTCTGCCGGTGCAGGGGATAGGAACAGACGTGTGCATGTCGTTCTGCCTTGGTCTGGGAGTGTGTTCCCCATGCCTTCCCCACAGGCACAGGGGCAAGGGCCCGGAGAGAGCACCACCCCGAAGCGCTTTTCTCCCGGGCTTGGGAGCACTGTGCGTGCCTGGCGTGAACAGCGGGCGGGAGTGTTTGCAAACCGGCCTTTGGAGGCAGCCTGGGGAGGTCTTCCAGTGGGAGAGGGCCGGTTGTGCTCAGAGTCCCCACAGGCCAGGGGCAGGACCCAGCAGGGCCCCTGTCCCTGGCCAGCCTTGCCCAGATCTTCCTGGCCTCCGGGGGTACTGCCCCACCAAGGGGCACGCTGCGGGGACTGGGTCCAGACATACCCGGGCGCCTCCCCCGGCTCATCCCCGCTGGTGCCTTTCCCCTGGGCCTAGGCCTCGGTTGAGGCCTCCTTGGAGAAGAGGTTGCTGGCAGGGGCTGTCTCCACACTGCAAGGTGCTGGAGCTCAGAGGGCCTCGTCAGAGGTAAGGGACCAGCAAGGGGCTGGATGCCCAAGACCTCTTTGGCCCAGCAGCCTCAGGGCAGCAGGGAGAGCAAGAGGCCCAACTTGCCCCTAGGTCGGCTCTGCCCCTTCCCACACAGGCGGCCAGCCCAGCAGCTGCCTGACAGACTCTGGCTCCCCTGAGCTCTCTGCCGGTGCAGGGGGCAGGAACAGACGTGTGCATGTGGTTCTGCCTTGGCATGGGGGTGTGTTCCCCCTGCATTGCCCCCAGGCTCAGGGGCAAGGGCCCGGTGAGAGCACCACCCCGAAGTGCTTTTCTCCCGGGCTTGGGAGCATTGTTCGCGCCTGCTGGGAACAGTGGGAGGGAGCGCTTGCAAACCGGCCTTTGGAGGCAGCCGGGGAGGTCTTCCAGTGGGAGAGGGCCGGTTGTGCTCAGAGGCCCCACAGGCCAGGGGCAGGACCCAGCAGGGCCCCTGCCCCTGGCCAGCCTTGCTCAGACCTTCCTGGCCTCCGGGGGTACTGCCCCACCAAGGGGCAGGCTGCGGGTACTGGGTCCAGACAGACCCGGGTGCCTCCCCTGTCTCATCCCCGCTGGTGACTTTTCCCTGGGCCTAGGCCTCGGTTAAGGCCTCCTTGGAGATGTGGTTGCTGGCAGGGGCTGTCTCCACACTGCAAGGTGCTGGAGCTCAGAGGGCCTCGTCAGCGGGAAGGGACCAGCAAGGGGCTGGATGCCCAAGACCTCTTTGGCCTAGCAGCCTCAGGGCAGCAGGGAGAGGAAGAGGCCCAACTTGCCCCTAGGTCGGCACTGCCCCTTCCCACACAGGCGGCCAGCCCAGCAGCTGCCTGACAGACTCTGGTTCCCCGAGCTCTCTGCCGGTGCAGGGGGCAGAAACAGACGTGTGCATGTGGTTCTGCATTGGTCTTGGAGTGTGGACCCACTGCCTGGCCCCCAGGCTCAGGGGCAAGGGCCCGGAGAGAGCAACACCCCGAAGCGCTTTTCTCCCGGGCTTGGGAGCATTGTGCGTGCCTGGCGGGAACAGCGGGCACGAGTGTTGGCAAACCGGCCTTTGGAGGCAGCCGGGGAGGTCTTCCAGTGGGAGAGGGCCGGCTGTGCTCAGAGGCCCCACAGGCCAGGGGCAGGACCCAGCAGGGCCCCTGCCACTGGCCAGCCTTGCCCAGACCTTCCTGGCCTCCGGGGTTACTGCCCCACCAAGGGGCAGGCTGCGGGGACTGGGTCCAGACATGCCCGGGCGCCTCCACTGGCTCATCACCGCTGGTGCCTTTCCCCTGGGCCTAGGCCTCGGTTGAGGCCTCCTTGGAGAGGAGGTTGCTGGCAGGGGCTGTCTCCACACTGCAAGGTGCTGGAGCTCAGAGGGCCTCGCCAGAGGGAAGGGACCAGCAAGGGGCTGGATGCCCAAGACCTCTTTGGCCCAGCAGCCTCAGGGCAGTAGGGAGAGCAAGAGGCCCAACTTGCCCCTAGGTCGGTTCTGCCCCTTCCCATACAGGCGGCCAGCCCAGCAGCTGCCTGAAAGACTCTGGCTCCGCCCAGCTCTCTGCCGATGGAGGGGGCAGGAACAGACGTGTGCATGTGGTTCTGCCTTAGCCTGGGAGTATGGATCCCCTGCCCGGCCCCCAGGCTCAGGGGCAAGGGCCCGGAGAGAGCACCACCCCGAAGCGCTTTTCTCCCGGGCTTGGGAGCATTGTGCGCGCCTGGTGGGAACAGTGGGCGGGAGTGCTTGCAAACCGGCCTTTGGAGGCAGCCGGGGAGGTCTTCCAGTGGGAGAGGGCCGGTTGTGCTCAGAGGCCCCACAGGCCAGGGGCAGGACCCAGCAGGGCCCCTGTCCCTGGCCAGCCTTGCCCAGACCTTCCTGCCTCCGGGGGTACAGCCCCACCAAGGGGCAGGCTGCGGGGACTGGGTCCAGACATGGCCGGGCGCCTCCCACGGCTCATCCCCGCTGGTGCCTTTCCCCTGGCCTAGGCTTCGGTTGAGGCCTCCTTGGAGAGGAGGTTGCTGGCAGGGGCTGTCTCCACACTGCGAGGTGCTGGAACTCAGAGGGCCTCGTCAGAGGGAAGGGACCAGTAAGGGGCTGGGTGCCCAAGACCTCTTTGGCCCAGCAGCCTCAGGGCAGCAGGGAGATCAAGAGGCCCAACTTGCCCCTAGGTCGGCTCTGCCCCTTCCCACACAGGCGGCCAGCCCAGCAGCTGCCTGACAGCCTCTGGCTCCCCCGAGCTCTCTGCCGGTGCAGGGGATAGGAACAGACGTGTGCATGTCGTTCTGCCTTGGTCTGGGAGTGTGTTCCCCATGCCTTCCCCACAGGCACAGGGGCAAGGGCCCGGAGAGAGCACCACCCCGAAGCGCTTTTCTCCCGGGCTTGGGAGCACTGTGCGTGCCTGGCGTGAACAGCGGGCGGGAGTGTTTGCAAACCGGCCTTTGGAGGCAGCCTGGGGAGGTCTTCCAGTGGGAGAGGGCCGGTTGTGCTCAGAGGCCCCACAGGCCAGGGGCAGGACCCAGCAGGGCCCCTGTCCCTGGCCAGCCTTGCCCAGATCTTCCTGGCCTCCGGGGGTACTGCCCCACCAAGGGGCACGCTGCGGGGACTGGGTCCAGACATACCCGGGCGCCTCCCCCGGCTCATCCCCGCTGGTGCCTTTCCCCTGGGCCTAGGCCTCGGTTGAGGCCTCCTTGGAGAGGAGGTTGCTGGCAGGGGCTGTCTCCACACTGCAAGGTGCTGGAGCTCAGAGGGCCTCGTCAGAGGGAAGGGACCAGCAAGGGGCTGGATGCCCAAGACCTCTTTGGCCCAGCAGCCTCAGGGCAGCAGGGAGAGCAAGAGGCCCAACTTGCCCCTAGGTCGGCTCTGCCCCTTCCCACACAGGCGGCCAGCCCAGCAGCTGCCTGACAGACTCTGGCTCCCCTGAGCTCTCTGCCGGTGCAGGGGGCAGGAACAGACGTGTGCATGTGGTTCTGCCTTGGCATGGGAGTGTGTTCCCCCTGCATTGCCCCCAGGCTCAGGGGCAAGGGCCCGGTGAGAGCACCACCCCGAAGTGCTTTTCTCCCGGGCTTGGGAGCATTGTTCGCGCCTGCTGGGAACAGTGGGAGGGAGCGCTTGCAAACCGGCCTTTGGAGGCAGCCGGGGAGGTCTTCCAGTGGGAGAGGGCCGGTTGTGCTCAGAGGCCCCACAGGCCAGGGGCAGGACCCAGCAGGGCCCCTGCCCCTGGCCAGCCTTGCCCAGACCTTCCTGGCCTCCAGGGGTACTACCCCACCAAGGGGCAGGCTGCGGGGACTGGGTCCAGACATGCCCGGGCGCCTCCACTGGCTCATCCCCGCTGGTGCCTTTCCCCTGGGCCTAGGCCTCGGTTGAGGCCTCCTTGGAGAGGAGGTTGCTGGCAGGGGCTGTCTCCACACTGCGAGGTGCTGGAACTCAGAGGGCCTCGTCAGAGGGAATGGACCAGCAAAGGGCTGGATGCCCAAGACCTCTTTGGCCCAGCAGCCTCAGGGCAGCAGGGAGAGCAAGAGGCCCAACTTGCCCCTAGATCGGCTGTGCCCCTTCCCACACAGGCAGACAGCCCAGCAGCTGCCTGGCAGACTCTGGATCCCCCGAGCTCTCTGCCGGTGCAGGGGGCAGCAACAGACGTGTGCATGTGGTTCTGACTTGGCCTGGGAGTGTGGAACCCCTGCCTGGCCCCCAGGCTCAGGGGCAAGGGCCCGGAGAGAGCAACACCCCGAAGCGCTTTTCTCCCGGGCTTGGGAGCATTGTGCGTGCCTGGCGGGAACAGCGGGCACGAGTGTTGGCAAACCGGCCTTTGGAGGCAGCCGGGGAGGTCTTCCAGTGGGAGAGGGCCGGCTGTGCTCAGAGGCCCCACAGGCCAGGGGCAGGACCCAGCAGGGCCCCTGCCACTGGCCAGCCTTGCCCAGACCTTCCTGGCCTCCGGGGTTACTGCCCCACCAAGGGGCAGGCTGCGGGGACTGGGTCCAGACATGCCCGGGCGCCTCCACTGGATCATCACCGCTGGTGCCTTTCCCCTGGGCCTAGGCCTCGGTTGAGGCCTCCTTGGAGAGGAGGTTGCTGGCAGGGGCTGTCTCCACACTGCAAGGTGGTGGAGCTCAGAGGGCCTCGTCAGAGGGAAGGGACCAGCAAGGGGCTGGATGCCCAAGACCTCTTTGGCCCAGCAGCCTCAGGGCAGTAGGGAGAGCAAGAGGCCCAACTTGCCCCTAGGTCGGTTCTGCCCCTTCCCACACAGGCGGCCAGCCCAGCAGCTGCCTGAAAGACTCTGGCTCCGCCCAGCTCTCTGCCGATGGAGGGGGCAGGAACAGACGTGTGCATGTGGTTCTGCCTTAGCCTGGGAGTATGGATCCCCTGCCCGGCCCCCAGGCTCAGGGGCAAGGGCCCGGAGAGAGCACCACCCCGAAGCGCTTTTCTCCCGGGCTTGGGAGCATTGTGCGCGCCTGGTGGGAACAGTGGGCGGGAGTGCTTGCAAACCGGCCTTTGGAGGCAGCCGGGGAGGTCTTCCAGTGGGAGAGGGCCGGTTGTGCTCAGAGGCCCCACAGGCCAGGGGCAGGACCCAGCAGGGCCCCTGTCCCTGGCCAGCCTTGCCCAGACCTTCCTGCCTCCGGGGGTACAGCCCCACCAAGGGGCAGGCTGCGGGGACTGGGTCCAGACATGGCCAGGCGCCTCCCACGGCTCATCCCCGCTGGTGCCTTTCCCCTGGCCTAGGCTTCGGTTGAGGCCTCCTTGGAGAGGAGGTTGCTGGCAGGGGCTGTCTCCACACTGCGAGGTGCTGGAACTCAGAGGGCCTCGTCAGAGGGAAGGGACCAGCAAAGGGCTGGATGCCCAAGACCTCTTTGGCCCAGCAGCCTCAGGGCAGCAGGGAGAGCAAGAGGCCCAACTTGCCCCTAGGTCGGTTCTGCCCCTTCCCACACAGGCGGCCAGCCCAGCAGCTGCCTGACAGACTCTGGCTCCCCCGAGCTCTCTGCCGGTGCAGGGGGCAGGAACAGACGTGTGCATGTGGTTCTGCCTTGGTCTGGGAGTGTGGACCCACTGCTTGGCCCCCAGGCTCAGGGGCAAGGGATCGGAGAGAGCAACACCCCGAAGTGCTTTTCTCCCGGACTTGGGAGCTTTGTTCGTGCCTGGCGGGAACAGCGGGCGGGAGTGTTGCAAACCGGCCTTTGGAGGCAGCCGGGGAGGTCTTCCAGTGGGAGAGGGCCGGTTGTGCTCAGAGGCCCCACAGGCCAGGGGCAGGACCCAGCAGGGTGCCTGCCCCTGGCCAGCCTTGCCCAGACCTTCCTGGCCTCCGGGGGTACTGCCCCACCAAGGGGCAGGCTGCGGGGACTGGGTCCAGACATGCCCGGGCGCCTCCCCTGGCTCATCCCCGCTGGTGCCTTTCCCATGGGCCTAGGCCTCGGTTGAGGCCTCCTTGGAGAGGAGGTTGCTGGCAGGGGCTGTCTCCACACTGCAAGGTGCTGGAGCTCAGAGGGCCTCATCAGAGGGAAGGGACCAGCAAGGGGCTGGATGCCCAAGACCTCTTTGGCCCAGCAGCCTCAGGGCAGCAGGGAGAGCAAGAGGCCCAACTTGCCCCAGGTCGGCTCTGCCCCTTCCCACACAGGCCGCCAGCCCAGCAGCTGCCTGACAGACTCTGGCTCCCCTGAGCTCTCTGCCGGTGCAGGGGGCAGGAACAGACGTGTGCATGTGGTTCTGCCTTGGCCTGGGAGTGTGTTCCCCCTGCATTGCCCCCAGGCTCAGGGGCAAGGGCCCGGTGAGAGCACCACCCCTAAGCGCTTTTCTCCCGGGCTTGGGAGCATTGTGCGTGCCTGGTGGGAGCAGTGGGCGTGAGTGTTGGCAAACAGGCCTTTGGAGGCAGCCGGGGAGGTCTTCCAAGGACCGGGAGAGAGCACCACCCCGAAGCGCTTTTCTCCCGGGCTTGGGAGCATTGTGCGCGGGTGGCGGGAACAGCAGGCAGGAGTGCTTGAAAACCGGCCTTTGGAGGCAGCCGGGGAGGTCTTCCAGGGCCCGGTGTGAGCACCACCCCAAAAAGCTTTTCTCCCGGGCTTGGGAGCATTGTGCGTGGCTGGTGGGAACAGCGGGCATGAGTTCTTGCAAACTGGCCATTGGAGGCAGACGGGGAGGTCTTCCAAGGGCCCGGAGAGAGCACCACCCCGAAGCGCTTTTCTCCCGGGCTTGGGAGCATTGTGCACGGCTGGCGGGAACAGCAGGCGGGAGTGCTTGCAAACCGGCCTTTGGAGGCAGCCCGGGAGGTCTTCCAAGGGCCTGGTGAGAACACCACCCCGAAGCGCTTTTCTCGCGGTCTTGGGAGTATTGTGCGAGGCTGGCGGGAACAGCGGGCGGGAGTGCTTGCAAACCGGCCTTTGGAGGCAGCCGGGGAGGTCTTCCAAGGGCCCGGAGAGAGCACCATCCCGAAGCACTTTTCTCCCGGAATTGGGAGCATTGTGCGCGGCTGTCGGGAACAGCGGACATGAGTGCTTGCAAACTGGCCTTTGTAGGCAGCCGGGGAGGTCTTCCAAGGGCCCGGAGAGAGCACCACCCCAAAATGCTTTTCTCCCGGGCTTGGGAGCATTGTGTGCGGCTGGCGGGTCAACGGGAGGGAGTTCTTGAAAACCAGCCTTTGGAGGCAGCCGGGGAAGTCTTCCAAGGGCCGGGAGAGAGCACCACCCCGAAGCGCTTTTCTCCCGGGCTTGGGAGCATTGTGCCCGGCTGGCGGGAACAGCAGGATTGAGTGCTTGCAAACCGGCCTTTGGAGGCAGCCGGGGAGGTCTTCCAAGGGCCCGGAGAGAGCACCACCCCAAAATGCTTTTCTCCCGGGCTTGGGAGCATTGTGTGCGGCTGGCGGGACAGCGGGAAGGAGTTCTTGAAAACCAGCCTTTGGAGGCAGCCGGGGAGGTCTTCCAAGGGCCGGGAAAGAGCACCACCCGGAAGCGCTTTTCTCCTGGGCTTGGAGCATTTGCACGGATGGCCGGAACAGCGAGTGGGAGTACTTGCAAACCGGCCTTTGGGGGCGGCCCGGGAGGTCTTTCTTGGGCCCAGAGAGAACACCACCCCGAAACGCTTTTCTCCCGGGCTTGGGAGCATTGTGCGCGTGTGGCGGGAACAGCAGGCAGAAGTGCTTGCAAACAGGCCTTGGAGGCAACCAGGGAGGTCTTCCAAGGGCCCGGAGTGAGCACCACCCAAAAATGCTTTTCTCCCGGGCTAGGGAGCATTGTGCGCGGCTGGTGGGAACAGCGAGCATGAGGGCTTGCAAACCGGCCATTGGAGGCAGCCGGGGAGGTCTTCCAGTGGGAGAGGGCCGGTTGTGCTCAGAGGCCCCACAGGCCAGGGGCTGGACCCAGCAGGGCCCCTGCCCCTGGCCAGCCTTGGCCAGACCTTCCTGGCCTCCGGGGGTACTGCCCCACCAAGGGGCAGGCTGCGGGGACTGGGTCCAGACATGCTCGGGCGCCTCCCCTGGTTCATCCCCGCTGGTGCCTTTCCCCTGGGCCTAGGCCTCGGTTGAGGCCTCCTTGGAGAGGAGGTTGCTGGCAGGGGCTGTCTCCACACTGCAAGGTGCTGGAGCTCAGAGGGCCTCGTCAGAGGGAAGGGCCCAGTAAGGGGCTGGATGCCCAAGACCTCTTTGGCCCAGCAGCCTCAGGGCAGCAGGGAGAGCAAGAGGCCCAACTTGCCCCTAGGTCGGCTCTGCCCCTTCCCACACAGGCGGCCAGCCCAGCAGCTGCCTGACAGACTCTGGCTCCCCCGAGCTCTCTGCCTGTGCAGGGGGCAGGAACAGACGTGTGCATGTGGTTCTGCCTTGGTCAGGGAGTGTGGACCCCCTGCCTGGCCCCCAGGCTCAGGGGCAAGGGCCCGGAGATAGCACCACTCCGAAGCGCTTTTCTCCCGGGGTTGGGATCATTGTGCGAGCCTGGTGGGAACAGTGGGCAGGAGTGTTGGCAAACCGGCCTTTGGAGGCAGCCGGGGAGGTCTTCCAGCGGGAGAGGGCCGGATGTGCTCAGAGGCCCCACAGGCCAGGGGCAGGACCCAGCAGGGCCCCTGCCCCTGGCCAGCCTTGCCCAGACCTTCCTGGCCTCCGGGGGTACTGCCCCACCAAGGGGCAGGCTGCAGGAACTGGTTCCAGACATGCCCGGGCGCCTCCCCAGGCTCATGCCCGCGGGTGCCTTTCCCCTGGGCCTAGGCCTCGGTTGAGACCTCCTTGGAGAGGAGGTTGCTGGCAGGGGCTGTCTCCACACTGCAAGGTGCTGGAGCTCAGAGGGCCTCGTCAGAGGGAAGGGACCAGCAAGGGGCTGGATGCCCAAGACCTCTTTGGCCCAGCAGCCTCAGGGCAGCAGGGAGAGGAAGAGGCCCAACTTGCCCCTAGGTCGGCTCTGCCCCTTCCCACACAGGCGGCCAGCCCAGCAGCTGCCTGACAGACTCTGGCTCCCCCGAGCTCTCTGCCGGTGCAGGGGGCAGGAACAGACGTGTGCATGTGGTTCTGCCTTGGTCTTGGAGTGTGGACCCACTGCCTGGCCCCCAGGCTCAGGGGCAAGGGCCCGGAGAGACCACCACCCCGAAGCGCTTTTCTCCCGGGCTTGGGAGCATTGTGCGTGCCTGGCGGGAACAGAGGGCGCGAGTGTTGGCAAACCGGCATTTGGAGGCAGCCGGGGAGGTCTTCCAGTGGGAGAGGGCCGGTTGTGCTCAGAGGCCCCACAGGCCAGGGGCAGGACCCAGCAGGGCCCCTGCCCCTGGCCTGCCTTGCCCAGACCTTCCTGGCCTGCAGGGGTACTGCCCCACCAAGGGGCAGGCTGCGGGGACTGGGTCCAGACATGCCCGGGCGCCTCCACTGGCTCATCCCCGCTGGTGCCTTTCCCCTGGGCCTAGGCCTCGGTTGAGGCCTCGTTGCAGAGGAGGTTGCTGGCAGGGGCTGTCTCCACACTGCAAGGTGCTGGAGCTCAGAGGGCCTCGTCAGAGGGAAGGGACCAGCAAGGGGCTGGATGCCCAAGACCTCTTTGGCCCAGCAGCCTCAGGGCAGCAGGGAGAGCAAGAGGCCCAACTTGCCCCTAGGTCGGCTCTGCCCCTTCCCACACAGGCGGCCAGCCCAGCAGCTGCCTGACAGACTCTGGCTCCCCTTAGCTCTCTGCCGGTGCAGGGGGCATATCAGACGTGTGCATGTGGTTCTGCCTTGGCCTGGGAGTGTGGACACCCTGCCTTGCCCCCAGGCTCAGGGGCAAGGGCCCGGAGAGAGCACCACCCTGAAGCGCTTTTCTCCCGGGCTTGGGAGCATTGTGCACGCCTGCTGGGAACAGTGGGAGGGAGCGCTTGCAAACCGGCCTTTGGAGGCAGCCGGGGAGGTCTTCCAGTGGGAGAGGGCTGGTTGTGCTCAGAGGCCCCACAGGCCAGGGGCAGGACGCAGCAGGGCCCGTGGCCCCTGGCCAGCCTTGCCCAGACCTTCCTGGCCTCCGGTGGTACTGCCCCACCAAGGGGCAGGCTGCGGGGACTGGGTCCAGACATGTCCGTGCGCCTCCCCAGGATCATCCCCGCTGGTGCCTTTCCCCAGGGCGTCGGCCTCGGTTGAGGCCACTTTGGAGAGGAGGTTGCTGGCAGGGGCTGTCTCCACACTGCAAGGTGCTGGAGCTCAGAGGGCCTCGTCAGAGGGAAGGGACCAGCAAAGGGCTGGATGCCCAAGACCTCTTTGACCCAGCAGCCTCAGGGCAGCAGGGAGAGCAAGAGGCCCAACTTGCCCCTAGGTCGGCTCTGCCCCGTCCCACACAGGCAGCCAGCCCAGCAGCAGCCTGGCAGTCTCTGGCTCCCTCGAGCTCTCTGCCGGTGTAGGGGGCAGGAACAGACGTGTGCATGTCGTTCTGCCTTGGCCTGGGAGTGTGTTCCCCCTGCCTGGCCCCCAGGCTCAGGGGCAAGGGCCCGGAGAGAGCACCAGCCCGAAGCGCTTTTCTCCCGGGCTTGGGAGCATTGTGCGGGCCTGGCGGGAACAGCGGGCTGGAGTGCTTGCAAACCGGCCTTTGGAGGCAGTCGGGGAGGTCTTCCAGCGGGAGAGTGCCGGTTGTGCTCAGAGGCCCCACAGGCCAGGGGCAGGACCCAGCAGTGTCCCTGCCCCTGGCAGCCTTGCCCAGACCTTCCTGGCCTCCGGGGGTACAGCCCCACCAAGGGGCAGGCTGCGGGGACTGGGTCCAGACATGGCTGGGCGCCTCCCCAGTCTCATCCCCGCTGGTGCCTTTCCCCTGGGCTTAGGCCTCGGTTGAGGCCTTCTTGGAGAGGAGGTTGCTGGCAGGGGCTGTCTCCACACTGCAAGGTGCTGGAGCTCAGAGGGCCTCGTCAGCGGGAAGGGACAAGCAAGGGGCTGGATGCCCAAGACCTCTTTGGCCCAGCAGCCTCAGGGCAGCAGGGAGAGCAAGAGGCCCAACTTGCCCCAGGTCGGCTCTGCCCCTTCCCACACAGGCGGCCAGCCCAGCAGCTGCCTGACAGACTCTGGCTCCCCTGAGCTCTCTGCCGGTGCAGGGGGCAGGAACAGACGTGTGCATGTGGTTCTGCCTTGGCCTGGGAGTGTGTTCCCCCTGCATTGCCCCCAGGCTCAGGGGCAAGGGCCCGGTGAGAGCACCACCCCGAAGCGCTTTTCTCCCGGGCTTGGGAGCATTGTGCGCGCCTGGTGGGAACAGTGGGCGTGAGTGTTGGCAAACCGGCCTTTGGAGGCAGCCGGGGAGGTCTTCCAGCAGGAGAGGGCCGGATGTGCTCAGAGGCCCCACAGGCCAGGGACCGGACCCAGCAGGTCCCCAGCCCCTGGCCAGCCTTTCCCAGACCTTCCTGGCCTCCGGGGGTACTGCCCCACCAAGGGGCAGGCTGCGGGGACTGGGTCAATACATGCCCGGGCGCCTCCCCAGGCTCATCCCCGCTGGTGCCTTTCCCCTGGGCCTAGGCCTCGGTTTAGGCCTCCTTGGAGAAGAGGTTGCTGGCAGGGGCTGTCTCCACACTGCAAGGTGCTGGAGCTCAGAGGGCCTCGTCAGAGGGAAGGGACCAGCAAGGGGCTGGATGCCCAAGACCTCTTTGGCCCAGCAGCCTCAGGGCAGCAGGGAGAGCAAGAGGCCCAACTTGCCCCTAGGTCGGCTCTGCCCCTTCCCACACAGGCGGCCAGCCCAGCAGCTGCCTGGCAGACTCTGGCTCCCCCGAGCTCTCTGCCGGTGCAGGGGACAGATCAGACTTGTGCATGTGGTTCTGCCTTGGCCTGGGAGTGTGGACACCCTGCCTTGCCCTCAGGCTCAGGGGCAAGGGCCCGGAGAGAGCACCACCCTGAAGCGCTTTTCTCCCGGGCTTGGGAGCATTGTGCACGCCTGCTGGGAAAAGTGGGAGGGAGCGCTTGCAAAGCGGCCTTTGGAGGCAGCCGTGGAGGTCTTCCAGTGGGAGAGGGCCGGTTGTGCTCAGAGGCCGCACAGGCCAGGGGCAGGACGCAGCAGGGCCCGTGCCCCTGGCCAGCCTTGCCCAGACCTTCCTGGCCTCCGGGTGTACTGCCCCACCAAGGGGCAGGCTGCGGCGACTGGGTCCAGACATGCTCGGGCGCCTCCCCTGGCTCATCCCCGCTGGTGCCTTTCCCCTGGGCCTAGGCCTCGGTTGAGGCCTCCTTGGAGAGGAGGTTGCTGGCAGGGACTGTCTCCACACTGCAAGGTGCTGGAGCTCAGAGGGCCTCGTCAGAGGGAAGGGCCCAGTAAGGGGCTTGATGCCCAAGACCTCTTTGGCCCAGCAGCCTCAGGGCAGCAGGGAGAGCAAGAGGCCCAACTTGCCCCTAGGTCGGCTCTGCCCCTTCCCACACAGGCGGCCAGCCCAGCAGCTGCCTGACAGACTCTGGCTCCCCTAGCTCTCTGCCGGTACAGGGGGCAGGAACAGACGTGTGCATGTGGTTCTGCCTTGGCCTGGGAGTGTGTTCCCCCTGCATTTCCCCCAGGCTCAGGGGCAAGGGCCCGGTGAGAGCACCACCCCGAAGCGCTTTTCTCCCGGACTTGGGAGCATTGTGCGCGCCTGGTGGGAACAGTGGGCGTGAGTGTTGGCAAACCGGCCTTTGGAGGCAGCCGGGGAGGTCTTCCAGCGGGAGAGGGCCGGATGTGCTCAGAGGCCCCACAGGCCAGGGGCAGGACCCAGCAGGTCCCTTGCCCCTGGCCAGCCTTGCCCAGACCTTCCTGGCCTCCGGGGGTACTGCCCCACCAAGGGGCAGGCTGCGGGGACTGGGTCCAGACATGCCCGGGCGCCTCCCCAGGCTCATCCCCGCTGGTGCCTTTCCCGTGGGCCTAGGCCTCGGTTTAGGCCTCCTTGGAGAGGAGGTTGCTGGCAGGGGCTGTCTCCACACTGCAAGGTGCTGGAGCTCAGAGGGCCTCGTCAGAGGGAAGGGACCAGCAAAGGGCTGGATGCCCAAGAACTCTTTGGCCCAGCAGCCTCAGGGCAGCAGGGAGAGCAAGAGGCCCAACTTGCCCCTAGGTCGGCTCTGCCCCGTCCCACACAGGCAGCCAGCCCAGCAGCAGCCTGCCAGTTTCTGGCTCCCCCGAGCTCTCTGCCGGTGTAGGGGGCAGGAACAGACGTGTGCATGTCGTTCTGCCTTGGCCTGGGAGTGTGTTCCCCCTGCCTGGCCCCCAGGCTCAGGGGCAAGGGCCCGGAGAGAGCACCACCCCGAAGCGCTTTTCTCCCGGGCTTGGGAGCATTTTGCGTGCTTGGTGGGAACAGTGGGCGGGAGTGCTTGCAAACCGGCCTTTGGAGGCAGCCGGGGAGGTCTTCCAGTGGGAGAGGGCCGGTTGTGCTCAGAGGCCCCACAGGCCAGGGGCAGGACCCAGCAGGGCCCCAGCCCCTGGCCAGCCTTGCCCAGACCTTCCTGCCTCCGGGGTTACAGCCCCACCAAGGGGCAGGCTGCGGGGACTGGGTCCAGACATGTCCGGGCGCCTCCCCAGTCTCATCCCCGCTGGTGCCTTACCCCTGTCCTAGGTCTCGGATGAGGCCTCCTTCGAGAGGAGGTTGCTGGAAGGGGCTGTCTCCACACTGCAAGGTGCTGGAGCTCAGAGGGCCTCGTCAGAGGGAAGGGACCAGCAAGGGGCTGGATGCCCAAGACCTCTTTGGCCCAGCAGCCTAAGGGCAGCAGGGAGAGCAAGAGGCCCAACTTGCCCCTAGGTCGGCTCTGCCCCTTCCCACACAGGCGGCCAGCCCAGCAGCTGCCTGACAGACTCTGGCTCCCCTGAGCTCTCTGCCGGTGCAGGGGGCAGGAACAGACGTGTGCATGTGGTTCTGCCTTGGCCTGGGAGTGTGTTCCCCCTGCATTGCCCCCAGGCACAGGGGCAAGGGCCCGGTGAGAGCACCACCCCGAAGCGCTTTTCTCCCGGGCGTGGGAGCATTGTGCGCGCCTGCTGGGAACAGTGGGCGGGAGCGCTTGCAAACCGGCCTTTGGAGGCAGCCGGGGAGGTCTTCCAGTGGGAGAGGGCCGGTTGTGCTCAGAGGCCCCACAGGCCAGGGTCAGGACCCAGCAGGGCCCCTGCCCCTGGCCAGCCTTGCCCAGACCTTCCTGGCCTCCGGGGGTACTGCCCCACCAAGGGGCAGGCTGCGGGGACTGGGTCCAGACATGCTCGGGCGCCTCCCCTGGCTCATCCCCGCTGGTGCCTTTCCCCTGGGCCTAGGCCTCGGTTGAGGCCTCCTTGGAGAGGAGGTTGCTGGCAGGGGCTGTCTCCACACTGCAAGGTGATGGAGCTCAGAGGGCCTCGTCAGAGGGAAGGGACCAGCAAGGGGCTGGATGCCCAAGACCTCTTTGGCCCAGCAGCCTCAAGGCAGCAGGGAGAGCAAGAGGCCCAACTTGCCCCTAGGGCGGCTCTGCCCCTTCCCACACAGGCGGCCAACCCAGCAGCTGCCTGACAGACTCTGGCTCCCCCAAGCTCTCTGCCGGTGCAGGGGACAGGAACAGACGTGGGCATTTGGTTCTGCCTTGGCCTGGGAGTGTGTTCCCCCTGCCTTGCCCCCAGGCTCAGGGGCAAGGGCCCGCAGAGAGCATCACTCCAAAGCGCTTTTCTCCCGGGCTTGGGAGCATTGTGCGAGCCTGGCGTGAACAGCAGGCGGGAGCGCTTGCAAACCGGCCTTTGGAGGCAGCCGGGGAGGTCTTCCAGTGGGAGAGGGCCGGTTGTTCTCAGAGGCCCCACAGGCCAGGGGCAGGACCCAGCAGGGCCCCTGCCCCTGGCCAGCCTTGCCCAGACCTTCCTGGCCTCCGGGGGTACTGCCCCACCAAGGGGCAGGCTGCGGGGACTGGGTCCAGATATTCTCGGGCGCCTCCCCAGGTTCATCCCCGCTGGTGCCTTTCCCTGGGACTAGGCCTCGGTTGAGGCCTCCTTGGAGAGGAGGTTGCTGGCAAGGGCTGTCTCCACACTGCAAGGTGCTGGAGCTCAGAGGGCCTCGTCAGCGGGAAGGGACCAGCAAGGGGCTGGATGCCCAAGACCTCTTTGGCCCAGCAGCCTCAGGGAAGCAGGGAGAGCAAGAGGCCCAACTTGCCCCTAGGTCGGCTCTGCCCCTTCCCACACAGGCGGCCAGCCCAGCAGCTGCCTGGCAGACTCTGGCTCCCCCGAGCTCTCTGCTGGTGCAGGGGGCAGGAACAGACGTGTGCATGTGGTTCTGCCTTGGCCTGGGAGTGTGTTCCCCCTGCATTGCCCCCAGGCTCAGGGGCAAGGGCCCGGTGAGAGCACCACCCCGAAGCGCTTTTCTCCCGGGCTTGGGAGCATTGTGCGCGCCTGCTGGGAACAGTGGGCGGGAGCACTTGCAAACCGGCCTTTGGAGGCAGCCGGGGAGGTCTTCCAGTGGGAGAGGGCCGGTTGTGCTCAGAGGCCCCACAGGCCAGGTGCAGGACCCAGCAGGGCCCCTGCCCCTGGCCAGCCTTGCCCAGACCTTCCTGGCCTCCGGGGGTACTGCCCCACCAAGGGGCAGGCTGAGGGGACTGGGTCCAGACATGCCCGGGCGCCTCCCCAGGCTCATCCCCGCTGGTGCCTTTCCCCTGGGCCTAGGCCTCGGTTGAGGCCTCCTTGGAGAGGAGGTTGCTGGCAGGGGCTTTCTCCACACTGCAAGGTGCTGGAGCTCAGAGGGCCTCGTCAGAGGGAAGGGACCAGCAAGGGGCTGGATGCCCAAGACCTCTTTGACCCAGCAGCCTCAGGGCAGCAGGGAGAGCAAGAGGCCCAACTTGCCCCTAGGTCGGCTCTGCCCCGTCCCACACAGGCAGCCAGCCCAGCAGCAGCCTGGCAGTCTCTGGCTCCCTCGAGCTCTCTGCCGGTGTAGGGGGCAGGAACAGACGTGTGCATGTCGTTCTGCCTTGGCCTGGGAGTGTGTTCCCCCTGCCTGGCCCCCAGGCTCAGGGGCAAGGGCCCGGAGAGAGCACCAGCCCGAAGCGCTTTTCTCCCGGGCTTGGGAGCATTGTGCGGGCCTGGCGGGAACAGCGGGCTGGAGTGCTTGCAAACCGGCCTTTGGAGGCAGTCGGGGAGGTCTTCCAGCGGGAGAGTGCCGGTTGTGCTCAGAGGCCCCACAGGCCAGGGGCAGGACCCAGCAGTGTCCCTGCCCCTGGCAGCCTTGCCCAGACCTTCCTGGCCTCCGGGGGTACAGCCCCACCAAGGGGCAGGCTGCGGGGACTGGGTCCAGACATGGCTGGGCGCCTCCCCAGTCTCATCCCCGCTGGTGCCTTTCCCCTGGGCCTAGGCCTCGGTTGAGGCCTCCTTGGAGAGGAGGTTGCTGGCAGGGGCTGTCTCCACACTGCAAGGTGCTGGAGCTCAGAGGGCCTCGTCAGCGGGAAGGGACAAGCAAGGGGCTGGATGCCCAAGACCTCTTTGGCCCAGCAGCCTCAGGGCAGCAGGGAGAGCAAGAGGCCCAACTTGCCCCAGGTCGGCTCTGCCCCTTCCCACACAGGCGGCCAGCCCAGCAGCTGCCTGACAGACTCTGGCTCCCCTGAGCTCTCTGCCGGTGCAGGGGGCAGGAACAGACGTGTGCATGTGGTTCTGCCGTGGCCTGGGAGTGTGTTCCCCCTGCATTGCCCCCAGGCTCAGGGGCAAGGGCCCGGTGAGAGCACCACCCCGAAGCGCTTTTCTCCCGGGCTTGGGAGCATTGTGCGCGCCTGGTGGGAACAGTGGGCGTGAGTGTTGGCAAACCGGCCTTTGGAGGCAGCCGGGGAGGTCTTCCAGCAGGAGAGGGCCGGATGTGCTCAGAGGCCCCACAGGCCAGGGACCGGACCCAGCAGGTCCCCTGCCCCTGGCCAGCCTTTCCCAGACCTTCCTGGCCTCCGGGGGTACTGCCCCACCAAGGGGCAGGCTGCGGGGACTGGGTCAATACATGCCCGGGCGCCTCCCCAGGCTCATCCCCGCTGGTGCCTTTCCCCTGGGCCTAGGCCTCGGTTTAGGCCTCCTTGGAGAAGAGGTTGCTGGCAGGGGCTGTCTCCACACTGCAAGGTGCTGGAGCTCAGAGGGCCTCGTCAGAGGGAAGGGACCAGCAAGGGGCTGGATGCCCAAGACCTCTTTGGCCCAGCAGCCTCAGGGCAGCAGGGAGAGCAAGAGGCCCAACTTGCCCCTAGGTCGGCTCTGCCCCTTCCCACACAGTCGGCCAGCCCAGCAGCTGCCTGGCAGACTCTGGCTCCCCCGAGTTCTCTGCCGGTGCAGGGGGCAGATCAGACTTGTGCATGTGGTTCTGCCTTGGCCTGGGAGTGTGGACACCCTGCCTTGCCCTCAGGCTCAGGGGCAAGGGCCCGGAGAGAGCACCACCCTGAAGCGCTTTTCTCCCGGGCTTGGGAGCATTGTGCACGCCTGCTGGGAAAAGTGGGAGGGAGCGCTTGCAAAGCGGCCTTTGGAGGCAGCCGTGGAGGTCTTCCAGTGGGAGAGGGCCGGTTGTGCTCAGAGGCCGCACAGGCCAGGGGCAGGACGCAGCAGGGCCCGTGCCCCTGGCCAGCCTTGCCCAGACCTTCCTGGCCTCCGGGTGTACTGCCCCACCAAGGGGCAGGCTGCGGCGACTGGGTCCAGACATGCTCGGGCGCCTCCCCTGGCTCATCCCCGCTGGTGCCTTTCCCCTGGGCCTAGGCCTCGGTTGAGGCCTCCTTGGAGAGGAGGTTGCTGGCAGGGACTGTCTCCACACTGCAAGGTGCTGGAGCTCAGAGGGCCTCGTCAGAGGGAAGGGCCCAGTAAGGGGCTTGATGCCCAAGACCTCTTTGGCCCAGCAGCCTCAGGGCAGCAGGGAGAGCAAGAGGCCCAACTTGCCCCTAGGTCGGCTCTGCCCCTTCCCACACAGGCGGCCAGCCCAGCAGCTGCCTGACAGACTCTGGCTCCCCTAGCTCTCTGCCGGTACAGGGGGCAGGAACAGACGTGTGCATGTGGTTCTGCCTTGGCCTGGGAGTGTGTTCCCCCTGCATTTCCCCCAGGCTCAGGGGCAAGGGCCCGGTGAGAGCACCACCCCGAAGCGCTTTTCTCCCGGACTTGGGAGCATTGTGCGCGCCTGGTGGGAACAGTGGGCGTGAGTGTTGGCAAACCGGCCTTTGGAGGCAGCCGGGGAGGTCTTCCAGCGGGAGAGGGCCGGATGTGCTCAGAGGCCCCACAGGCCAGGGGCAGGACCCAGCAGGTCCCTTGCCCCTGGCCAGCCTTGCCCAGACCTTCCTGGCCTCCGGGGGTACTGCCCCACCAAGGGGCAGGCTGCGGGGACTGGGTCCAGACATGCCCGGGCGCCTCCCCAGGCTCATCCCCGCTGGTGCCTTTCCCGTGGGCCTAGGCCTCGGTTTAGGCCTCCTTGGAGAGGAGGTTGCTGGCAGGGGCTGTCTCCACACTGCAAGGTGCTGGAGCTCAGAGGGCCTCGTCAGAGGGAAGGGACCAGCAAAGGGCTGGATGCCCAAGAACTCTTTGGCCCAGCAGCCTCAGGGCAGCAGGGAGAGCAAGAGGCCCAACTTGCCCCTAGGTCGGCTCTGCCCCGTCCTACACAGGCAGCCAGCCCAGCAGCAGCCTGGCAGTTTCTGGCTCCCCCGAGCTCTCTGCCGGTGTAGGGGGCAGGAACAGACGTGTGCATGTCGTTCTGCCTTGGCCTGGGAGTGTGTTCCCCCTGCCTGGCCCCCAGGCTCAGGGGCAAGGGCCCGGAGAGAGCACCACCCCGAAGCGCTTTTCTCCCGGGCTTGGGAGCATTTTGCGTGCTTGGTGGGAACAGTGGGCGGGAGTGCTTGCAAACCGGCCTTTGGAGGCAGCCGGGGAGGTCTTCCAGTGGGAGAGGGCCGGTTGTGCTCAGAGGCCCCACAGGCCAGGGGCAGGACCCAGCAGGGCCCCAGCCCCTGGCCAGCCTTGCCCAGACCTTCCTGCCTCCGGGGTTACAGCCCCACCAAGGGGCAGGCTGCGGGGACTGGGTCCAGACATGTCCGGGCGCCTCCCCAGTCTCATCCCCGCTGGTGCCTTACCCCTGTCCTAGGTCTCGGATGAGGCCTCCTTGGAGAGGAGGTTGCTGGAAGGGGCTGTCTCCACACTGCAAGGTGCTGGAGCTCAGAGGGCCTCGTCAGAGGGAAGGGACCAGCAAGGGGCTGGATGCCCAAGACCTCTTTGGCCCAGCAGCCTAAGGGCAGCAGGGAGAGCAAGAGGCCCAACTTGCCCCTAGGTCGGCTCTGCCCCTTCCCACACAGGCGGCCAGCCCAGCAGCTGCCTGACAGACTCTGGCTCCCCTGAGCTCTCTGCCGGTGCAGGGGGCAGGAACAGACGTGTGCATGTGGTTCTGCCTTGGCCTGGGAGTGTGTTCCCCCTGCATTGCCCCCAGGCACAGGGGCAAGGGCCCGGTGAGAGCACCACCCCGAAGCGCTTTTCTCCCGGGCGTGGGAGCATTGTGCGCGCCTGCTGGGAACAGTGGGCGGGAGCGCTTGCAAACCGGCCTTTGGAGGCAGCCGGGGAGGTCTTCCAGTGGGAGAGGGCCGGTTGTGCTCAGAGGCCCCACAGGCCAGGGTCAGGACCCAGCAGGGCCCCTGCCCCTGGCCAGCCTTGCCCAGACCTTCCTGGCCTCCGGGGGTACTGCCCCACCAAGGGGCAGGCTGCGGGGACTGGGTCCAGACATGCTCGGGCGCCTCCCCTGGCTCATCCCCGCTGGTGCCTTTCCCCTGGGCCTAGGCCTCGGTTGAGGCCTCCTTGGAGAGGAGGTTGCTGGCAGGGGCTGTCTCCACACTGCAAGGTGATGGAGCTCAGAGGGCCTCGTCAGAGGGAAGGGACCAGTAAGGGGCTGGATGCCCAAGACCTCTTTGGCCCAGCAGCCTCAAGGCAGCAGGGAGAGCAAGAGGCCCAACTTGCCCCTAGGGCGGCTCTGCCCCTTCCCACACAGGCGGCCAACCCAGCAGCTGCCTGACAGACTCTGGCTCCCCCAAGCTCTCTGCCGGTGCAGGGGACAGGAACAGACGTGGGCATTTGGTTCTGCCTTGGCCTGGGAGTGTGTTCCCCCTGCCTTGCCCCCAGGCTCAGGGGCAAGGGCCCGCAGAGAGCATCACTCCAAAGCGCTTTTCTCCCGGGCTTGGGAGCATTGTGCGAGCCTGGCGTGAACAGCAGGCGGGAGCGCTTGCAAACCGGCCTTTGGAGGCAGCCGGGGAGGTCTTCCAGTGGGAGAGGGCCGGTTGTTCTCAGAGGCCCCACAGGCCAGGGGCAGGACCCAGCAGGGCCCCTGCCCCTGGCCAGCCTTGCCCAGACCTTCCTGGCCTCCGGGGGTACTGCCCCACCAAGGGGCAGGCTGCGGGGACTGGGTCCAGATATTCTCGGGCGCCTCCCCAGGTTCATCCCCGCTGGTGCCTTTCCCTGGGACTAGGCCTCGGTTGAGGCCTCCTTGGAGAGGAGGTTGCTGGCAGGGGCTGTCTCCACACTGCAAGGTGCTGGAGCTCAGAGGGCCTCGTCAGCGGGAAGGGACCAGCAAGGGGCTGGATGCCCAAGACCTCTTTGGCCCAGCAGCCTCAGGGAAGCAGGGAGAGCAAGAGGCCCAACTTGCCCCTAGGTCGGCTCTGCACCTTCCCACACAGGCGGCCAGCCCAGCAGCTGCCTGGCAGACTCTGGCTCCCCCGAGCTCTCTGCCGGTGCAGGGGGCAGGAACAGACGTGTGCATGTGGTTCTGCCTTGGCCTGGGAGTGTGTTCCCCCTGCATTGCCCCCAGGCTCAGGGGCAAGGGCCCGGTGAGAGCACCACCCCGAAGCTCTTTTCTCCCGGGCTTGGGAGCATTGTGCGCGCCTGCTGGGAACAGTGGGCGGGAGCACTTGCAAACCGGCCTTTGGAGGCAGCCGGGGAGGTCTTCCAGTGGGAGAGGGCCGGTTGTGCTCAGAGGCCCCACAGGCCAGGTGCAGGACCCAGCAGGGCCCCTGCCCCTGGCCAGCCTTGCCCAGACCTTCCTGGCCTCCGGGGGTACTGCCCCACCAAGGGGCAGGCTGAGGGGACTGGGTCCAGACATGCCCGGGCGCCTCCCCAGGCTCATCCCCGCTGGTGCCTTTCCCCTGGGCCTAGGCCTCGGTTGAGGCCTCCTTGGAGAGGAGGTTGCTGGCAGGGGCTTTCTCCACACTGCAAGGTGCTGGAGCTCAGAGGGCCTCGTCAGAGGGAAGGGACCAGCAAGGGGCTGGATGCCCAAGACCTCTTTTGCCCAGCAGCCTCAGGGCAGCAGGGAGAGCAAGAGGCCCAACTTGCCCCTAGGTCGGCTCTGCCCCTTCCCACACAGGCGGCCAGCCCAGCAGCTGCCTGACAGACTCTGGCTCCCCTGAGCTCTCTGCCGGTGTAGGGGGCAGGAACAGACGTGTGCATGTGGTTCTGCTTTGGCCTGGGAGTGTGTTCCCCCTGCATTGCCCCCAGGCTCAGGGGCAAGGGCCCGGTGAGAGCACAACCCCGAAGAGCTTTTCTCCCAGGCTTGGGAGCATTGTGCGCGCCTAGTGGGAACAGTGGGCGTGAGTGTTGGCAAACCGGCCTTTGGAGGCAGCCGGGGAGGTCTTCCAGCGGGAGAGGGCCGGATGTGCTCAGAGGCCCCACAGGCCACGGGCAGGACCCAGCAGGTCCCCTGCCCCTGGCCAGCCTTGCCCAGACCTTCCTGGCCTCCGGGGGTACTGCCCCACCAAGGGATAGGCTGCGGGGACTGGGTCCAGACATGCCCGGGCGCCTCCCCAGGCTCATCCCAGCTGGTGCCTTTCCCCTGGGCCTAGGCCTCGGTTTAGGCCTCCTTGGAGAGGAGGTTGCTGGCAGGGGCTGTCTCCACACTGCAAGGTGCTGGAGCTCAGAGGGCCTCGTCAGAGGGAAGGGACCAGCAAAGGGCTGGATGCCCAAGACCTCTTTGACCCAGCAGCCTCAGGGCAGCAGGGAGAGCAAGAGGCCCAACTTACCCCTAGGTCGGCTCTGCCCCTTCCCACACAGGCAGCCAGCCCAGCAGCTGCCTGACAGACTCTGGCTCCCCTGAGCTCTCTGCCGGTGCAGGGGGCAGGAACAGACGTGTGCATGTGGTTCTGCCTTGGCCTGGGAGTGTGTTCCCCCTGCATTGCCCCCAGGCTCAGGGGCAAGGGCCCGGTGAGAGCACCACCCCGAAGCGCTTTTCTCCCGGGCTTGGGAGCATTGTGCGCGCCTGCTGGGAACAGTGGGCGGGAGCGCTTGCAAACCGGCCTTTGGAGGCAGCCGCGGAGGTCTTCCAGTGGGAGAGGGTCGGTTGTGCTCAGAGGCCCCACAGGCCAGGGGCAGGACCCAGCACGGCCCCTGCCCCTCGCCAGCCTTGCCCAGACCTTCCTGGC
Organism: Dama dama; assembly: GCF_033118175.1. Classification (NCBI taxonomy): domain Eukaryota; kingdom Metazoa; phylum Chordata; class Mammalia; order Artiodactyla; family Cervidae; genus Dama; species Dama dama. The sequence continues at coordinate 1,512,267 of NW_026870967.1, read as the reverse complement.
CTCCGGGGGTACTGCCCCACCAAGGGGCAGGCTGTGGGGACTGGGTCCATACATGCTCGGGCGCCTCCCCTGGCTCATCCCCGCTGGTGCCTTTCCCCTGGGCCTAGGCCTCGGTTGAGGCCTCCTTGGAGAGGAGGTTGCTGGCAGGAGCTGTCTCCACACTGCAAGGTGCTGAAGCTCAGGGGGCCTCGTCAGATGGAAGGGACCAGTAAGGGGCTGGATGCCCAAGACGTCTTTGGCCCAGCAGCCTCAGGGCAGCAGGGAGAGCAAGAGGCCCAACTTGCCCCTAGGGCGGCTCTGCCCCTTCCCACACAGGCGGCCAACCCAGCAGCTGCCTGACAGACTCTGGCTCCCCCAAGCTCTCTACCGGTGCAGGGGACAGGAACAGACGTGTGCATGTGGTTCTGCCTTGGCCTGGGAGTGTGTTCCCCCTGCCATGCCCCCAGGCTCAGGGGCAAGGGCCCGCAGAGAGCATCACTCCAAAGCGCTTTTCTCCCGGGCTTGGGAGCATTGTGCGTGCCTGGCGTGAACTGCGTGCGGGAGTGTTTGCAAACAGGACTTTGGAGGCAGCCGGGGAGGTCTTCCAAGGGCCCGGAGAGAGCACCATCCCGAAGCACTTTTCTCCCGGAATTGGGAGCATTGTGCGCGGCGGGCGGGAACAGCGGGATTGAGTGCTTGCAAACCGGCCTTTGGAGGCAGCCGGGGAGGTCTTCCAAGGGCCGGGAGAGAGCACCACCCCGAAGCGCTTTTCTCCCGGGCTTGGGAGCATTGTGCGCGGCTGGCGGGAACAGCGGGATTGAGTGCTTGCAAACCGGCCTTTGGAGGCAGCCGGGGAGGTCTTCCAAGGGCCGGGAGAGAGCACCACCCCGAAGCGCTTTTCTCCCGGGCTTGGGAGCATTGTGCGCGGCGGGCGGGAACAGCGGGCATGAGTGCTTGCAAACCGGCCTTTGGAGGCAGCCGGGGAGGTCTTCCAAGGGCCCGGAGAGATCACCACTCCGAAGCGCTTTTCTCCCGTGATTGGGAGCATTGTGTGCGGCTGGCGGGACAGCGGGAGGGAGTTCTTGAAAACCAGCCTTTGGAGGCAGCCGGGGAGGTCTTCCAAGGGCCGGGAGAGAGCACCACCCCGAAGCGCTTTTCTCCTGGGCTTGGAGCATTTTCACGGATGGCGGGAACAGCGATTGGGAGTGCTTGCAAACCGGCCTTTGGGGGCGGCCCGGGAGGTCTTTCTTGAGCCCAGAGAGAACACCACCCCGAAACGCTTTTCTCCCGGGCTTGGGAGCATTGTGCGCGTGTGGCGGGAGAAGCAGGCAGAAGTGCTTGCAAACCGGCCTTGGAGGCAGCCAGGGAGGTCTTCCAAGGGCCCGGAGTGAGCACCACCCAAAAATGCTTTTCTCCCGGGCTAGGGAGCATTGTGCGCGGCTGGTGGGAACAGCGGGCAAGAGGGCTTGCAAACCGGCCTTTGGAGGCAGCCGGGGAGGTCTTCCAGCGAGAGAGGGCCGGTTGTGCTCAGAGGCCCCACAGGCCAGGGGCAGGACCCAGCAGGGCCCCTGCCCCTGGCCAGGCCTTGCCCAGATCTTCCTCGCCTCCGGGGGTACTGCCCCACCAAGGGGCAGGCTGCGGGGACTGGGTCCAGACATGGCCGAGCGCCTCCCCTGGCTCATCCCTGCTGGTGCCTTTCCCCTGGGCCTAGGCCTCGGTTGAGGCCTCCTTGGAGAGAGGTTGCTGGCAGGGGCTGTCTCCACACTGCAAGGTGCTGGAGCTCAGAGGGCCTCGTCAGAGGGAAGGGACCAGCAAGGGGCTGGATGCCCAAGACCTCTTTGGCCCAGCAGCCTCAGGGCAGCAGGGAGAGCAAGAGGCCCAACTTGCCCCTAGGGCGGCTCTGCCCCTTCCCACACAGGCGGCCAACCCAGCAGCTGCCTGACAGACTCTGGCTCCCCCAAGCTCTCTGCCGGTGCAGGGGACAGGAACAGACGTGTGCATGTGGTTCTGCCTTGGCCTGGGAGTGTGTTCCCCCTGCCTTGCCCCCAGGCTCAGGGGCAAGGGCCCGCAGAGAGCATCACTCCAAAGCGCTTTTCTCCCGGGCTTGGGAGCATTGTGCGAGCCTAGCGTGAACAGCAGGCGGGAGTGTTTGCCAACAGGACTTTGGAGGCAGCCGGGGAAGTCTTCCAGTGGGAGAGGGCCGGTTGTGCTCAGAGGCCCCGCAGGCCAGGGGCAGGACCCAGCAGGGCCCCTGCCCCTAGCCAGCCTTGCCCAGACCTTCCTGGCCTCCGGGGGTACTGCCCCACCAAGGGGCAGGCTGCGGGGACTGGGTCCAGACATGTCCGTGCGCCTCCCCAGGATCATCCCCGCTGTTGCCTTTCCCCTGGGCGTAGGCCTCGGTTGAGGTCTCTTTGGAGAGGAGGTTGCTGGCAGGGGCTGTCTCCACACTGCAAGGTGCTGGAGCTCAGAGGGCCTCGTCAGAGGGAAGGGACCAGCAAAGGGCTGGATGCCCAAGACCTCTTTGACCCAGCAGCCTCAAGGCAGCAGGGAGAGCAAGAGGCCCAACTTGCCCCTAGGTCGGCTCTGCCCCGTCCCACACAGGCAGCCAGCCCAGCAGCAGCCTGGCAGTCTCTGGCTCCCCCGAGCTCTCTGCCGGTGTAGGGGGCAGGAACAGACATGTGCATGTCGTTCTGCCTTGGCCTGGGAGTGTGTTCCCCCTGCCTGGCCCCCAGGCTCAGGGGCAAGGGCACGGAGAGAGCACCAGCCCGAAGCGCTTTTCTCCCGGGCTTGGGAGCATTGTGCGGGCCTGGCGGGAACAGCGGGCTGGATTGCTTGCAAACAGGCCTTTGGAGGCAGACGGGGAGGTCTTCCAGCGGGAGAGTGCCGGTTGTGCTCAGAGGTCCCACAGGCCAGGGGCAGGACCCAGCAGTGTCCCTGCCCCTGGCAGCCTTGCCCTGACCTTCCTGGCCTCCGGGGGTACAGCCCCACCAAGGGGCAGGCTGCGGGGACTGGGTCCAGACATGGCTGGGCGCCTCCCAAGGCTCATCCCCACTGGTGCCTTTCCCCTGGGCCTAGGCCTCGGTTGAGGCCTCTTGGAGAGGAGGTTGCTGGCAGGGGCTGTCTCCACACTGCAAGGTGCTGGAGCTCAGAGGGCCTCGTCAGCGGGAAGGGACCAGCAAGGGGCTGGATGCCCAAGACCTCTTTGGCCCAGCAACCTCAGGGTAGCAGGGAGAGCAAGAGGCCCAACTTGCCCCTAGGTCGGCTCTGCCCCTTCCCACACAGGCGGCCAGCCCAGCAGCTGCCTGACAGACTCTGGCTCGCCTAGCTCTCTGCTGGTACAGGGGGCAGGAACAGACGTGTGCATGTGGTTCTGCCTTGGCCTGGGAGTGTGGAACCCCTGCATTGCCCCCAGGCTCAGGGGCAAGGGCCCGGTGAGAGCACCACCCCGAAGCGCTTTTCTCCCGGACTTGGGAGCATTGTGCGCGCCTGGTGGGAACAGTGGGCGTGAGTTTGGCAAACCGGCCTTTGGAGGCAGCCGGGGAGGTCTTCCAGCGGGAGAGGGCCGGATGTGCTCAGAGGCCCCACAGGCCAGGGGCAGGACCCAGCAGGTCCCCTGCCCCTGGCCAGCCTTTCCCAGACCTTCCTGGCCTCCGGGGGTACTGCCCCACCAAGCGGCAGGCTGCGGGGACTGGGTCCAGACATGCCCGGGCGCCTCCCCAGGCTCATTCCCGCTGGTGCCTTTCCCCTGGGCCTAGGTCTCGGTTTAGGCCTCCTTGGAGAGGAGGTTGCTGGCAGGGGCTGTCTCCACACTGCAAGGTGCTGGAGCTCAGAGGGCCTCGTCAGAGGGAAGGGACCAGCAAAGGGCTGGATGCCCAAGAACTCTTTGGCCCAGCAGCCTCAGGGCAGCAGGGAGAGCAAGAGGCCCAACTTGCCCCTAGGTCGGCTCTGCCCCGTCACACACAGGCAACCAGCCCAGCAGCAGCCTGGCAGTCTCTGGCTCCCCCGAGCTCTCTGCCAGTGTAGGGGGCAGGAACAGACGTGTGCATGGCGTTCTGCCTTGGCCTGGGAGTGTGTTCCCCCTGCCTGGCCCCCAGGCTCAGGGGCAAGGGCCCGGAGAGAGCACCAGCCCGAAGCGCTTTTCTCCCGGGCTTGGGAGCATTTTGCGTGCTTGGTGGGAACAGTGGCGGGAGTGCTTGCAAACCGGCCTTTGGAGGCAGCCGGGGAGGTCTTCCAGTGGGAGAGGGCCGGTTGTGCTCAGAGGCCCCACAGGCCAGGGGCAGGACCCAGCAGGGCCCCAGCCCCTGGGCAGCCTTGCCCAGACCTTCCTGCCTCCGGGGTTACAGCCCCACCGAGGGGCAGGCTGCGGGGACTGGGTCCAGACATGCCCGGGCGCCTCCCCAGTCTCATCCCCGCTGGTGCCTTTCCCCTGGGCCTAGGCCTCGGTTGAGGCCTCCTTGGAGAGGAGGTTGCTGGCAGGGGCTGTCTCCACACTGCAAGGTGCTGGAGCTCAGAGGGCCTCGTCAGAGGGAAGGGACCAGCAAGGGGCTGGATGCCCAAGACCTCTTTGGCCCAGCAGCCTCAGGGCAGCAGGGAGAGCAAGAGGCCCAACTTGCCCCTAGGTCGGCTCTGCCCCTTCCCACACAGGCGGCCAACCCAGCAGCTGCCTGACAGACTCTGGCTCCCTCAAGCTCTCTGCCGGTGCAGGGGACAGGAACAGACTTGGGCATGTGGTTCTGCCTAGGACTGGGAGTGTGTTCCCCCTGCCTTGCCCCCAGGCTCAGGGGCAAGGGCCCGGAGAGAGCACCACCCCGAAGTGCTTTTTTCCCGGGCTTGGGAGCATTGTGCGTGCCTGGCAAGAACAGCGGGCGGGAGTGTTGCAAACCGGCCTTTGGAGGCAGCCGGGGAGGTCTTCCAGTGGGAGAGGGCCGGTTGTGCTCAGAGGCCCCAGAGGCCATGGGCAGGACCCAGCAGGGCGCCTGCCCCTGGCCAGCCTTGCCCAGACCTTCCTGGCCTCCGGGGGTACTGCCCCACCAAGGGGCAGGCTGCGGGGACTGGGTCCAGACATGCCCGGGCGCCTCCCCAGGCTCATCCCCGCTGGTGCCTTTCCCCTGGGCCTAGGCCTCGGTTGAGGCCTCCTTGGAGAGGAGGTTGCTGGCAGGGGCTGTCTCCACACTGCAAGGTGCTGGAGCTCAGAGGGCCTCGTCAGAGGGAAGGGACCAGCAAGGGGCTGGATGCCCAAGACCTCTTTGGCCCAGCAGCCTCAGGGCAGCAGGGAGAGCAAGAGGCCCAAATTGCCCCTAGGTCGGCTCTGCCCCTTCCCACACAGGCGGCCAGCCCAGCAGCTGCCTGACAGACTCTGGCTCCCCTGAGCTCTCTGCCGGTGCAGGGGGCAGGAACAGACGTGTGCATGTGGTTCTGCCTTGGCCTGGGAGTGTGTTCCCCCTGCATTGCCCCCAGGCTCAGGGGCAAGGGCCCGGTGAGAGCACCACCCCGAAGCGCTTTTCTCCCGGGCTTGAGAGCATTGTGCGTGCCTGCTGGGAACAGTGGGCGGGAGCGCTTGCAAACCGGCCTTTGGAGGCAGCCCGGGAGGTCTTCCAGTGGGAGAGGGCCGGTTGTGCTCAGAGGCCCCACAGGCCAGGGGCAGGACCCAGCACGGCCCCTGCCCCTGGCCAGCCTTGCCCAGACCTTCCTGGCCTCCGGGGGTACTGCCCCACCAAGGGGCAGGCTGCGGGGACTGGGTCCAGACATGCTCGGGCGCCTCCCCTGGCTCATCCCCGCTGGTGCCTTTCCCCTGGGCCTAGGCCTCGGTTGAGGCCTCCTTGGAGAGGAGGTTGCTGGCAGGGGCTGTCTCCACACTGCAAGGTGCTGGAGCTCAGAGGGCCTCGTCAGAGGGAAGGGACCAGTAAGGGGCTGGATGCCCAAGACGACTTTGGCCCAGCAGCCTCAGGGCAGCAGGGAGAGCAAGAGGCCCAACTTGCCCCTAGGACGGCTCTGCCCCTTCCCACACAGGCGGCCAACCCAGCAGCTGCCTGACAGACTCTGGCTCCCTCAAGCTCTCTGCCGGTGCAGGGGACAGGAACAGACTTGGGCATGTGGTTCTGCCTTGGACTGGGAGTGTGTTCCCCCTGCCTTGCCCCCAGGCTCAGGGGCAAGGGCCCGGAGAGAGCACCACCCCGAAGTGCTTTTTTCCCGGGCTTGGGAACATTGTGCGTGCCTGGCAAGAACAGCGGGCGGGAGTGTTGCAAACCGGCCTTTGGAGGCAGCCGGGGAGGTCTTCCAGTGGGAGAGGGCCGGTTGTGCTCAGAGGCCCCAGAGGCCATGGGCAGGACCCAGCAGGGCGCCTGCCCCTGGCCAGCCTTGCCCAGACCTTCCTGGCCTCCGGGGGTACTGCCCCACCAAGGGGCAGGCTGCGGGGACTGGGTCCAGACATGCCCGGGCGCCTCCCCAGGCTCATCCCCGCTGGTGCCTTTCCCCTGGGCCTAGGCCTCGGTTGAGGCCTCCTTGGAGAGGAGGTTGCTGGCAGGGGCTGTCTCCACACTGCAAGGTGCTGGAGCTCAGAGGGCCTCGTCAGAGGGAAGGGACCAGCAAGGGGCTGGATGCCCAAGACCTCTTTGGCCCAGCAGCCTCAGGGCAGCAGGGAGAGCAAGAGGCCCAAATTGCCCCTAGGTCGGCTCTGCCCCTTCCCACACAGGCGGCCAGCCCAGCAGCTGCCTGACAGACTCTGGCTCCCCTGAGCTCTCTGCCGGTGCAGGGGGCAGAAATAGACGTGTGCATGTGGTTCTGCCTTGGCCTGGGAGTGTGTTCCCCCTGCATTGCCCCCAGGCTCAGGGGCAAGGGCCCGGTGAGAGCACCACCCCGAAGCGCTTTTCTCCCGGGCTTGAGAGCATTGTGCGTGCCTGCTGGGAACAGTGGGCGGGAGCGCTTGCAAACCGGCCTTTGGAGGCAGTCCGGGAGGTCTTCCAGTGGGAGAGGGCCGGTTGTGCTCAGAGGCCCCACAGGCCAGGGGCAGGACCCAGCACGGCCCCTGCCCCTGGCCAGCCTTGCCCAGACCTTCCTGGCCTCCGGGGGTACTGCCCCACCAAGGGGCAGGCTGCGGGGACTGGGTCCAGACATGCTCGGGCGCCTCCCCTGGCTCATCCCCGCTGGTGCCTTTCCCCTGGGCCTAGGCCTCGGTTGAGGCCTCCTTGGAGAGGAGGTTGCTGGCAGGGGCTGTCTCCACACTGCAAGGTGCTGGAGCTCAGAGGGCCTCGTCAGAGGGAAGGGACCAGTAAGGGGCTGGATGCCCAAGACGACTTTGGCCCAGCAGCCTCAGGGCAGCAGGGAGAGCAAGAGGCCCAACTTGCCCCTAGGACGGCTCTGCCCCTTCCCACACAGGCGGCCAACCCAGCAGCTGCCTGACAGACTCTGGCTCCCTCAAGCTCTCTGCCGGTGCAGGGGACAGGAACAGACTTGGGCATGTGGTTCTGCCTTGGACTGGGAGTGTGTTCCCCCTGCCTTGCCCCCAGGCTCAGGGGCAAGGGCCCGGAGAGAGCACCACCCCGAAGTGCTTTTTTCCCGGGCTTGGGAACATTGTGCGTGCCTGGCAAGAACAGCGGGCGGGAGTGTTGCAAACCGGCCTTTGGAGGCAGCCGGGGAGGTCTTCCAGTGGGAGAGGGCCGGTTGTGCTCAGAGGCCCCAGAGGCCATGGGCAGGACCCAGCAGGGCGCCTGCCCCTGGCCAGCCTTGCCCAGACCTTCCTGGCCTCCGGGGGTACTGCCCCACCAAGGGGCAGGCTGCGGGGACTGGGTCCAGACATGCCCGGGCGCCTCCCCAGGCTCATCCCCGCTGGTGCCTTTCCCCTGGGCCTAGGCCTCGGTTGAGGCCTCCTTGGATAGGAGGTTGCTGGCAGGGGCTGTCTCCACACTGCAAGGTGCTGGAGCTCAGAGGGCCTCGTCAGAGGGAAGGGACCAGTAAGGGGCTGGATGCCCAAGACGTCTTTGGCCCAGCAGCCTCAGGGCAGCAGGGAGAGCAAGAGGCCCAACTTGCCCCTAGGTCGGCTCTGCCCCTTCCCACACAGGCGGCCAACCCAGCAGCTGCCTGACAGACTCTGGCTCCCCCAAGCTCTCTGCCGGTGCAGGGGACAGGAACAGACGTGTGCATGTGGTTCTGCCTTGGCCTGGGAGTGTGTTCCCCCTGCCATGCCCCCAGGCTCAGGGGCAAGGGCCCGCAGAGAGCATCACTCCAAAGCGCTTTTCTCCCGGGCTTGGGAGCATTGTGCGTGCCTGGCGTGAACTGCGTGCGGGAGTGTTTGCAAACAGGACTTTGGAGGCAGCCGGGGAGGTCTTCCAAGGGCCCGGAGAGAGCACCATCCCGAAGCACTTTTCTCCCGGAATTGGGAGCATTGTGCGCGGCGGGCGGGAACAGCGGGATTGAGTGCTTGCAAACCGGCCTTTGGAGGCAGCCGGGGAGGTCTTCCAAGGGCCGGGAGAGAGCACCACCCCGAAGCGCTTTTCTCCCGGGCTTGGGAGCATTGTGCGCGGCTGGCGGGAACAGCGGGATTGAGTGCTTGCAAACCGGCCTTTGGAGGCAGCCGGGGAGGTCTTCCAAGGGCCGGGAGAGAGCACCACCCCGAAGCGCTTTTCTCCCGGGCTTGGGAGCATTGTGCGCGGCGGGCGGGAACAGCGGGCATGAGTGCTTGCAAACCGGCCTTTGGAGGCAGCCGGGGAGGTCTTCCAAGGGCCCGGAGAGATCACCACTCCGAAGCGCTTTTCTCCCGTGATTGGGAGCATTGTGTGCGGCTGGCGGGACAGCGGGAGGGAGTTCTTGAAAACCAGCCTTTGGAGGCAGCCGGGGAGGTCTTCCAAGGGCCGGGAGAGAGCACCACCCCGAAGCGCTTTTCTCCTGGGCTTGGAGCATTTTCACGGATGGCGGGAACAGCGATTGGGAGTGCTTGCAAACCGGCCTTTGGGGGCGGCCCGGGAGGTCTTTCTTGAGCCCAGAGAGAACACCACCCCGAAACGCTTTTCTCCCGGGCTTGGGAGCATTGTGCGCGTGTGGCGGGAGAAGCAGGCAGAAGTGCTTGCAAACCGGCCTTGGAGGCAGCCAGGGAGGTCTTCCAAGGGCCCGGAGTGAGCACCACCCAAAAATGCTTTTCTCCCGGGCTAGGGAGCATTGTGCGCGGCTGGTGGGAACAGCGGGCAAGAGGGCTTGCAAACCGGCCTTTGGAGGCAGCCGGGGAGGTCTTCCAGCGAGAGAGGGCCGGTTGTGCTCAGAGGCCCCACAGGCCAGGGGCAGGACCCAGCAGGGCCCCTGCCCCTGGCCAGGCCTTGCCCAGATCTTCCTCGCCTCCGGGGGTACTGCCCCACCAAGGGGCAGGCTGCGGGGACTGGGTCCAGACATGGCCGAGCGCCTCCCCTGGCTCATCCCTGCTGGTGCCTTTCCCCTGGGCCTAGGCCTCGGTTGAGGCCTCCTTGGAGAGGTGGTTGCTGGCAGGGGCTGTCTCCACACTGCAAGGTGCTGGAGCTCAGAGGGCCTCGTCAGAGGGAAGGGACCAGCAAGGGGCTGGATGCCCAAGACCTCTTTGGCCCAGCAGCCTCAGGGCAGCAGGGAGAGCAAGAGGCCCAACTTGCCCCTAGGGCGGCTCTGCCCCTTCCCACACAGGCGGCCAACCCAGCAGCTGCCTGACAGACTCTGGCTCCCCCAAGCTCTCTGCCGGTGCAGGGGACAGGAACAGACGTGTGAATGTGGTTCTGCCTTGGCCTGGGAGTGTGTTCCCCCTGCCTTGCCCCCAGGCTCAGGGGCAAGGGCCCGCAGAGAGCATCACTCCAAAGCGCTTTTCTCCCGGGCTTGGGAGCATTGTGCGAGCCTAGCGTGAACAGCAGGCGGGAGTGTTTGCCAACAGGACTTTGGAGGCAGCCGGGGAAGTCTTCCAGTGGGAGAGGGCCGGTTGTGCTCAGAGGCCCCGCAGGCCAGGGGCAGGACCCAGCAGGGCCCCTGCCCCTAGCAAGCCTTGCCCAGACCTTCCTGGCCTCCGGGGGTACTGCCCCACCAAGGGGCAGGCTGCGGGGACTGGGTCCAGACATGTCCGTGCGCCTCCCCAGGATCATCCGCGCTGGTGCCTTTCCCCTGGGCGTAGGCCTCGGTTGAGGTCTCTTTGGAGAGGAGGTTGCTGGCAGGGGCTGTCTCCACACTGCAAGGTGCTGGAGCTCAGAGGTCCTCGTCAGAGGGAAGGGACCAGCAAAGGGCTGGATGCCCAAGACCTCTTTGACCCAGCAGCCTCAAGGCAGCAGGGAGAGCAAGAGGCCCAACTTGCCCCTAGGTCGGCTCTGCCCCGTCCCACACAGGCAGCCAGCCCAGCAGCAGCCTGGCAGTCTCTGGCTCCCCCGAGCTCTCTGCCGGTGTAGGGGGCAGGAACAGACATGTGCATGTCGTTCTGCCTTGGCCTGGGAGTGTGTTCCCCTGCCTGGCCCCCAGGCTCAGGGGCAAGGGCCCGGAGAGAGCACCAGCCCGAAGCGCTTTTCTCCCGGGCTTGGGAGCATTGTGCGGGCCTGGCGGGAACAGCGGGCTGGATTGCTTGCAAACAGGCCTTTGGAGGCACACGGGGAGGTCTTCCAGCGGGAGAGTGCCGGTTGTGCTCAGAGGTCCCACAGGCCAGGGGCAGGACCCAGCAGTGTCCCTGCCCCTGGCAGCCTTGCCCAGACCTTCCTGGCCTCCGGGGGTACAGCCCCACCAAGGGGCAGGCTGCGGGGACTGGGTCCAGACATGGCTGGGCGCCTCCCAAGGCTCATCCCCACTGGTGCCTTTCCCCTGGGCCTAGGCCTCGGTTGAGGCCTCTTGGAGAGGAGGTTGCTGGCAGGGGCTGTCTCCACACTGCAAGGTGCTGGAGCTCAGAGGGCCTCGTCAGCGGGAAGGGACCAGCAAGGGGCTGGATGCCCAAGACCTCTTTGGCCCAGCAACCTCAGGGTAGCAGGGAGAGCAAGAGGCCCAACTTGCCCCTAGGTCGGCTCTGCCCCTTCCCACACAGGCGGCCAGCCCAGCAGCTGCCTGACAGACTCTGGCTCGCCTAGCTCTCTGCTGGTACAGGGGGCAGGAACAGACGTGTGCATGTGGTTCTGCCTTGGCCTGGGAGTGTGGAACCCCTGCATTGCCCCCAGGCTCAGGGGCAAGGGCCCGGTGAGAGCACCACCCCGAAGCGCTTTTCTCCCGGACTTGGGAGCATTGTGCGCGCCTGGTGGGAACAGTGGGCGTGAGTTTGGCAAACCGGCCTTTGGAGGCAGCCGGGGAGGTCTTCCAGCGGGAGAGGGCCGGATGTGCTCAGAGGCCCCACAGGCCAGGGGCAGGACCCAGCAGGTCCCCTGCCCCTGGCCAGCCTTTCCCAGACCTTCCTGGCCTCCGGGGGTACTGCCCCACCAAGCGGCAGGCTGCGGGGACTGGGTCCAGACATGCCCGGGCGCCTCCCCAGGCTCATTCCCGCTGGTGCCTTTCCCCTGGGCCTAGGTCTCGGTTTAGGCCTCCTTGGAGAGGAGGTTGCTGGCAGGGGCTGTCTCCACACTGCAAGGTGCTGGAGCTCAGAGGGCCTCGTCAGAGGGAAGGGACCAGCAAGGGGCTGGATGCCCAAGACCTCTTTGGCCCAGCAGCCTCAGGGCAGCAGGGAGAGCAAGAGGCCCAAATTGCCCCTAGGTCGGCTCTGCCCCTTCCCACACAGGCGGCCAGCCCAGCAGCTGCCTGACAGACTCTGGCTCCCCTGAGCTCTCTGCCGGTGCAGGGAGCAGAAATAGACGTGTGCATGTGGTTCTGCCTTGGCCTGGGAGTGTGTTCCCCCTGCATTGCCCCCAGGCTCAGGGGCAAGGGCCCGGTGAGAGCACCACCCCGAAGCGCTTTTCTCCCGGGCTTGAGAGCATTGTGCGTGCCTGCTGGGAACAGTGGGCGGGAGCGCTTGCAAACCGGCCTTTGGAGGCAGCCCGGGAGGTCTTCCAGTGGGAGAGGGCCGGTTGTGCTCAGAGGCCCCACAGGCCAGGGGCAGGACCCAGCACGGCCCCTGCCCCTGGCCAGCCTTGCCCAGACCTTCCTGGCCTCCGGGGGTACTGCCCCACCAAGGGGCAGGCTGCGGGGACTGGGTCCAGACATGCTCGGGCGCCTCCCCTGGCTCATCCCCGCTGGTGCCTTTCCCCTGGGCCTAGGCCTCGGTTGAGGCCTCCTTGGAGAGGAGGTTGCTGGCAGGGGCTGTCTCCACACTGCAAGGTGCTGGAGCTCAGAGGGCCTCGTCAGAGGGAAGGGACCAGTAAGGGGCTGGATGCCCAAGACGACTTT